>NC_089978.1:149393389-149710532 GCF_036417845.1 Apteryx mantelli | reverse complement strand
TCTTCTAAAGGTCTGGATGTATCCAGGCCAATTAGAAGCTGCCCAAAATGCCAGAACAATCATGAAGAATTCCAGTCTTCGTTTGTTCTATTTAGAAGGGTATTTATTTGGGGGAGTGAGGGAGGAGAAAGGAAAGGTTTGGGAATGGCAGGTCTTCAAAATCATACAGCTCCTTAATAGTTCATAGTGTTATAAAACTACATGCATGCATACAGCATGGTTTGATATGTATAAAACTTGTACAACTTTGCAGCCTGTTTTAATGTTTGGGCTGGTATCAGACAGGCCTCTCTATGCACAGTACACTGTCCACATTTAATTGGGTTCTTAAACTATTTTACTTGAAGTGATTAGAAACCACTTACCTATCAGTACTGATGAAATAACATTTGAACTTCCTAAATAATGAAGTTGAATAGCTATCAAAAGTGTTAGGTAGTTCAGAACTACTTTAAGTCAGTCTTTTGGGTGAGAAAGAGTTTAAGGCAGGAGATACTTACTTCAGAAGACCACATACGGTTTCAGTTTGTATTTAATCTGAATACGGGGAAAATGGACTACACTAGCTGAAGCATTACACAAATGAATATAAAGAACTACTGTTGGGGGATAGAGATTGGAAATGTGAACATAAAAGAAGCTGACCTGGTCCCTTAATGAGATTTCAGGTGGACTTCAGCAGTTCATGCTGGACCTCCCCTGCATATGAATCTTCTTACCAAGGATTTTTTTATGTCATTCTTTTTGGAAAAGCAATAAAGGAAGGCATATATCTGTTCTTCACTACACAGTGCAGTGATAGGATGAAGATGAACAAACACAAGTTGCAGCAGGGGAAAATCTGATTAGATATTAAGAAAAAAATATTACGATGGGCAGGTTGCTCAGAGAGGTGGTTGAACCTCCATCAACTGGGGAATGGCTCAAATGGACAAGGCTCTGAGCAACCTGATTCAAGTTGGCCCTGCTTTGAGTGGGGCATTGGTCTAAATGACTTCCAAAGGTCCGTTCCAGTCTAAATTATTCTGACCTATGATTCTGCCTCCCCTGCTGCAGGAGTGGAAACTTCTAGCATTGAGGTGAGGTGGGGAGCTACTTTTAACCAGTGTTGAGTTTTGATTTGCCAGGAGGCATCTCTGAGTTGTATCAGTTTCTAAAGCTCCAGACATACTGCAGAAGAAGTGTGTATGGGGAGAAGGGGAGGAATGGTGGGAGAGGTCTCTTCATAGCCTCAAGTAGCCCAATATTTCCATTTTTTCCAAGTATCCCTAAAAAAGGAAAATAGAAATATCTTAAGAGCCATCAAGCAGATGCACAATATATGCAGTATTCTTGTTCATTTGTATTTTATGACTTTGAGATCGCCTGACATCTTGACTAATTAGTTGCAGATCCTTATCAACTTTTAAGGGTAGTAGCTTTTACATGTGAAAGTACTGAAGTGTCTGTAGCTTTTCCTTCTGAAAAATCTTAAGGATATGATTTTTGCTTCTGCAGTAACTTCAAGTGCTAAAAATATATTTTAAAATTCTGGCATTTTTAAGACTGCCTGATAGCCTGCATTATGCACATTATGTTATAAATGTGGCTAACAGCCAATTTATCTTTCCATCTACCTTCAAAAGAATGTCTTAAAGCCTTCTGTCTGTCAAAAAGTAGTTTATAAATGAGACCAAAATACTGAAGTTGGCATCTGAATCAAACTGCACCTTGGGGGCAAGTGGAAGAGCATTTTTAACTTAAAGCCACATCAAAAAGAACTTTCACAAATTGTCCATAGTCAAGATGGTCACTGGCATTCTCAACTGTACCAAAGAGTACTTGTTATCAAGGTTTCTTATGGAATTACAGGAAATAATAAACTTGGTCATTCTCCTATAGTTTTTTGGTGACTTTTACAACAACAAAAAATCTTTTAAAATTAGTTTTCTTTCCTTTTTTTTTTTTGTTTGTTTGTTATCTTGCAGTCCTGGTTACACCTTAAAAATCCCTTTCAATAAGGGTTAGATTGTCAGATCGTTGGCAGCATGCAATATTTTGCATCATTATCTTCCCTGCGCACTGGGTGAGAAAGCTTCCCCCTTTCATAACCCTTGACTGGCCTGTAACCAGACCTGGTAAACAGGAAAAAATTATGGAACTAGAACTGAATCGTGGCCCCTTTTGAGTTTTCACTGGTTTATATATGTTTTGTTCGCTGGAACAAAGCGCAGCCTTGTGCAAAGCTGTGTGAGGCAGTCCTAGAACATACTTACTGGTGTAGACAGAAACAGCCAAGAGAGGATGTAGACTAAAAGCAACTCTTTTTATGTGTAATGATCATATTCAACTAAAATATCCAAAATAAAGCTAAATATCCTGTCACTTGCTTGCCTTTGAATCTTCTTGTAAAACAACATGATGTTTCCTAATTTATAAATAGGCTGGCTTCTGGCATGTTTAAATTCAGCTTCCTACAGAAGTGTGAATGGGTTGTTTTATGTGTGGTTGGTTTATTTTTTTTACTTTTGTTTTGAGAACTGTGAAGCTACCATGCAAGTTTGGCCAGCTCCCTCTGTTGGATACTTGCAACATTTCTGTTCTGGGCTGGTACACAAGGCTGAGAGTCTCTGGAAGCTGAAGTACTATTTTCCTCATGTGTTTCATGGACAGATTGTTACCCCTAGGAGATTTAGCTCTGCAAACCTTCTGCTATACACTTTGCCAGCCTATATGGACCACTGAGCAAAGTAGTTAGGAGCTGAAGTTTTTCTTCTCCTGTTATCCTGTACCAGGTGTTCAATCTGTGTAATCTATCTGTAGCCAGTCTGAAGTATTTTAAAGCAAAACCAAACTGAAATATGTAGTGTGAACATGAGGTTGTTGGCACCAAATGTTTTACTCTGAAGATCTACTCCTATTTGTCTCCTCTACTTGCTAATATAGTCAGTCTGTTAAGCATGTGTGTTACACTCTTTAAATTTTACACAAAGTTTTATAGTATCCTTGTTCCTTGCTTAGCAGTAGGAAACATACAGTGGTCCAGATAAAATAATAAAGTTCTGATGTGTTTCCTTGCTTAATTTCCTTTTTCTTTAAAAGTTCTCTTTGGATTGAGACTGTCTGGGGTTTTAAATATCTCGTGAAGTTATGTGCTATTAACTAGTGATTCTTTCTAATTTGTCTATTTTTCACCTAATTTGGGCTTCTTCTGAAATTTCCTAGTTTTGAAATGGCAATGCCAATTAAGGCAACAGACTAGTATTTCTTAGTTTGTCAAACTTTTTAGCTTGTTGATGGGCAAAAACCTATCATTAAGACCTACTGTTTTCTATTCCCTAGCTTTGGTTGGTGGTTCATAGAGGCCTTGTCAGCAAAGATGGTTACAAAGGATATAATTTTATCTGTTCAACCATAATATATTAAGCATTTACTAGCCAGAATCCATAAATTCTACATAGATTGGAAGTGGATGCACATGCTTTGTTTGAGTACTTAATGTAGAAATGGAAAAGTAATCCATTACCTTAAATATACTTAAGTGCATAAGTATTGCATACACAAGTCTTAATTATAGCTTTTGTAGCAAAAGTAACAATTGCAGCACACTGACCTGCAAAAACGCACAGAGCAAAAAATATGAAATATGTAGTAGTTCTGCTTGTGCCAGTATAAGTTGCTAAAATATGTCATGTTTAAATATGAACCGTTCTCACAAAACAAATTGACTTTTTTAAAGAACTTGTTTCAAACAAAGCAGATGCATTTAAGCAGATATGCAAACACAAACTCTGGCAATTCAGTTTTTTTAGAAGACTAACCTGAGCCCCAAAATACTATGGGCTAGTAGAAGGGAAAGCTGAATTATTGCAAAGCAAAAGTGGTCCATTCAGGGATGAAATGGGGCCCGGCACAACTTACAGCTGTCACACAGTTAGTCATTAATATGAGTTTGCAGTATCTCTTTAAGAGTTCTTTACACTAAGTAGAATCACTCAACTGAAGTATGTTTGGGACCACTGACGGACTCCTTTGGCTCGTTATATAAAACTGGGAGACTTTTTTCATGTCAGAGGACTACCCAGGTGTACCTTGCAGCAAATACATGGCACATCTTTTGAACAGTAGAATATTTAACCTATTTATTCCTGCACTTGAAGCTTTCACTTTTGCAATTGAGCAAGTAGTTCTGGTTTCAACTTTGACAACATGCAAGTGAAATAGGTTCAGAAGGTAACTGCTGCTCTTGCATTATGGCCCAAATATTGCCTTTTCATCTAACATGCTCTTGTACTGTGTCCTTACTAAGTATTTTGTGCTTAAATTGTCCCTTTAGAGCAGTTACCGAATCCAAATGTTTAATGTGAGAACAATACGATATTTCATGTTCAGCAGAAGTCTAAAAAGTGTACAATAGCTTAAAAATAAGCAGGTATATTTTTTAAAAATCTGCTTTGCTAAATACTTTTTCAGTTACGTAATCGAAAGAACTGAGTCTAAGCCGCATTGTTAAACCTGCGGATACTTGTCCATAGGCATTTCTACACAGTAACTAGAAGAGGTATTTTGGGTCCAGTGATAGAAGGTTAAATGTGAAGAATTCATTAGAATAGGTACTCTTACTTATGCAGGTCACTTAAATAACTTTTCCTCACCTAAAACATGCAAAGTACTCTCATAATCTATCACCACTGCTAAAAAAAAATTTACATTTTTTTCCCTCAAAGTGTTTTTTTGTTTAACTTGAAAAAAAAAAAAGCAAAGGGAACTTTAGTTTCTAAATGGTCATACTTTTAATGTGCGTTATGCTTATCCTCTACAGATTTAAACGTTTTGTGCTTGGAAGGTATGTGTAAATGGAGATGTCAATACATTCCGCAAGCACTTGTAGAAACGTTTTTTTAAAGTTTGGATATTCCTGCTGGGTGTACACCTCTGCTTGATACCATTAGGGTTCCTAGTACTGTGCCCCCTTCACGTTCCAGGCTTGTCTGCCGTTTCCTTTCCTTGTGTGAGTGCACTGCCTTCTCAGGGTCCCATACATTGCTGTATGAAAGGGACGGCAAGAATGTCAATAGGTTTTTATGGCAATAAGCAAGTAATTTATGGGGGGAGGGAACCCCAATATATTAATATTTTGTTTGACCAATAAAACACAAATCCCAACTTTTTGTTAACTTTTTTTCTTGTTTTGATTCTTGATCAATGGAGACACACACCTGAAAATTCAGTGTTTGAAGAGCTAGACTAGCAATGGGTTTAGGTGTTAAAGAAACATCTCCGGTTTGTTATGGAAATTCTGAACAAGCTATAAACTTAAAATGCGTAGCAACTTCTAGTTGCCACAGTGCTTGAACTTGAAGTAATTTTCTTCGATATTAAAATGCTTCTTGGGTGTTGTCTTTGCTTTTAAGTAGTCACTATTAAGGAAATGGCTCTAGGGAAAAGTAATGAGAAACTATTCTAGAATATCTAATGTGACAACCAATGAAAAAGTGTCAAGAAAAAATGCTTAGTATTCAAGAATCTGTTTGGGAACTGTTTATTTTAGTAATATAGCTAACTGCTTTTATGACACAACTTGAAAACAATAAAGAATGATGGGTCGTTGTGTTCCCCCACCCTCAGCCCTGTGTAATGGATCAATTCTTCAAGAAACAAATGTGGAATTAATGAGTCTACCGAACACGCTGTCAGTCTGGATCAGTCTCACCTTTACTAAGTCAATCAGCTACTTTTTAGTTCATGTGTACTTTCTTTTTTCCTTCACAGTTCTGAATTGCGACAGTCCTTTTATCAGTTATGTTGATATACGTGTCATTCCGACTCCTGGGAGAGTCAAAAAAAATTCTTGGTCTGGCTGGACATGCCACTTCAGACAGACTTTCAGCTTCTTCCAGACACTTGATACCTCGCTTCAATGATTTTCGGTGCCTGAGCTGGTAACTGTTAGACTTGGGTCCCCCATGTGGAATTGAGCTGCACTACGGCTCGTTTTGTTGCCATTTGATCTGGTGTTATTTACTCCCTCTCCTTCCCACCCCCACCAAATGAGCTGTTTCGATTTATTCTGCTTGAATAAGACTTTTCAGGTTGACTTTTATCAAAAGAAAAATAGTGTATTCTGAGTTCTAGCAGTTACTAACCATTACATGTTGTCCTTGGAAATAGGAGGATTGGAAGAGCCTCTGGAGTGTTGCCTAAGTTTAATGCTTAAATAATAGTAGTCCAGAAGGGTAGTCTAGAAGTTGTCTGTAAATGAATTAGTACTGAATTTCACTTAGAGTTTTAATACTGCACATTTCTCTGGCATTTTAGCTGCATAACATATAAACATTGCCAAAAAGTGTCTCAATAAATAACTTTAGGGGATTGCTGCCTTTTTTTTTTCTCCTAAGAGACTTTCTCTTTTAAAGCAATGGCATTTAATTTTGAAAAACTTGACTTAAAATCTACTCCACTGCTATTGTCACACCAGGATTGCAACTAGTGGCGTCATTCTGTGTAGTGAACAGGCTAATTAACCCAAATTGCATAATCTAAACTTGAGATTGCAGCACCGGCTTCTTTGAAGAGCTTGCATCCTGTTTCTCAAAGTGATCAATACAGTGTAAACCAAATGTGACAGTTAACTCAATGTAACCAAATCTAGAGTTGATTTGTACCTCCATTTTTTTACTGCCTGAAATGGACCGTGTAGCTGCTTGAACTCGAGGTATTTTTGCTGGAAAAAATATTGCTGCGTGTAAGATAGAACTCTTCCCCTCCATTTAGTTACGGTTAATGCTCCTTCTAATTATTAGTGAACCATCATTAGAGAAGTGAGACTACTAATTTCTAGAAAAATAAACATTACCTGACAGTTTTTTTTCGGTTTTGAAAGCCATGATTATCTTTCATTTCTACTTAGTCACTGAATGTAATGATCTACTGCTACCGGATACGTCATTCAGATGTTACAAATGCTATTTGAGCTTCAGGCTAAGGCACAACAGAACAACGATCTTAACACTAAAAGGTGACCTCTTCATAGCAGTGTCCTAGTGCTCAAAATCTAATGCCTTAATGGGCAAAGTTGAAATAAAGTTGCATCTCTATCCCTGGTTCCATGTACAGTAGAGCAATGGGTGGTTATTTACTCTTGCTAGAAAGCTCATGCATTCCAGCAAGGTTTTACACAATTTCTTCTCAAAAACTCCAGGAGATCATTTGAATAGCTGCAATGCTGTAGGTTATACATGACTGTCTAGATGAAACTTTCTTATTAGGTGAAAACATGGCAATAAAATTTTGCATATTCAACACCTACATGTTGGGTTTCTTTAGGTGGGAATGATTTGGGAAACAATGGAGAAAACAGCAATAAAAGCTGACACCTAAAAAATGCTTTTTAATCCTGTCACGTTGCTGCAATCCATTATGATTGCAACCAGTATGTTTATGGTCTGCTTCTCGGTCTATTGCTCTACCAGTTCAGCAACTTGGTCCTGACTTCAGAATCATGAACAAATTACCTCACCTCAGACTGCAGGTAAACTTTTGAAAAGTGCCTACAGATTAGTCTTTGTCAGCAGTTGGTACAACTTAAGTTGCTTTTTAGTCAATTAAGGCACGCATAACTGAGGGGTATGTCAAGCCTGGAAAGGCTGGCCTGCCAAAAAGATCTGCTTGGACCTGCACATTGACAGCACTCAAAATATTAATACAAATGGAACACAGTGTTTCGAGTTAGGAATTCCTAAGGATTTAATCTTGTAACTTCAGTTACCTTGAAAGTTTTTTTCAAAAGTAATGTCTGTGCTGCCACTTATAGTGTAGAGATTCCTGGGCTGGCTTTTGAGGAGTTAGCTTACCTACAGAAAGCAGTTCAACCACAGCAAGGTAAAACTTGACACGTTTTCAAAGCTGCATTCTTGATGCCTTGGCTCTGCTTGCACCTCAAAACTCTCTCTGGAGTCTCACTAGTGTTCCCTGTTTTCATCATTTCACCTGTGTTATTTCAAGTACCTTCTGTTGTGTCAACTTTTGGAAATGGCTTATGTGGCTCTTGTGCGCTGCTGCTGTTAAGGTGAAGCTCACAATTTTGAGCAAGCTCCCTCATTCCTTCATTACAATCTGCAATTGGGTTTTATTACTTCCTGCACAATTTTAAATGCTTCTGTGTTTTTTTTTAAATAAGATTGCTCTGTTTTGCAAAGTAGAACTGCAGATCAAATCAACTTATTCATGTAGTTTCTCTAGCTTAATATCAGATACTACCAAAAGGTGCTGTTATTCTCATCAAAAGTTCCTTGAGTTTCTCAGTTTGTGCCTCTTCTTCCTGTTCACCAGCAGGTTCCCAGGATGAGAAGCATAATCTAAAACTGTAGGACTTTCAGCTGCTGCCAGAGTAACACTACTTTAGGTGATAAATTTACTTTAAGTAATGTCAGCTAGTACATTAAATGTCGTAAGTTCACTACAGCAGCTGTCTAGAAAATGTAGATCTCAGTGTCTTAACAGCTGAGACTGTAATATCCTTGGTAGATTGAGTATTCTTTACTAAACTGATTTGCAGTGTTAAGTGCAGTATGAGATTGTGTTACTGCTTTAAAAATGCACTGAACCCTTCAGTTCACAAGGTGATGAATCTCTTCACATCAGCATCAGAATCACCATCAGCTTGAGGCTGCTGTTTGTGTCTGCTCTTTGGATCCCTATGGCCTCTTGTGTAACTCTGTATTTAAAAAAAAAAAAAAAAGCCTCTTTCCACGTTGCCTAAATGTGTTCAAACAGACTTTTGAAATAAAAATGATGCCTTGAGGAAGTTGTTACAACTGTCTTCTGGCTGTCATCATGGATTCATTCCATGTAAAGAGGGACCTTGTAGCTGACTTAAGGTTAGATGTGGGATTTTGTTTTGCTTTCTTGAGATTCCACTAAAAATGAAGATTCGAAAGTTGCCATAATGTCAATGTGAGTTTACAAAGGGAGCTAGAGATCATGACTACTGCTGGCTTTAGAAATAGTTTCTAAACTAGTGTACAAGGAGTTGTATTCTTAACAGGTGTGAACTGGGATGTACTCCAAAAAAGAAGCAGCATTTAAAATGTAGTAGTATTTCATTCTAATTTTTATTTTCCTAGCATGAAGCTTATAGAGAATATGTATCTGCTTTGTTAATTTTTAATATCTGACTAGTATTGAGAGGACTGAATATGCTATAAAGGAAGTAAAGTAAGAGGAGACAAATTGATACAAGAGGCAGAAGTCTGACAGAAGGGGATGTTTGGAGAAGTAAAGACGGTTGTAGATGCATGAAATGAGAAGTAAAGTGAGAAGACTGTATAAAAGAGAGTGGAGCAAAACAGAAGAAAACAGGCATACACTTTTCTCCTTTTGAGGGAGCTCTTACTCCCTCAGGATAGATCTTGTATCTGGATATATCTCATATCTGTCATAATACTGGAAAGGAAAACCTGGGAAAGGGAGTATATAAATTACAGTTGAAAGACTTGGTATTTTTTATTAGGGCATTGCGTTCAGAGGGAGGGAAGATAGGCAGTTGCTTTAATTTCTTGTTGAGAGGTAGGCTAGTAGATACAGCAGAATTTTTTCCTCTTTTTGTTCTTGCTGATTAGACTAGAAAAATAAAGCTCTTGGCCTATTTTGTGGACAGGTCTTCAAAGAACCAAATAATTGGTGGGTTGGGCAAGAGTAGCCCAAAAGTGTTTTAATAGTTTACTCTAGGCTGAGCTAATTGGTAGCTTATCAGCTTCATTTTGTTTCAGAATTTCTCCCTCGCTTTCTAACTTTGAGTTAGAGGATCCACCGCAGTGATTTGAGAGGAAGGTCTGAGACTGGCCACGCTTTCTGCTGCACCTGCATGGCATGTAGGGGTGTCTCCAAATTATGTCCAGTTTATACCTTTATAAAGAATGGATTACATGTGCTAATACCTGATGATTTCCTTCTTTGGTCTCATGCTGCCTTGTTATGAATTTGATCTCTCAACTTGTAGTTATTAATTAATAGGAAATCCAGGAAGGAATTAATGGCAAATCCAGGCTTCCCACTGGTGCAGTCTTGCGCTCAGCTTGTTCTTCTCCTTTCCATTCATCACACTCTCTTCTTGCATATTTTCTCACTCCTTCACTTCTCGGGCAAGAGAAGGACAGCAAAGACTGCAGATGCAATGCATTGCTTTAAAAATTTCAGTAGGACCACTTTGTTACGCCTTTTGGGAGACTTTTGAGTGTGCTTCCTTGCTGACACCACTCCTCTCTCAGATCATCCTGAATCTGAGATTGACCTCTCTGGTAAACCTCTGTTACTGAAGAGGTAGATACCTAGTGCAACTGATGCTGAAGTCCCATTAAAACCAATCTCTTCTGAAGTGCTTTTGGCAGCAAAGGCTCTCTGAATGCTTCAGGGGTTGATACTGACAGTCAGATTTCCATATCTACTTTTGCTCTCCTTTCAGGAAAGAGCAAACATTTGGATAAAAATGCAAGTATATATAGGTAGCTTTTAAAGTACTGTAATAAGTAGCAAAGAATTCTTCATTTAAGGAAATTGCAATTTTCTGTTAATAACACCTTGTATATGAATGTATAAATGATACAGGATTAGTTTTTTGTCCATAAGCAAATTCTTTTCTTTTTGTTCCACATAATTTTGTTGTGCAGTACTGATATTGGCAAGTTGATTCAGTACCGCTGTTGCTCCTTTGGACAATTGCTATACCTACAACTTAAATTGTGAATGAGCTGCATTTAAATTCTTGTTAGAGATACTTAGTCTGAGATTATCATTAGTTGCAGGGTGGGGAATTGCCTGATATTTACTCAATCAAAACCAATTCTTACTAAGTAAATACACTTAATAAGCAAACATAGGTTGTTAGACAGTAGATCACAGAATGGTTGAGGTTGGAAGGGACCTCTGGAGATCATCTAGTCCAACCCCCCTGCTCAAGCAGGGTGACCTAGAGCACGTTGCCACAGGATAACGTCCAGGTGGGTTTTGAATATCTCCAGAGAAGGAGACTCCACAACCTCTCTGGGCAATCTGTTCCAGTGCTCTGTCACCCTCACAGTGAAGAAGCTTTTCCTCATATTCAGATGGAACTTCCTGTGTGTGTTTGTGCCTGTTGCCTCTTGTCCTGTTGGAAGATCCAGAGATGTTTTGTGAAGCTTATGCTTATGAAGCAATGCTTTTGTTTAGAGGCTAAAAACATAATTGTCCAGGTTTGGGCCATTCCCAACCCACCATACCCACTAACTCTGCAATGTTTTCTTTGCAGTTCTCCTATCTCGGCTGTTTTTTTCATTCTCTGAAAACAGCAAGGAAGGAACTTCAAAAACCCTCTGCTTGCCCCTTTCAAAGAAAAATTATAACAGTTACATAAGTCATGCAAATCAAAAAAAAATGTTTTGAATGTTCAGAAAATGATTGTTGTTTTAGAAGAACTCTAGAGCAGATTTCTGGGGATTGTAAGATAGACTAAGCACTGCTCCACAAAGAGGAAATTTATTGAGATGTATGTATTTTCAGTGACTAATTCCCTTCACTTAAAAGGAAACGTTGGTAATATTGTAAGAACAACAGGTGATTGTCCTGCTGTATACTGCCTGGTAGCCTTTCCACATAGGATCACTTTCAAGCCTATATGTAATTAATTGACTTTCAGAAGCATCTTGACTTTCTTGTCAGCGCTGTAGTGGTTTTATAATAATGATTTGCTAATTCTGATGTCCTTGGCCAAGGACAATCTTGTTAGTATTCTTTCTTGCCACAAATTGATCATCTGGGATAGAACTTGTAACTGAATCTTAGAGGCTGATGTATGTAATGACGTCCTCTTCCGTTGATTTGTCTTGCTGTGAGAGCATTGCATAAATACGTCCTCAGTTGTAGAGCCTTTTGTTGGAGGTGGCCTAAAAATAGAGCCAAATTCCTTTGTGTTTAGTAGTGTGTGGTGGAAGTTGCCACTGTAAGACAGTTGGTTGAAGCATGTGCTGGGTCCTGTGGTATGTAGCCAATCCTGAGGACTAGCCAGCTTCTGTTTCTGTAATTTATAGTATACCTGTGTTTATATCTGTGTATTTATGCCTATTTATCAATTATGTAATATCTGAGGGTAGTATCTGTTTAAATCTCACATGGTTTATAAAATTCTTTAAGATTTACTTTATAACTACGTTTGTAAACTGGTTTAAAAATGGGAAAGAAATAAAATATCAAAAACATGGAGCCTGCCTCCAGAGGATCTAAAGTAATGGAAGTTTTGGATTGTGAAAGCCAATTGTCCCCAATGCAGTTTATTAGAGCAGGAGACTATGTAATAGAATCAGAGTGTATTAGGCTCTTGCTAAAGGGACTAATGGATTTCAGAATATGCAAGTTTCTGCTTTCTTCACTCGTCGCCTCAAGTGTATTATATCAAAAATGATGAAATGATGGTGAGTTCATTTGTATGCTACATTTAAGAAAGGATAATCAGGTGCACAAAAATGGGGTGAAGAACAGTTGGCCAAGTTACTGTAATACAGAAAGTCTGAATATATCACGGATCACAAGCCTAACATCAGTGAACAGTGCCATGGAGTTTGCACAACCCCCTCCTCACGCCCCGCACCCTTGCCTATAAAATGAGTTTATATAAAGGAGAAGAGATTAAAAAGCACATCGTTCCCTACTCAGCAGGAGTTAAATTGCATCCAGTGAGTGCAGCCTGACTTCTGTGTCTAGTTTTCTGAGATATTGAAAAAGATTGCAAGTCAGTTAGGGAAGCATGACCCACAAGGAGAGATTACTAAGCCTACAGAAGAGAAGGCCAAAAGGAGCATGACTCGAAATATATTAAAGGCCACAGCAAGGTGGAAGGGAATAATTGGTTTTCTGTGTCTGTGGTAACTAAGAAATAATGGGTTTAGGTTGGAGCTGGGGAGATGAAGAAAAAAAGGTCTAAATAAACTATTAGGAACATTCTTCCTTTTTAATAAGCCTTGGGACAGACTAGAATGATAATCTGTATTTGCATACATTCATCATGTTAACATATCTGCAAACTGTTGCTTTTATTTATTTATTTATTTATTTTCATGTAATGTGGTGGAATCATTAGAATATTTTGCTATTGCCTGGATTTATTGCCTAAGAATACTTTGCATATGAACCTCATTGCTCCCACTGTCAAATTAATGTTATTTTAGGTACCTGTTAAACTTTCTAAACCATTGCTTGCGAGTGCCTTTTTTTTTTTTTTAAAGGATCTTTGCGTTTTGGATGACTTCTTTGTAAATATATACTACTTCTGGGAGTAAAATTTTTTTCATGAGGTAAACTCCTATGTTATGCTGACCAGTATGATCTTGCTGTGAATACTGTCTGCTTTGTCTGTGCGCCATACTTTCTGTATCTGAATGTAAGTTATTTGAAATAGAGATTCTTCATTCTATGCTTATATGTAAAGTAAGGTACTAGTCCTCCTTGACTAATATCCTTTATTTTTCTCTATCATGTGTAGTATAAGACTTAAAATACTACTTGATATTTGGGACAAGAGAGAGGTCATGTAAGTAGAGACTGTCCTACAGTTGGGAGCCTGTATAGATCTAGTGGTATCTATCTACCAGGGCAGCTGTGTTATATAGTATCTATTCAGCAGTTATTAAAGAGTGGAACTAATATAATGTAACTTGCTATCTGACATATTTAGGAACCAGTTTTGCGTTGCATGCTGAGGCAAGCGTTTTCAGCATTCTTTTGGGAGCTGAGATTCTGATTTTCCTTTGTTCATCTGGTTACATGGTTTTTATATGTAAGTGCTCCTTCTGCAAGGAAATTAATTTTTGTCTTTTGGGTATTAAAGCTGTTTTTCCTATGAATACACATGTAGCAATAGCTGAGTACAAATGTAAGACACTACCTGTGAAACAAATAAAGACTTCTTTTAGGCTCTTAAGTGCTCTTTCCTACACAAATTCTGCCTCTGTTTGTTGTTGCCAAATTTGATGATAATGGAAAATGCAGTCAATTCACTTGAATTATGCTATAACCTTTCTGTTATGTGATGGAGGGATATAAGTCCATGCAGTTTTAAAGCATGTTTTTGAAGGATACACCACAACTTTGCCCTTTTGGAAGGTCAGTTTGAAGTCTGAAGTGCCACTAGTAACTAATCTTCACTCTAATGGGCAGAAATATTCTATCTGGCAATGACAGGGGGGTTTCTGTTTGTTTTGTTAGTAAACCACTGAATTGGGAGTGTGAGGTCTTTTTGAGCCGGGGGAGGAAGAGGGAAGACTGGATCTCCATGCTGCATGGAGCTCACCAGTGATATAACTGTCTCTTGTTCTCAGTTCTTCTTTCTAACATCTTTGTTTGCCCTTTTGACTGCCACTGAGCTGACACTTTGAAATCATGGGACAGATCTTCAGATCTTTTTTGAGAGATAGCAGCCAATTTAGGCCTGATCCTTGTGTGTTTCTTTTCCCTGTAAGAATGAATTTGCAGTTAATGTGTTCAATTCCTATTGCTCTCTTATATTTCAGGTGCAGACTGTTACAAATATTCTCTGCAACAATCTTCAATCTGATTTTTGTCTGTCCTGAATAATTTGGTATCAACTGCAAATTACTGCCGTGCTATTTGCATGCTTTATCAGCTTATGAATATGCTGAGTACAATAGGTTTTTGTATTTTGCATCTTCCAACCCCCATTAGTAATCCATACAAACTCTGTTTTGTCTCACGACAATTTGGTTTCTTGAAGAGGTCTAAATGAAGGACCTTGTAAAAATGGGATTTTTTTTTTTGGAAATAAGCATATGGATCTGATTAATATGATTTGATTACGGTAGACTTGCAGGATGAGGCACTTTCCCTACAGAAGTAACTCTTTTCAGTTTACCATATATATTTATTATATATATATATATATATATATTCACATATCTTTTAATTCCATTCTTTATTATTGCATCTGATAACTCGCCTAGTACAGAAGCTAAACTTGCTGCTCTGTAGTTCTCAGAAGAACTGTGGAGCATTTCTTAACATCTAGGAGCACCAATTGTCATCTTCATTCCTCTGATTCAAAGGTCAACTTAAGTGAGAGGTATGGCATATGTCATAGTGCTTTTTTTTTCCTTCTCTCCTTAGAATTATTGAATAAATGCCAATTTGATTTGGTGATTTTGTTCCAATTAACTTATGTCATCTCATTAAAACAAGTCTTTTGTACTGACATTGCTTTGAGACAGTTGATCAGGCTCTTTTGCCTGTAGAGAAGGGCCCTGGCACTTTTACGGGGAACTTGGTTTCTCTGGTGTGAAAAGTTTGGCTAGCTCTCTTGACGCAGTTTTATCTTTAAGTGATGCCTTCTAATCTTGGTTTATCACTTCTTCAAATTTGGGAAGATTCTTGTTTGATTATTTGGAAAAAGTTTCTATTAGATGTTGTGCTACATTTCAGAGGGGATTGTCTTGGCCTGCCTAACCACAGCTTTGCATTTTTGTTTTCCTTATTTGGACCCAAGTTCCGCTGTTTGAAAGATCTCTTTTCTTGTGGGTTTTATTTATTGGCTTTTGTGTCTTTTACAATTATAACTGAACAATAGCTAGGCTGCTGTGTTATACAGCAACTCTTTTCTTTTTCCGTGGCTTGCTTACTGTTAGTTGCAATGGAAAATTCTCTACTTTCTGATAGATGGCAGCATTTTCCTGCTCCAGTGCTTTGCTGGAGGAACTGGATGCCTAGCTTTAGATAATATGTGCTCATATAGAAGTAGTACGTTAAAGCAAAGGGGAAGAGAGGAAAGGTTTCTGCAGTCTTTCTTTTGAACTTGGAGTGAGCGTTGCAAGGAAACGATACCAAATGTTGTGAAGTGCCTTTCTCTTCTCGGAAGTGTTAGCATTGCTTATTATGAGCACCTCAACTGATAGGCAAATTTCCTTTTCCATATTCTAGCTTTTGTGGTAGCTTTTGGAGGAGACTGAATACTTTGAGTAAGGGGGAAAAACGGTCTATTGCAGAACTCTGAATATTGCATATTTAAGAACAGATTGAAGTTCAGTTCAGGCTAGGCTCAAAGTGAAGGCCAGGCTCTGAATTTGAATGTAATGTCTGGGATTTTTCTTTTTCTAGCAAGAAATCTATCATTAGTCCTGCCTCGCTTAATTAATAGAAGAGATTATCCTGACTGTTTAAAGCAGATGGTGTTTCCAATCTTTCTTCCCATCTTTTCTTCAGGACTTTTTTTCTCTTTGTAAATCTTTTACAAGAATTAAAGTCAGTGTCCGGTTGAATTTTTTTTCATACTTTGGCATAAGCTTAAAAGCAGACTATCCCCACTAGCGTGAGAGTAGGATTTTGAGTAAAACTTAACATGACACAAATTAGGGTGGCTTGGGAAAAGTAGATGTGTCAAGGGGAGAAGAGAATTGGAAAATTACTTAACTTTTTCTTCCTTCCTGTAAAGCAAGTGTGCTTGGTTTCTTTGGGTAGCTGTGTTATAAACCAGTTAATATTGCAGAGGGAGGGGAAGTAATGGCAAACATATTTTTAATACTGTTAAAATGCTTGAATATTGGCGGAGGGAACAAAAATAGTTCCTTGCATTACATTAAGTGCTGTTTTACTCTCCAAATAAATTCAAAGAATATAATGAAAAATACAGTTAAAATATTTGTTCATTACTTTCTTCCTGTTAACAAAAACATAATGTTTTCTGCCTGTCTTACCAAGAATACCTTAACATCATCAGCACATGCATGGGAAAGCGAATGTCAAGTTGGCTTCTAAAATTGCCAGTTTGGTTAGCAGTGATCTAGCATTTTACAAGTTGTGAGCTTGTTTTATTGATAACCCCTGTTTAGTTTGATTGTTTACTGCCAGTAAGTCAACTCTTTGTGGTTCATAATATTATTGCTAGATAGATCGTGTATGAAATTTGGGGGAGTAAATGCACAGTGTGTTTTGGGTTGAATTTTGGTGATGCCAAAGTGCATGATGCTTGTTATTCCTTTTTAATGTCTTCGAAACTGATCTCAACAAAATGTCATGAATAGTGTACATGCCCTTATTTCATGTCTCTTGAAAATTGCCAAAGAGAACAAGAATATACAAGGGGGAAGAAGAAAACTTCTTAACTGCTATCGCCTGACAGACCTGGATAGTTTATTACGTCTCTAGATGTCATTCCCTAGACACAGAGTAAAACATTTGGAATTAGCTCTTAAACTTTCTTTTAAGAAGGGAAGGCAGAAATGCTTTGTCCAGCAGGAAGCGCACAGTAATGAGTAAATTGATTGCAACTCGGTTAGGCTGGACAGATCAGGATATGTTACTTGGACTTGAATCATCATCTCATTCCTGTTGTGAAACAGAATTTGTGAATAAGAAATTTGTAAATAAGTAATAAAGGGCAGAATTTTTTAAATGTTATAATTTATGGCTAATGATGGAACTTGTCTTAAATTGGCAGTAGAAGCAGCAATGTTTTTGAAATAAGCCTCTTAAATGACATATGGAAAGCATTCCTAGCTTTTAATTCCTTTTCAAAGACAATGTTGCTGAATTGACTGAAATAAGTATTAGTCTTCTATAAATGTGACATACATGATTAGACACTGCTGTTAGCTTGTTAAATTAAACAAGTATCTTGTTGCCAAAAAAAGTGTTTTATTCCCCCCCCTCCCCGTGTTTATTGAGCTTTTTAGAAAGCAACTTTTCTTTGTTACAGCAATGTTTGATTATTTATAGTATTGGATCCATCTGTTGTGATTTGAGAAACCCAGAAATTAGGAATAACTAAATGCTTAAGTGACTGACTTTTTTTCTGGGATTGATATTTAATTTTCTAATTTGGAAACTTGTTCTCAAACCTCGATGGATTCATATTAACATTGTACATTACTTTTTATCAAATGTGTGCAATTTCATTAGTATCTGCAGGTAGGTTTGTAACTTTTATAAGTCTGTGAAGATATGTACTGCAGTCTTATATATCATGTAACATAAATTTTCATGTCTCCATTTTACTTCTATGAAAAGTTAGGTGTAGAGAGCTTGTGAACAGACACTGTATTAATACCAAATGAAGGGACAGGGTAGAGGACACAGCTGGAACGGTAGCCTAAGCTTTGTGGGTTCTTCTGAAATTCTCGTGAGGAATATGTAATTCACTGAATGGTAAAAGCATTTAGCCTTTGTAGAAGAACTTTATAATACCTGTGCTGCAGATGTTAAATTGTGTCCCTTTCCTAATGGATCTCTCTTACACCTAGCATGTTCTTGGGCCATAAATCTACTGAAATTGAACAAATCCTGGTGCCTCGGAGGCATGGGTAATTGGCGTTTTAGGAGTATCTCAGTATGGATAAATCAAATCATTGATTCAAAAGAGGAAAGAACAGCCTTTGTAATGATAAAGATTTGATTCGTGAGGAAGTAATTCTGTTGCTGATAAGAATACAAATATGTAACTCAGTCCATTCTTCCCCTTCCTTCTCCCTTCCCTCTGTCCCAGCCTTGAGTAAAGAGCCCATAAATATTCTTCCAGGAAACTTACTCTGTGTTGTTTTACACCCCCGCCTCCCTCCTGGCCAAACTATGAGGCCAAATTCTGTTCTTTGTATAGAAATTGTTATATAGGTACTTTCTCAGTATCATGGAGGCTTTAGAGGAAATCATACACAGCCAAATGTGAGAATGTTGTTTTCTGAATAAATGTAGCCTGTGTTCTCCATCCTGTTCCTTAAGATGCAGGCAGTTAGAACATGCGCTAGCTCTCTGGTAACCTTGCTGCTCTTGTCGTCCAATACAGGAATAATATATGAAGCTCAGCTTAATAAATGCAGATTATTTTATGTTACAAGTTTTAATCTTATCAGTAGAAGCTAAGTATTTGGACAGGATTTATCATTTAAAAAAAAAAGTTTCATTTGTATATTTTACATTGCAGATCAAGTTACTTCTTTCAGTTACTTCTGTGAATAAGTTATCTATGTTCCACGTTAAAACAGTAATGGAGAAGCTACTCAACTGCTTGGCACAAGGAGTAGGATTTTCCAGGTGAAGTGACTTTAGGTTGCAAATGCTGTGCCAAGAACTGCAGTGCCAAAGGGAAAGGCTACCATATGTGTAACAAGTCTCAGGTGTGCTCTCTCCCATTGATGATCGCATCCCTGGCTGTCCTGAATGAAGTGGAAAAACAGTCTGTTTCTCCAGTGCTTTAGTTTATGCTAATATGAATCACTTAAGCATGGATCATTCTAGGACACTGGCAAGGATTCTGGGAGAGGAAGCTGACCTCCAAGTAGATTTTTTTTTTCTCCCCCCCCCCCCCAAAAAAAAAAAAGTTTTCAAGATTAAAGAGGAATAGGAGAAGTCATTTTAGAATGGCACTGGAGCGTGTTGCCATGCTAACCAAGCTTTAAGTGTTCATACAGTAAGGAGCACAAATTATTTGTAGACTGCTTGAAAGCAGAAAGCTGTCTGGAGGGGGCACCAGTGTAGTAGTCAGTTCACCTTTTGAATGTTGCTCCTAAACTCTAAAACTTGGGTAAAATACTTGAGGGTTATCACTTCTTTTGTGTCAACGCAATTGAAAGCATTGAAGTAACTGAACATGTTGCAGACAAATGCGTCAGCATTTGTGTTTACTATTGAGTATCTCTTACTGTGGCCTAAAAGAGCAGAAAGGCTAAATCTTTAGATTTAGATCTTTAGAATAAATATCTAGGTTTTGAAATTCCTATCCTGACAGAATAAATTGGATAACGATCAACAATAACTTCCTTCTTCGAACCCAGCAGGAAATTGAAATGCCTATCAGTCAACTTAACACCAGTCCGTTTTCAAGTATGCAAAAGACTGGAACTGTTTGTCAAAACAGATTAAAAAGAAAAAAGAAAAAGATTGTATGCCACAAAGTAATGTTAGAGAGTCCAGAGCAGGTGAACGGAATGCCTCCATATCTAAGAAAAATAAGTTTGGCTTGATGTTCTTTAGTATATAATGTTTGAAATGTGAAGTGATGATAGTAATTTTGAATGATGGTGAAATAATGGTACTAAAATGTCTGTACTAGAATATCTGTATGCATATAATTCAGATATTTGTGTTTCTAATAAGTTTTTACAGTGTCTTTTTTTCTTTGCTTTTTCTGGATGACTCATTTAGATTAGTTGGCAGTGCTAGATTATTGCCTAGGTAGATTTGGTGATTTTGCATCCTATTTTAAAACTAAAAGAAATAGCAATTTTAAAATATGGGAAAAATGATATTAACATTTATACTGAACTGTTGGGGGGGAAAAAAAAAACAACTGCAACTGTTGTGCTTTGTTAAAAGAAAGTCCTTAGTATTAAAGCTATAAATTTTCTTTCAAGAATTGGTGTGTATGTGTGTGTGTGTGTTAAAGAAATCCATTTATGGAACTTTTTTTTTTTTTTTAAACTCATGGCAGAATTAACTTTTTAAATACTACTCATGTAACTTTGATTAATTCAATGCAAGGCTAATTTAGGTACCCCCCCCCCCCCAACCCTCCAGTCTGAGTACACCCTGTATCGTAGGTAAAGAACAGGATTGCCAACAAAGAACAGGATTGGCATGTTAACTGAAACTTGCTTTTTGAAAACTATTTTTTGGTCTGTCTATCAAGCTTCCAATTCTAAACAAGCAGCTGAATTTCAGGGGATGCGTGTGTGTGTGGGGGGGGTTGTTTTGTTTTTCGTATTGAATTAATTCTTCAGAAATGGGGGAAAGGTGACTCTGACCCTTGCTTTAGCACAGCTTTGCAGTGGTGTCTATCCCAGAACTTGCTTCCTGTTGGGCTGTGTTGGGACTTCCCGCGGAACCAAAGCTGCGGGTGTATATACTCAGGAGCTGTCTCCTATAAGTGGAAAGATCGCAAGACTAGCGATACTCAAATGTCGTAATATTTGGGGTTTATTTCACACTGCTGTTTCATTAGTCCTTGCAGGTACAAGGCATGTCAGAAGTCAACACTTGTAATACACCTTTTTTGTGAGGAAATACACCTAAGTCTATCTTTTCACTAGTGACACAATACTTCCGTCCTCTTTCAGTACAGCTGGCTTTTCAGTACAATTGAGAAAGTGCAATAATACATTTTCTAATATTATAAAATCTGAGCATTATAGGCTTAGCAAATTAGGGTTTGCCATCACTAGATAATAAATATTAATTCATAATTAATAATGATTTATAGTTACTGTAGAAATACTAAATATGTATTTACAGTTTAAATAAGGTCACTGTTCCAAGGGTTTGCAAACATAATACAATTTGTTTGCGGCGCAGCATAGGATTTTATATGAAAATGTGTAGTTCTGCATAAAATGTCTGTCTTTTTAATGGGCAGGAATCCATGTCTTGTCTATTTATGCTGTTCACCTAGCGATAGTGTGCCAGGTTGAGTAATGAAGATCCTGCTTTTTAACGTTATTTACTTATTATTTAATTCAAATCATTTAATTCAATCTTTTGTATATATTTCTTCCCTTGTTTTGAACCAAGACCCCACAACAGTGTGCGCGCGCTCTCTCTCTCTTTTTTATTTTTAATTTGAAGTTATGTAATTGTTTTGTAGGTGTCCATGGCAGTTTCCTTTGAAATCTTGAGTCACAAGTGGCTAAAAGCTGCAAAATCTGGAAAAGTCTTAAACACAGGCTAAGCAAATTTTGGTTTTACTTCCTATCTTGTAACTGTAGATTTAAAATAATAATGTTCTCATGTAATGAGTGGAGGATGAAGCAACTGTTTTTCTTTTATTTTTTCCCTTTCTCAAGTAGTATGCCAAATCTTTCAGATTTGGTGTTAAATATATTGCTTTGTGACTGTCTGTGTGTGTATACATAGTATCTCATTTTTTTTAAAAAAATGTGTTATTGGAGCAACAGCTATTTTTATCCTTGAAAATCATGATGCGGATTTTAATATCCATGAGAAAATTGTGGCATGACTTAGTCTCTTACTGTATGAAATAGAAAACAAGAGCCAGGATTGGCTTTGTGTTCCAGATCTTCCTGGGAAAGGCTATGTTCTCATGTGGTCATATCTTATATTACCGCCAGAATTAAGGCAACCAAAGAGCATTAGCTGAGTTCCTGGTGGACAGATGCAGCGTACTATACCAAATTCTGTAAAAACTAATAGCTTCTGGAGTAGTGATAACCTGAAGCATTAAGACTTGAATTTGACTGTAATTTTACTGTCTTCATATCCTGTGAAACCCCTGCCTGACTATCTGTTCAGACGAGTCTCTAAGCGGAGACTTCTGTGGCGATCTGTCTCGAAGATGTAATAATTACCCTGCTGTCTGTCAGAGTCTGCTTGAAGCAGATCCCGGGGAAGCCAGGACTGAATTTCTGCCTGGCTGCATCGCAGCGACAGGCATCAGCTGTCTTGCTCATCATTTAGTCTTCTCTTTCCTTTTTGGACTAATTGGGTATGAGAAAAAACAATTTCCTGTGATTTTTAAGATAAGAATGAGTCTTTTACTTGTAGGAAGTCAAATCTCCAGTGTTTCCCTTCTCCTTCTTGAAGATACTCTGAGCATATATTACCTCCATGTCAGTGTGAGTACATCTTATTTTTAAAGAGCGGTATTTTAAGAAGATAAAAAATACCTTGTAAAATGTTCTCAGAGTTTGCTGTATTATCTACAACCTGACTGTAGGATACAGAATTAAAAAAACTTTGACTAGTCACAGAAGCCTAATTTAATTGCGCATTTTTTTTCAGTTTGATTTTGTTTGTTTGTTTTTAGCTCATTTCCTGTGAATTGTGTTTGAATGGTATCCTCAGTACAAACTGTATATTTTTTGAAGGATTTGAAATACTGGAACAATAATAAAACTTTATCCCTGGGCTGTTGGCCTGAAAACAAAAGTCGATTAAAAAAGCATTTAATGTATTGCTCCCTCTAGTTTTTATTGAAGCACACAGCCGTGTTCATATTGAGGAATATAAATCTCATTAGATTGACTTTAGCAAAACGGAAAGCCATGATGTGAAAATTTTTGTCTGTGCCAGTTTTAACGTTGCTTTGATTAGATTTGCTTTGAGCAGGTTTAAGTGGTTAGTATCAGACCGTAGGAGCTCCTGTTAAGGACAGCTCAGCTGCATTGGTGGCAGCTTGTACTGAAGGAAAGCTGACGGTATTAGTGGCTAATCCAGCACTGTGCTTGATCTGGTGATTCACTGAAGAATAAAATTAAGCAGCTACACTAGCCTATGAATTTGTTGTCCAAGTATATTGAATGGTAACCCTGTTTTAGGCGTTTATATGTGGAATTCCCTAACAAGGACTCTTATATCAAGCATCTAATTGAAAATTATTTTTACCCAGTAGTGTTGTTTAGTGAAGTTGATCTGTAAATTAGCTGCTGATAACTGAGATTTTAATTATCCTATTTACTGGATTAATCATCTTTCAGTGTCTGTGACTTGAGAATTACTTGCCTGTCCCTTCTGCATTCAAAATACCAATTTCCAAGAAAACAGAGTACAGTTCTTAAATTCTGGCTTGTAAGCAAAGGTGTATGTTGAAAGATGATGTTCCTATTTGGCAGGCTAGTGTAATTTAAAGCAAAAGTCAATGCCATACAAAACGTTGGTGGATCATTCCCTGTCCTGTTGAAAGGGTTTTGAAGAAGCCAAGGGAATAGTAAAAACTGTCTGAAAAAATCTAAGTATGAAAAAAAAAAACTAGATTTGAAATTGATACTAATAACAACCCTACTGAACTGTACTGTAGCTGACAGAAAGCAACCAAATGTAAGAGAGAAACGATTTCTAGTAGTTTGACTCATCCTGTCTTCAAGGTTTCTAACAAAGTCTTGTCTTTTTTTTCTCTCCCTTTTTCCCAGTAAGAAAGGGCATACAAGGTCAGACCAAAGGTCTCGGAGCCTTGTTTTTCTCAACAGTAGATGCCTAGAAAAGAGTAAAAAAAACAGGGTGAGCATGAAGCGATACCGATAGTGATTTGTGGCTCAGCGACTTCCAGAGGTAGAGGTGGTATATTTGTATTTAGCAGCACATGATGGGTTTCTCTGTTTGTTCCTGAACCCACACACTCTCTTCAAATTCTTCTGGAGTCTAAACAGATTTCTGTGGTGCGAATACATGTATGAAGGAGTACTGCCTTTTTTGTTCTGAATTTCTACCATCTAATTTCACTCGGTGAGTTCTAGTCTTGTGTGAGAGATGGTAAGCAAGGCACCTTGTATAAAACCCTGCGTGAGGGGAAGATCTTTATCAAATGCTCTGTCATTCCAGGCTGAGGCCTATCAGTGTTTTTGTTCCTTAAATATGGAAATTGTTCTACACCCTTTAGTCACTCTTGTTGCTGTCTTTTTGAAACTTTTCCAGTTCTTTTAAATTTCATGTGTGTTTGTGTGTGTATTGTAAACTACAATACTCTTGTGGTTTCTATGTGAGATGACAGATCTATGAAAAAAACATTTCTTACAACCTTAAGGGTTTCTTCCTTAGTGGAAACAGTCAGCTCAGAGTCCACGATTGGATATGTAAGATATTGGTGGTTTTTTTCCGTTTACATAACTTTACCTCTATTAAATATCATTTGCCATTTTACTGCTTGGTTTCTTGATCTTGTATAGTTCCTCTGTAATTCTTTATGCTTGGGCACCTGTTGTTGTTACCTTGAATAACCTGATATCAAATATTGCCTGATAACTTTTTACTTTTGTATTCACCCCCTTCTCAAAATCATGATGAATAGTATATGCTTGAACTCAAATCCTTGCAGGTCTGATGAAATCATATCCTTGGTTTCTTTTTAACCAGTTACCATCTATGTGACAGCCTTCCCTCTTACCCTTGGTAGCTTTCTTCCTTTGAGTGGCTTTGGTGAGTGACCTTACTGAATGCCCTTAGGAAGTCCAGGTAGTCTTGTGAGCTGGAGCACCTGTATCTGTTTTTGTTGACTTCAGATAAGTCCGATAGATCTCTGAGGCACGACTTTCCTTCACAAAAGCTGTGGTGGCACTTCCCCCCGTGACAGATTTTATACCTGTCAGTTTAGTTCTTTAGAATCGTTCTTAGCGATTTGCCTAGTACAAACATTGGGCCTACTGGGTCTGTAATTCTCTAGTTGACTTTAGAATTGCATGAAACGTGGTGTGAGGTCAGGCACCTTCAATTCTGTGTGACTGAAGTAATTTGGATACCTTGAACGGTAGTTCAGCTGTATTGTCACAGAAGGGGAGCACCATCTGGCTCCTTAAACCTTTTCAACCCATACTTGAATTCACTGGGCAATCTTGAATCAGACTGGGTAAAAAAGGTTCCATAGTAAGTTCCTCAAGCTCCCTCACCCCCGCAAGTAATTCCTCAGTCAGCAATGTATTTTTGACTTGTTTATTTGCGAGTCTTCTAGAATTTACTAGATTTTTTTTGGGGGGGGGGGAGCTTCAGACACTCAGACTTTTTTTCTTTTCTTCTGAGACCTCTGTTATCCTGCTGTTTAGTACTGCTGATCTCTTTTTGGACTTAAATCTCTTGATGTAAATGATGTGCTTTTTCTTTGCAATATGTTACACTTTATATAACACGAGTGCCTTCCTCTTTCACTGTATTTGGTCAACTGAAGTTCGACATAACAAGAGGGACTTTGGAGATGAGGTGAAGTTCTTGGCACCCGTTCCCGTTGGTCCAGCCTGTGCTCATGTTCTGTATCAGCTACATAAGTATTAATCTTAGTCAACTAGCTGTCCAAGAACCATCTTTTTTCTAATTAATTGTAAATTCAGTAAATGTTCATATTTTGTTTATAAAGTTGTAACTCTGCAAAAGGATTTTTTCACTTTAGAATTATTTCCATTAAAATAAAGAATAAGCTCAATGGACATGTATAATCATGATTCCAAATAAGTTTGAGTCTTACAAACAGCTTCAGCTAGCTAGTAAGTTAGTTTGAAGGGAAAATTTGGGTATTTTCCAAAAGGTTTCTCAGCAGTTTTAACTTGAGCTTTGTTAGTTAATAAGAGATTCATGCTGTGCTGCAGTTATTAAATAAGGATTTGAAAGAGACTCTTGGACTTTGAGCACAAAAGTGCTGCTGAGCTTTAATGTTTCTTGCACAGAAATTTGTATTTGACTGCTTAATTCACTTGTATTCTCTGTTGCATCTAAAACTGAAAGGTATTTTATGTTGCTTTTTTGATGCTAAATAAAACACAAGATACATAACCAGCCAACCAGGTCTTTAGTGATGTTGGCCAAAAAAAGGCCTATCTTGGCAATTATACCATTTTTGTACTATAGAAAATGTGCACAAAATGTAATTGCTGTGGGCAGCAAGAATAGCATTCAGGCTGGATTTCTGAGATTGTTCTGAACAGAAGTAAACTTGTATTTGTATATGGAAACTCTTACTGGATTTTTAATGACAATTGTAAGTGTAAGTGCAAAATAAAGGGTCTGGCACTAATAAACTGGATTTTAGAGACTGTCAGGGATTTACCTTACAAAGTAGAGCTCCTCTGTCAGGGTATTTTCCTCTTGCCCATCTTGAGTGTGCTTCTATAACTAATGGCTATTTTCAAAAGGAAAGCAAATTTGTTAAGAGAATAATGGAGGGGAAGTTCTGTCTGTTTTGAGGATAAGTTGTAGGTTGTCTGTCACTATGGATAGCTAGAGCTTTTCATCAGTGTAAGTGAATATGTAGCTTTGAGAAAGGTGATTCAGGCTTAATCTTAATTTCAGAGACCCACTGATATAAATGTATATTAACTTGGAAAACAGCATTAACAATTTGAGCAGCATTGGCATTTTTATATGTTCTGGCACATTGTCTGGTATAATTTTGCAGATGAATAATCTACAGTCATATATTAAAGACCAACACACAGACTGCTTTTATAAGCTTTGGACTGAAAATATAAACCTGTTTTTTTTTGTTTTTTTTTCCCTTTACACTTATTCAAGAGCATGAGCACAAACTATTGTATCTGTAACGTTTAGTATACTTATGTTTAGAAAGGAAATGACAATATAAATGGTAATATATGGATTCATAGCATACCCGATTTTACCCCATACCCAACTGACTGTTCAATCTAATTTTGGGCACCTAAAGAGTGACAGACTATAAAGAGTCATACTTACCCAGAGGCTTGGAATAGCTTAACAAGGAATAAAACACAGGTCTCTTCTCTCCTGATGTAGGAAATATGTTTTGTGGATCCTTTTTGCTCATTTCCCCTTTGTGTCACATCATGTAATTGCCAAAAGTTCTCTTAACGTGAAGCCTTCAAATGAAGAGATGAGCTGAGGAGGACATCCTTTGGAGAGGGTTCTTTGGCTCAGGTATTTTATTGTTCTCTTGGCAGGTTGTACAAGCTCCATAAGATAGTTCAAAGCCTCTGTTTTTTTTAGGTTTGCTGTGGGTGTGTTGAGAATGCTAAACCTGTGGTGGAATAAGAGACTTGTTGCTTCTCTGAATGTCTGGAGTTAACTGTTCTGATAAATTGTGAAAATCTAGATAGTTGAAAGAACAACAACAAACAGCATAGAGAATAAACATTATTTTTCTGTAATATTTGTATGTCCTAGTCCTGATTTTGGTATTAATTGTTTCCTGATATATTTAGCCAAATGAAATGAATATAAATAAAAGTGCAGAAGGTAGGTGCTCCTTTTTTCTCAACTATTTTTCTTCCTGGTTGTTTGAAGTTACTTCTCTTGAGTAATATTCAACAGCTATTTAATATGCTTTCAGTATAGAAGGGGAAATATACCCCCTGGTATAGCAAGGCTTTTAAATATTATGTGATAGGCACACTAGAAATATGTAGCACAGACAGAATTATAAATAGAAACAAAGATGTAAATGATCTTATGTAAATAAGAGAAAATGACTCATCTCTGAACTTTGCATGTAGAGTATTCTGCACATGATGTTTTTTTTTTTCCTGTGGTTCTCTAGACCCAGCTATACACTCTTCCTTGGCTTTGTTTGAAAAATGTTCTTTCCACTTGAATAAGCCATCCATCATAAAATAATCAGCTGATAGTTAAATGAAGATGTTAGAACATAATGGGGAAAAAGGATTTGAAATTGGTGCACATTTATGGAGAACATATCTTCAAAATGTGCGTGGAGAAGGAAGAAATTTTACATTTCTGTGATATAGTGTTTTAGCGAGGCATTTTGAGGTATTGCTTATAGTAGAGCAAATTCAAGAAAGCTGCTTGTGTGATCATGCCAAAACTGAGGAGAGCTAAGAGACATGTATAAAATATGACTGTGGAAGCCTTTTTAGGATGCCAGAAGCATATTTAAATTCTGTTGTGGAACTCAGCTGTGTATAATTTACTGAAGAATTTATCATGTTTAGTAAAAACATGAGTTGCATAAGTCAAAGCTTTAATAAAATCCATATTAAGCCTAGTTATAAGCTTAAAACTGAATCATATTTCATTCTGAAATAGTGGGGAGTTTGATGCTGAGACTTAAAATGCAGCTAAACATAATACAGAGCACTGATCTTATTAAAATGAGCTGCTCTGCTGTCAGAACAGATGATCAAAAGTGTTTGCATGTGAACTGTTGCTAAGAAGCTTTTAGAAAGAAGCAAAGATGTTTTAAGTATTCACCACCTGATTTCTTGATAAATAAATAAATAAATAAAACCCTCCCATCTTGGGCTTTAATGTTTTCCATTATACTTTCTAATTCTGTGCTGAGTTTAGTGAAACGAATCTTATTCCTATAATATCTTTCTAGGGCTCATTGAACTCAGAATCTTTATATCAACATATGGAAGTCTGGCATAGTATTGGTGTGCTGTGTGATAAGGTTTTGTTTTTGGATATTAATATAGAAACTTCTGAGAAGTGTTTCAACTTCCAGTTCTGAATTTTTTATTTTAATCTTATGCCAGCTTTATCAGGTGAAAGCTAACATACAATTCAGAAGAATACTTATTTTCTGAAAAATCTATATACAGGATTTATTTTCCTAATTATATATTTGTCTTTTTCTTTGCAGAGATAATTTGCAAGTTGCAGAATTCCTACTCACTTACTATAAAATATTTTAATCACATTTGTGGATTTTTAATCTCAAATGTATGTCATTTTAAAGGAACACTTTCAAATTCAGTGAGAGGCGTTTCTTCTTTTGCAAGTATCATTTTGCATTAGTTAGTGAACCAAAAAAGTATTTTGCTTTCACATGCTTTCCATAGCATTTTCAATTCCATCAGTGTTCTTACATAGTTATATTTTGTAGGTCATTAAGAGAATAAAATACAGATGCATCAAAAGGAGAGGATTTCCCTTCCCCAAAAATCTCCTGCCCTGAAGCTTCCTAAACTCCTCTAAGAAGCTGTCCAGATGTCAACATTCAAACTTCAGAGAGCTTTTTTTTCTTGAAAAATTGTCTATTATGGGAGATAATATCCACAAAAATTCAACTTCAGAGCAGACCTTTTAAACTAGGAAACTATTCTATAGTTGAAAGGAAACTTTCAAAATTTGTGCTCAGCATGATGGGATTTGGGGGAACAAAGAAGAATATAACTGAAATAAGAGAGTAGTGTTTGTTTCAGTTTTAATGGATTTTCCTTCCTTCTTCCTTTGGCTTCTTCTCTCTTTTACCTCTGTGTCTGGCAATTACAAACTAGTAATTAGCTAGATTTAGATTTGTAGAATTGATCTTCCTTCAATAACAATTATTTTAAAACAGAGAAAAATAAAAAGACTAAAGAACAGTTTATTATGGATCCTATGTGGACGAAAACTTTTCTCACTCAAGAGAAAATGTGTTGCATTTTACTAGTTTGACTGAGAAAGTTCAGCGAGCAACAGCAGTGAGGGTAAATAATAAAAGGCTAGCTGATGAGAGTAAGATAAGTCTAGATCAATATATCGAATATAATACTTATTTCCTTTGTCTTCAAAGAGATCAGTGACCTCAGATCTCATTAAGTGGTAAGGAAATACTGAAATTCTGATCAGGGAGCAATTTTGCGATCTGGTTAGACCTCATAACAAGTTGTTTTGTTTTGTTTTAATGTGTATTGGTATAAGAAAGCTAAATACCAAGGTAGTATGCATTTAAAAATCAAATGAATGCAGTTAGTGTTATGTGATTATAATTAATCATTTTTATAGTGATGTGGTATTATCTCTGTGGCATATGAAATGGGGTGCTTCAGTTTGCTCATGCAGATCAAGTTCAGCTCTGGCATCGCTCCACTGTGCATCCTGATTCCTGGGTTTGTGCCTGGAAGGAATTCGTGAAGTAAAAGTACTAGCTATCATTTTGTGTGTGTTTATAAGCAAAGGGCAAGGATGAATGTTAAACTAATTACTTCAGTAAATATTTTATGTTTTCTTGCCAGGAGGATTTTCAAAGCATGGCACTATAGCATGCAATAAATTTCAGATAGCTGAGACAAAAGATGCAGATTCTCATACTAAATACTATCACTTTTCTATATAGATATTGAAACCTCTTTTTTAAAGTTAGCTGTGGACGTCAGTGAAACTTAAGCATAATGTCTTGCTTGTCTGTCTACCATTGCACCAGTCTTTATCTGCTGTACCAAAGGCTGAGGATGTTGTGCATGCCTCCCAAGTGGCAGTGTTGATTCCAAAATCATTTAAATCTGTGCCCAGCTGTGGCAGAGCCCAGGAACTGGGCTGTGTTGCCTTTGTAAAGCCTCAGCAGCCTGACTGGCTTTGCTTCAAGCTTGAATGATAAGCAGAAAAGCACTTAAAAAAGTGCTTACTGCCTGGGGCATAGCTTTTATCTTCCCACAAGAGGGGAAAGATGTTGCGTAGTGTAAGAAATAAATGTAATGACTGTTAAACTGTCTTTTGCTTTATGATGCTTTGTTTTGGTTTTAAAAAAATGCATATACAGTAAATATGGAAAGAAGCCTGTGAGGTAGAAGTCTTCAATGTTTTGGGTTTTCTATGCTACATGTATCTGTCTCTGGAGGAAAAGATGTTAATCTCTATAGGGAAGGGCTTATATATCTGTTTTCCTTGACACATGATTTGTACGTATGAATAAAAACTAGCTTTTGATATCAAAATAAGGAGTTTCATTGGGAAAGCAAATGGTTTGGTTATGTGTAAAGAGATGCAAAGTGGAGGTAAAGTTCTTCTGAAGATAACATGAACTGCCTGTTGAACAAGCCCTAGTCTCCTTTCATTTGCCCCTGCACCCATCCCCCCCCCCCAAAAAAAAAAAGCTGTCCTGAAATCACCAGAATAGGATAATTCTTAGAGTGGTTTGGAGAGCATTTAAACAGATTTGTTGTCTTTATCCAATTTATGAATTGTGCTGCTTAGCGTTCAAATCATACGGTATCCTGAAAAGGTTTTCAGTCTATTACAGTGGCATCATGTAATTACATTGAAGCACACGATGACAGTATTTAAGCCTTAGGATGCCTTGTGGTAAAATAGTGCAAATAAATCTGAACTGATGCACAGATAATTAAAAAAAAAAGAGCAAAACCGATGCTACTCGGTGGCTGAGTTTTGCATATTCCAATTACTGATTTTGGATGTGCCTTAAAGTTCGAACATTGTTGGGAAGTAGGCCATCTCATGCCGATATGAAGCATCAGGCCATTTTAAATTAAAGACGGAGCATGCTCATATCGAGTACCCACTCTTAGATATTGCCGTGTGTGTCTCAGCTCTCGGCTAGTAGAGCTGTCACTGAAGTGGAGGAGAGCACAGCATGCCCTTTTGTCGACATTCGATCTGTGAGCATGCGATTTATCCTGGAACGGGGGCCCTGAGATGTGAGATATAAGCCTTGCTGTTAGATGTAAGCCAGTGGTTTTGGTGAGTTAATATTCATCTCTTTCCTTTCTCATGCCTTTAGATGTCTCAGACAAAACTCAGCTTCATACTTTTCTCCAGATAATGGTAGCTATTTGAAATGTCTCTGCTGCTGTTCGCTTAAAGCTTTGCTTCAGTAAAACAATTCTGATGTATATGCATTAGATACTTTCTTTACTGAAAGAGAATTGCTTTTTTTTAACAGGAATGCTAGGCTATTTAGCTCAAAAAGCCCATAAAAATGAGCGCATATATATATATATATATATATATTTGAATTCTGATCAGAAATTAATTTAACTGTTCTAAATACAGCAGCTATCATGTTAAAGAACAGTGATTTTTAGCTCTGTTCTAAGTTGGTTTAAATCTAGATTCTGTTTTGTGTATCTCACATTTTAGAGGGGGTTAGTCTTGCAGAAGAGATTTTTATATAAGATAATGCTGAAAGATGTTTACTGTAGTTGCTTTCAATGCAAATTGCTAATAAAAAGAATGTCAATTACTGTCATCTGTTCAATCTTGGTGATAGAAATGCATGTATTTCTTTTTTTTAAGCAACTAAGAAATAGAAAATGATATCTCTTGAGTGCTGTATTATGACAGAATTTTCATAGAACCTTTGGTAGCATGTAATAGGAATTTCTGAACAATTTTCTAACATTGGTACTAGCTAATATGTATACTTGGTGCAGCTCAACGTTTAATTAAGGTTTAAGTAACTGTATGAAGGCAGTGTTTATAATTCAAAATATTATCAAAGTTTAATTTCTTGCAATTGATTTTAAAGCTTACTTTCCTCCAAGAACATCTACAAAATATGACTTAAATTCTTTAAAGTATGTGCATTTAACCTGTACAAAAAGTCTGTAAATAATGTAATTTGAAAATATGTGGTAGACTCCTCCTCCCTCCTGCCCTCCCCAAAGTGTTGGTTCCTAATCATACTTTTCCCCCCAGTGAATAGAGATGATGCAAGATCAACCTTTTACCCGGACTTCTGTGTGTTTTGAGGATTCAGCTGTGGCATAGAACTGCTTCCTAAAATACTGTTCATCACTGGATTGAGATAGGGGATGTTACACTTAAAATTTCACAAATATATATATATATATATAATTTTTTTTCCAGGCAGATGCTTTTGATCCTGTTGTGGCACTATATAAATATAAATATATATATATAAATATATATATATATAATGTATGTATGTATGTCATGTTCTAGATAAGACTAGAAGTACAGTGGGAAAAAATGGCTGTTAGTAAACTCCCGGAGCCTAACAAAAAGATTCTTGCTGAACATAACCCCTGTTATGATTCTGATTGACTTGATTCATAGGAGAAAAATCAGTAAACACCCAAGCTTTATTGTTTTTGCAGCCTCCCTGGCACTCCCTGTTGGAAGGGAGACAGGCCTGAGATTAGTGTGTGTCAGTCTAGAGCTGCTGAACGACGGCTTGCTTGGCCTCCTGATACAGAATTCTCAGTGAAATCATCTAAGCTGATATAGCAGAAAAGGTTTTTAAAGTAAAGTTTGAGGATAACAAACAACTGAGGCTTTGCTGTGCAAAGGGTTTTCAGAACATGTCAGGAAACTTGCCCTTTGACTGCCAGAGCGGGACTGTAGAATGCTGTTATGTGACAAATGATAAAAGCAAAAGACAACATGGGTAACCTGTGTTGTGCAGCAGGTTTTACTGTGCTGACTTTTTAGCTCCAAAGCATTTAATGGGTTTCTAACAATAGGTTTTTGCTCTCAAATGTGTCATTTTGTAATGGTGGCACCTTCAGGTGCCATTAGCTCTGAGTCTTGGAGATCTGGAAAACATGAAGAACTCCAACAGACTTGTTGTAGGAGAGTTTCCAGCTGAACAGCAAACCTAGAAAAGCTGTTAAGACATCTTTTAGGAAGGGACAAAACAGATGAGAAAGACTTGGATCCATGGCTGAAGAGCAAGCAAGAGGAATGGCAATGTAAAAGGAACAGAGAGATATAAAGGCTAAGCACATGCAATGAAAGCAGCACTTAGCTGTTTTGGCAGTGTTCATCTACCATTGCAAGCACGTCAGTGTGGGATTTCTGGTGTGAGTCACTGAAGATGTTGGAACTCTAGGATGATTCTCCTGAGATTTGATCACTTTGAAATAACACGTATAAAACGTCCTGTTTTATAGATAGGAAGGGAACAGCATTAGTCTCACAGAAAGCAGAAATTTGTGAGCATTAAACATTTCAAGTTAGATTATTTTTTATTACCTTGGTCCTGTCTGTTTTACTTTTACAATAATATTTATCCTTTCCTTGAAATAAGTGCTGATTTTGGTTAGTTTTCCAAAAAGTGAAATTCTTAAATCCTAGTTATAAATGTTAACTAAAGTTTTACAGGCAGTCCTACTCTTATCTATACCCATTTTCCTGAGCGCATAAGTTTGCTTTTGGTTGTATGTGTAACATGCAGAAAAAATTTCCTTCTACTTACGATCTTAGCTAATGGTCATTGTGCTTTAATAGGTGAATTTGATGCCTCAGAAAACCTGACACCTATATTTCACCTTTTGCTTTGCTATAATTTTATGCAGTGTTTTATTAAGTTTCTTATGTGCATATTTATGTGCATATATATACACATAAATATACACATCTATATTACTATATGTTAAATGTATATGATTATATATAAAATGTGTGAGAGAGAGATGGCTGCTGGTCATTTAAGTTTACTTAGAATGCACTTTAATTGCTCTGAATTGGAAAGTGAAGTGACACACGGTAATCAGTAGTGTTCAGTTTCAAAGAATGTTACTATTCAGTCATTTTACATGTCAGTCATTAATAGGGTTACTCTTGTAGATCAATATGTTGTAATTTACATTGAAATACCAGAATATAAACATTAAGTTCTTATGACTCTGCTTTGTAGGCCTACCTTTAAGATTTTTCAGAAACTTTAAGCTTTTGGGAGCATCTGCAATGTGCCCATTCATGTGTCTAGCAATTTAAGTTACGTAATTCATCTTGTTCAGGATTTGTTGAAGAGAATGAAAAAATTGATTCAGTTTTCCAAGTGAATAAAAGGTTTCTGACTTGTTTGGTGCTTTTTCTTTAGGAGGATAGTATACTCCTAAGAATGTTGTACTACTGGAGTGGTTTTAGTCATTTTGAGTGTTTTTTAGTTGCATAGCCACCAAATTTGCAGAAAGCATTTCATTTACAAGAACATCTAGAGTATGCACCACTCCTGAAACTTTCTGCTACTTGAATTTTTTTAATAAAGATATTCCTACAGAATTAAAAAAGGGGGGGGAAAGATGTGGAAGTTGGAGAAGTGAAGGGGAACTTCTTGTATGTATATCACTTAAGTTGCCTGCCAGCTATTTTTTGAATGATTAAAATATTCTGAGCAGTGAAGGCTCAGTCTTTTTCTATTCAGGTTTAAATGAAAGATTTTACTATTGCTGACACTTGAGCACACTCAGTTCATGTGCCAAATGGAGAGCTGTGACAATTTTAGACTGAAGGTTATGTCTAAAAACCTCGTTGGCATTCTGCATCCAATTTTCTTGACCCATTTTAGCTAGTGTGCTACAACCTGATACTTCCAAGGGAGGAATGCTGTTTTTCAGTAACTCTTTTTATAGAGTGGAGGAAGGAGTAGAGCTATGTTTCACAGGTATAAGCTAAATTTACTTTTTTAAATGAAAAAAGAACTGCACAGCAGTACTCATTTAAATTAATTGGCAATAATGACAGCATTGGGTTTGAGATTTTATGTAAGTGTTTGTGGTAAAAATAATGAAGACATAATTCTTTCTGTATGTACATAGTATAAGATGAGAAACAGTTTTATTAAAATGAAAACATAAAATGTTACAGGTTCCCTACAAGTTGCTTGTTCTTTTCATTTTATAATAAATTGACTTATTTTATTTATTTATTTTTAAAAACCTTTTCAGCTCTTAGTTTGTATCCAGAGAACAGAACCAGTAAGGAGTTGACTAAATCCTGGCTGAACAAGCTGAAAATTGTCTCTATTTTTTCAGTTCGTTAAGGTTTAAAATGGATATTATATAGTTCTGTAAATTCTGGCAGATTTTAGCTGTACTGTACTAGATCAGTGCAATTCAGTAATGCATATGTATTTGGAAATGTACCAATAAACCCTTTGAAATTGATTTTATATAAAATGAGTGTTGGGAATTTTACGTTTTCCCAAAAGAAGATCAAGAGTAAAACATTCCCTCTTGTAGGTCAGAAGTTCATCGGGTAGCAGCCAAAGAAAGGGACAGAGAAGGGAGAAGGGCAAGGGGGAAGATATGGGAATGTTTCTCAAAATTATGTGTAAATTTTTAGGTTTTTTTCCCCACGTTTTGGGTATGATGCAACACAGTTAATCCAAACATCTATCACCTTATGTAATGTCTTCAGCTAAATATATATAGGAACTCCTCCCTGCCACCACCCCTATGTATTTTTTAAGAGAATTGGGAATATTATCTTCTGCTCCAAAGAATATCCTAATTTGAAATACTATTAGGAAGTTCAGTCTAATATACATTTCAGTTCTGTAATAGGAAGGCAATGGCTTAAGATTTAATCATTTTAATGTCTTTGAGAAAACTAGAATTGTGTTGTGGGATCTTGAAACTAATTTGAATTTAACGGAAGCATGTATCATACAGCAATGTATTTGTTTTTAAGCTGATGACAAATTGGTGCTCTCCCAAAGCACTACCATCATGAAAAAGGAATGAAAAGTTAATTTTGGTGTATTTCAGTTCATTTGAAAGGGGTTTGAATGTGATTCATACTGTTACTTTTTTTTTAATCTAAAAGTCTTAAACCAAGAAGGGTTTCCTAGTTATGTGGAAGTGATTAATTCAACTTCAGTATTCAAAGTTGCTCCACACATCTGTTTGGCTGTAGTTATATTGCAAATGCTGCCTTTGTATCTTTTGCCTTTATATATACATTAATATGTGCATATTTTTTGCAGGGAACTGCATAAGCATCATAACATAACCATGCTAGTAGAGAATCCCTCATCTGCATGAAAATAAACATATGGGCAATTAAATACTGACTAGTCAATCAGTGAAAACATGCTGTTTGGTACAAAGTAATACCCTTAGTGGAATGACCCTCAAGCTTAACTTTTAATAGTGCAAAATTCACTATGGGGTCTTTTTGCAAATACCTGTTTCCTAGGGCAAATTAAGTGCAACTCATGATTAGATTAAAAAATAAATAAATAAACACTGCTGTATTTCACTTTATTTTAACTTGTGCCAGTTCTTTCTCACAAGCGGACATATGTGAAGATGATATTCAGCATATGGTGAAGGCTTTTGAGGCAAAAATGTTCTGCTGGGAATCAAGAAAGGTGCAAAGGTTTTCTGAATTGTTATTAAAAAAACAAAAGATCCAGTTTTGAACAGTTTTGTTAAGCAGAAATTTGCCTGATTTGAGAAACTGTATCTCAGCTGGGAAATCTAAGAGAATTTTTCATTTTGTTTTGCATTTTTTTTCTCTCTTAGAGAAGTGAGCCTGAGATGTCAAGGCTGCCATATGCTAGGTGAGAAGGAAATGGCCTGATTTAAACAGTGGCATTTTCTGTAATGGTAGGCCGTCTCTTCATCCCAAGCTGCCCAGTGCTTCTGTTTGCTATAAGAACAAAGAAAAGACAGATTTCTTTAGTATCTATCATTTTGAGACTGTCAAAATAAGTACTTTAGTGCATTCTGTGAAAGCATCTCAAAGTACAGTATGGATATATCCATAATATATTTCCTGTGGAGACTTCAGTTATCTTTCTGGTAAAATCTGTCTGTTGTTCAGTAGATCACAGCACTGCCAGAACGTAAGGCAGGAGCTGCATGGGGTTGAGGGTAGGAGGAGGAGGAGGCATAACTCAAAGAAAATAATCATAAGAGTGATGGAGTTTAGCCAGATGCTAAAATTATATCCTAGAATGCATCTTACTGAAACATCTGTAAGATGGCCATTGGTCAATAGGAGCAAGAAAACCAGCTGCTGAATGGCTTACTTGTGCCCTTTGGAGGACTCCTAGTTGACACCTTTCTTGACTGTTTTTTAGACCTAATTAGTTTGCTTTTGGAAATTGGTACCGATAGGTTTAGGCTGAATTTCATTTCTAGCTGCTTAAATGATCAGAATAAGTTGATATTACTCTGCCAACCTTTCATTGCAGCATTAGTAGCTCACAGTTTCTATTGCATTTAGTTGCTTTAATTATAGAGCGTATTTTATATCATGGTATTACAAATTGGAAATGGAAACAGAGAGGTTTACTTAGCCAAGGTCACACAAAGTCTAATGAAGCAGAAAGTAAAGCCGAAGGGCATATCCCAAATGTAATTAGCTTGATTTTTGTGACCCCTGAGTGATTGTCAATAAAGTATCTTGGGTGTTGAAACGCAGCCTTATGGCCATGCGAGTGCAAAGCTCTACCTGGCCCAATAGGAGGAATAGCCAAATAGCCCCAGAGGCACTTTGTGCTCACAGGGCTGTACTGTATCTGAGACTTCAGCTCCTACCTTTACATTATACCATCCAGAAACTCTGGGTCACTTGCAGTTAGTTAACCTGGTGCTGCATTGTACCATGATGATACATTCAAGGTCCTTTACTTCATCAGCTTGGGATCCTAATCACTGAGCCTCATCTTGTTCTGTAGTACTTCTCATTGGAAGCATATAATCAACTTGATATTTTGATCCATTGGATATTGTTAATTTCATTAAAATGTCTCAGTGTTGAAATTAAGAAAAACAACTTAGATTTCATTTAACTAGAGCTCTTAAATATATTAATTGATGTGAGACTTCAGCAAGATAATAGTTATTTGATTTCTTCACTTTTCAGTTATAGTAACAGTGTTATTGGAGAAGTGATATGCCATCTTTTGACAACTGTGTTGAAGTGATATTGGGATACTCTGACTTTTCTCCATTTTACATGCAGGTGTCTGAAAACTTCTACTGGACCTACATAGAGCAGAAAATAGTTTGAAAGCTAGATGAAAGAGTAGCAGCACAAAAAGGAAGGAAATAAAAGCTAAGAAATGGAGGAGTCAATGCTGGTATCACAGTGTGTGTGTGTGTACGTGTGTGTATGTAAAGGCTTGCATTATCCACCACTATGTTGTGGTTTCTTTAACATTTAACTTCTAGACTTTCTGGTCTAGAAAGCACTTCAGCTTCTTGGACCAAATTTTTTTCTCTTGATGCATCTGAATAGTTGTATCTAAAAGGATAAGTGAAAACATTAGTCACTTTCCTGAAGACACTAGGAGAAAAATAGTCTTGTTAATGGTTTTAAAATGTTTACAGCTGGTTCTCAGCAAAGCTCTGATATCTCTGTGGTATGGAGGAAGAGCTTGCAATTTAGAAGAAGATCAGGCCTTACTTCAGTGAAAAGCATTTCGTTTTATCTGTTAAAAGTGTACTCCCCCCCGCCCCCCCCAAAGGTGCAGTACCTTTTGCATGCACTGGTAGCATTCTTACTTATTTCTAAAGATCTAAGCATTGTGATTGAATATACTTCCAGCTTTCTACAAGTTTCTTTTATGGAACAAACACAGAAATTTAATTGAAGAATCATCATAATAATAATAATCAGTAAAACCTTGCACCTTCTGATTGAGAAAGTAAATTTGATTAGAAGGCAGTAAATTCTTCTGCTGACTTTTGCTGATTCCGTTTATATCACAGTCCGTATTCTGGAGACAGAAATTATAATTTACACATTTTTATGGTTTGAAGTTACTGACAAGCAAGTCTAGCATGTGATCTGTGTTAGGAACAGAACCCAACTACATAGAAAAATGGAGTTTATAACTGCTAACTACATGGTCTTTCAGAGTGTGCCAAATTACTTATGTCTGTGCAGCTGGTTACCACTAGTTCTTCCTGTCAAAATCTTAAACTCAGGTTTTCTGACAGGCAGTATTCACTTGTGCAGCCAATAGGTGTGGATCATTAGAATTTATTCCACAAAGAGCTGAAATGTTCTGAACGTGTATTTTCATGTAATCACTGGAAAAAAATGATGGTATGTGTTTTACTAGTCATAGATAGTGAATACTTGATACTCTGATTTTGAGATACCAAAATGATTACTTCAGCAGTATTTTGTTTGAATTTTAAATTCCCTTATGGAAACCATGCCCATGAAGATAAACAGCTACTGTGCACCAGTATGAACTCTTTCAAACTCATTAAAAGAGTGGGAGAAAAATTCTTATAAAGCTATTTGTCACACCTTGGTCCTAATCCTCAAGGGAAGTCTCCAAAATGCTTTTGAAAGATGAGCATGGGAATGAAATGCGTAGATGTATTAGATCTTAAAAATCATGAACTCGGTGGTTTGATACCACAGTTTTCCTGTCCACTTCAGCTAATTCCACAGTTTTGGCACCTTCCCCTTTAGGAAATAAAAGAAAAACAAGGTGATTAGCACATCTCCCAGCATCCCTGTGCTGGATATTAACTCCTTCCCTTCTCAAGTGATCTGATTAACATACCTATTTTCAATGTGTATGATTGTTTTCAACTTGCTTCAATTAGTGAAGGTTGCTGCTTTTGCTTCAAGTTTGCACATTGGCTTTTGCTTTAGAAGCTTGTAGCTGGTTTCCAACTTTGTCCAGAGGTGTAATAAAAGATGCTGATCCTTCTATAAATCTTGCCTTACTTGCTTCAGTGCTGCTAATAGTATTGCAGATAGCAATATTTGACATAATTACTCCATATGGACAGCACTCTCTTTACTGACAGAACGTTCCTAAATAGATAGGTTGGTCTTTATAGCTTATCTTTAGCAGTTCCTCATTTTGTTCATCAGAAAAAGTGAAGAACTTGAAGGTTGCCTAGAACCACTTCATGACAGGCCAAGGGCTTTAACTTGATTGCACAACAGAACTTCAAATTCTGAGAAAATAATGGAAAAATTTTTCTCTTTGTTAAAGTAAGCAGGGCAGAACATTAATTCTTTGAAATAACCATAAAACTGTGACCTAGAATTTATTGAAATTCAGTTAAAACCACATTTATTATAACATCCTGTGGGACTACTTTAATGTATTAGATCATTTTGTGTTTGTGTAAACACTGCACATTTCAGAAAATGATATATTAAAAAAGTGCAGCATATAGGCTGTTTTTAATACCATGTTATAGAATTCTTTTTTCTTTTTTTGCTGAATTGCTTTAAAACTTAATTCTTCAATTTACTAGAGGTTTTAATCAACTCTAAGCTGTGTTTATCTATAATATGTTCAGTTTGGACCAGTGCGATTTGGTAATTTATTTTCATAAATAAGGTGCTTTAAATTTTGCATTAATATTTTGGACCTTCAAATGTGGGATCAGTACCTCACCTCTCTGAGTACATAAAAGAAAAAGCCCTTGAGTTGTTTTTCATAGTTCCTTAAGGTTTCTGAAGGTGAGTGGTAAGTGATCATGGCATAATTCACTTTGGAAGGGACCACGGGAGGTCTCTTGCCCAACTTCCTGCTCAAAGCAGGATCAGCTATGAGATCACACCTGGCTGCTCAGGGCTTTATCTGGTCAGGTCCTGAGAACCCCCAAGGGTGGAGACTGCATGGTCTCTTGGGGCAACCTGCCCCACTGCCTGGCTGTCCTTCATGGGGGAAATAGGTTTTCTTACAACCAGTCTGAACCTCTCTTGTTTCCACATGTCTGTTGTCTCATGCTCCCAGCATGGTCCACTGTGAAGAGCCTGGCTCCATCTTCTCGATAATCTCCCCACAGGGACAGACAGGCTGCTGTTAAGTCCTCTGAAGCCATGTCTGCTCCAGGCTTAGCCAGCCCAGCTCCTACAGCCTCCTCACAGGGCAGGTGCTCCAGCCCCCAACCATCCTGGTGGCCCTCCGCTGAACTCGTGCCAATTTGTCAATGCCTTTCTTGTTCTGGGGGGGCCAAAAATAGACACGGTATTCCAGCTGTGCTCTAATGAGTGCTGAATAGAGGGGGACAATCCCTTACCACGACCTACCCCTATGCCCCTGCTCACACAGCCCGGGAGGCTGTTGGCCATGTCTGCTGTCAGGGCCGCTGCTGGCTGGTGCTCAGCTTGCTGCCCGTCACGGCCCCCAGGGCCTTTTCCACAGAGCTGCTCCCTGGCAGTCAGGCCCCAGCCTGCGTCATTGCAGAGCTCTTACTTCCCAGGGGCAGGGCTCTGCCTTTTTGCTGAATGTCCCTGAGGTCCTGTTGGCCCGTTCTCTCCTTTCCCTCTGTTGGTACTTCAGCTTCTAACTATTACATGTTCATACCAATCTAGAATACTTAGTCATCTCTTAATCTAGCCGGATTGTAGTCTTCAGTGAAATCTTTACCCACTTAATTGGACATTAGCTTCTAGAACTATGTCATTCCCTATTTTCCCATGATTTACTTGGGTTTATGACATCTTGTTTGCTGCAGAATTTTTTTTGGAGTGTAGGTTTTAAACAGTATCTTTACCAAAACAATAGTGCTTCCACTTTTTTGTTACTAAGTAGAAAACTCTGTGCCAAAGGCTTGCCACAGCAAAGTATCTAGAGTGTTACTGATTATCATCTTGCATTATGCAAGCATTTTCTTAGAAAATACTACACCACACTTCTCATCAGTGTATTTTTTTTTTTTTAGTTCTTCACTATGCCAGCCAGTAAATTTAAATGTTAAAATGTCAGTGTTACTGGATTCTCCTGTTGCATTCCTCTGTTATATTGTTAAATTTTGTGGCAATATTAAACATTTAATAGACTGTAGGCTAAGCAGCAATCATGCTTTTGATTGATGGTTTGGTCACATTGAATTCAGGTTTCTAAGATTATTAGTCACTATTTTTGTGTTATAAAATTTTGAACAGAGGTAGTTATTAGATAAGGCTAAAGGGCATATAAGATGCCACAAATATAAGCCAAAAATATTTGAAATAATATAATTTTGCAATTAAACTTTGAACTTAGCAAACTGCTACTTGCATAAATAATTGTTTACGGTATCTGTGATACTTCCTCAAAGTTAAATTAAATATCAGAATCGTTTTTAAAAATATTTGGTTTAGCTTTCAGAAAATAGTTTTTAATATGCTTACTTTAAAAAAATTTTTGAAGCTTATAATGAAGTATCCCTCAGATATTCCCATCAGAAAGAATCCTAATAAGGGTAGGTACTTATCTACCCTTGGTGTCGGTGTGCTAGCAGCTTTTTGTGTCTAGTCACTAACTAGTTTTTAAAACAGAAGATTGCTGCTGATACTTTTATCAAAAGTATTTGTCGTCTTAAAGATGGCCTTTTTTTCTTTATCGTTACCTGAGAAAATGCCTGTCAACTTTAGGATTATAGATTAATTTAAAATCTGCTTTCATTATCAGATAATTTGTACTTATCTGTTCTTATAACTTTCTTGCATAAATATGGGTTCACGGTGAATGTTGATTTAGACTTATTTTTATTTTTTGTAGATCAAAATCTTTTTGTTTTTCCTTCAATTCTAGTTTTGAAGAACCTTCAGGAACTGTATTGTATGAGGAAATGGGGCTTGTCGAGTGGTGTCTTTCTGGACTAATTTTTTTTTTGCCACTGGGTGGAGCAGAAGACTATCACAGACTTTAGGGAATGGAGTAAGAATATTCATCTTCTGCATTAGAAGATTCAGCTTTAGTGCTGAGCTGTGGGAGACTGTGGAGTCTTCACTGTTGGCTTGTGCTTGAAAGCCTGTTTTATAGTGAATAAAAATCTTAATTAAGTTTCATGGTGTTTTTTTTTTGAAATAGACACATTTCATATTTATGCTGTATTAAACATCATGAAGTATGCTTTAGAAAAGGAAGGGAAGAAAATAGCCTGTAGAAAATAGCTAGAAAATAGCCTCTTTAGTATGAAGAGCAGATTGTGGCTGATGTAAGCTTAAGGAGGGTTCTAAAATTATTTGAAATTCTGTTACAGCCATACCTAATGGCAAGCACTCTTTCAGTCTGAGATTATATATATTATATATACACACACACACACACACACACACACACATATATAAATACATATATATATTTATATATATATAATCTCACATATATATGTGAGAGAGACTGCATCACTTGGATTGGCATACAGGTTGCTTTATTTAATAAAGTGCTGTAGCTGAGCAGAACATACTTTAAAAAAAATGTGTGTGTATATATGTGTGCGTGTATGTGTGTGTGTGTGTATATATATATATATATATGCACACGCAGATGGCTGTTGCTGCAACAGAGTTTTGAAAGATGCTTCTGATCCTCCAGAAGTTAACCTAAAAATACTCTTCACAATGCTCTTCCACTAAGAGCATTGGAAAGGAAGAGACAATTTCATTTTTGTTGTTTCTTTTTGTTTTAATTGCGTAGCTTAAAATCAAAGGCTGTATACATGTAGAGTACTGTAAACATGTTATTCTAGAAAGACTAGCAATTGTAGAGGTCGAATCTGTTTACCCCAGACAAACCACAGTGAATACATTACATTTATTTAAGGTTCTCTGTCAGCATTTGTATGCCACTCTTATTGGAGAAAAGTGTCCTAAAGGCTGTTCAGTCCTTGCCTTCCCTGCTGAGACTGTTGAACTAGCAATGCTCCTACTGTGTATCTTTAACCTGTTTGTTTGGGCCAGAACAAGACGTTCCAGTTGTAAGCCAAGACTGGCCTTCTCCTTTAGAAAAACTTGTTCCTTCTGTTCTGCCAACAGCAAACACTCAAAATTCCTATTTCTGCTATATCCTCTAGCCAGCCAGTAGGTCTTGGGGCATACAAGCGTTTTGGTTGCAGCCAGATCCACTGATATCTTCTCTTTGAGGCCATGGGGTCATTTGTTGTTCCACCTCTTCTTTTGGCAGACATGAGATGCCTCAAGCCTTTTTTGTTGTTTGTTCTTTTCCCCTCTTGGAGGAACATAACCATTTTAGAAAGAAACAGTTCAGCATGTTTTTATTCCAAGAATCCTGTAATCTAGACTATTTTTCTCCTTATTTATTTTATACACTACATGTAATGATAAAACAAGCTTTGCACTTCATGGAAGCCCAAGGTTTAAATAGATCTCATCCGTGTTGCTCTGAACAACCAGGCATTTGGGGCCTGTCATTCAGCTGAGCTTAACTGTCATTTAAAAATAATGAGTATCACCGATGCATCTTGTCTATACTTGGTCAGTATCCACACAATGCAGCCCATAAGATTTTATCTTCTGTTAAAAGATACCTCGCTGCTACTTAAGCCAGCCGAACATGTACAAGTCTGTTGAACCAGATGGTATGCATCTGATGATGCTGAGCAAGCTGGCTGATGTCACTGTGAGACTGTTTTTTATCATCTTTGAAAGGTCCTTGTGTTTGGGGGAGGTCCCTGATGACTGGAAAAAGGCAAATAGTATAGCCATCTTCAAAAGAAAAGCAAGAAAGAGAATTCAAGGAACTACAAGTCTGGTCAGCTTCAGCTCAGTTCCTGGGAACATTGTGTGGCAAATTCTCATAGAATCTGTTTCCAGATCTGTGAAGGCTGCAAACAGCTTAGCATGGGTTTTTCAAAGGAAAATCATGCTTGACCAACCTGATTGCCATCAATGATGAATGGCTCTTCGGGTGAGAGGAAAGCAGTGGATGTCATTTACCTTTAGCAAGGCTTTTGATGTAGTCTCATGTAATATCCTTGTAGCCAGATTGAGAGGATGTGGATTGGATGGTTGGACCACAAGGTGGGTGAAAAACCTGATTGCACTGTTGGGCTTCAGGAGTAGTGATCAATGGTTTGAAGTTTTAAACTGGTGGCTGTTCCCAAGAAGTGGTCCTTAGGGTTGGTACTGGGACTGACTGCTTAAATTGATCAGCAGTTGCTTTAATTGCTTTAATTCAACTTAGACAGTGGCACAGAATGCACCCTTTGCGAGGTCCGGGATGACACCAAACTTGGGAGGGAATCAGTGTGTTGGAGGGCAGGGCTGCCGTTCAGAGAGACCTCAACAAGGGGGAGAAGTGAGCCCTCAGGAAGAGGCTGAAGTACTGCAAGGCAAGCATGCAGGGAGAGGACTGACCTGCTGGGGAGCAGCATCCCAGAAAATGGCCTGAGGGTCCTGGTGGGCAGCAAACTTGAACATAAATCATGATTATGCCATTGCTGCAGTGGTGAAGGCTAAACATATATTGGCTGCGTTAGCAATAGTATGCAACCAGCAGGTCCAAGGAAGTGATTATTTCCCTCAGCTCATCCCTTCTGAGGCTGTCTGAAATACCTTTCCAGTTTTGGTCCTATGAGTATGAGAGAGAATGATACAAACATGAGTGGGACCAGTATAAGGGCACTAACATGGTTACAGGGGCAGGGCAGATAATGTACAAGAAGAAGCAGAAGGAGCTTGATTTGTTTAGCCTGGAGAAGAGAAGGCTGAAGCAGGAACACAGTTGCAGTCTTCCACTACCTAAAGGGAATTTATAGAGAAGACAGAGGGAGATTCTTATCAGAAGTGCACAAAGAATGGGCAGGAGGCAGTGGTCATAAATTGCAGTGAAGTACACTCTGACTGGATTTAAAAAAAAAAAAAAAATTGACAAAGTGGTTAAGCACAGAGAGGCTCTGATATCTTCATCCTTGAAGATTTTCAAAACTCAACTGGAAAAGGCCTTGTGCAACCTCATCTGATTTTTGAATTTATCTCTGCTTTGAGCATGAGACTGGACTAGAGGACCTCCAGAGGTCTTGTTCAACTTATTTTCACATCAGTCTGATTTCTGTGGAAAACCTTTTTGACCTAAGGTTTTTGTATATATTTTGTACTTGTCTTATGGACAGTCTGAAGATAGCAGTTATGCTTATCAGCTGTACTTTCACTAAACCAGATGTCTGAAGACCTTAGCATGAGTGTAAAAACCTAAATCTGAGGGGAAAACAGGCAAGGCTTGCATGTGGTCATCTGTACATATGTGTCCAGAGCAATTTTATTTTCCTCCTGCCTGTTTGATGCAGTTCTGTTATATCTTTATATCTGCTTGAGTGAAGAAAAAAGTCCTTTTTCTCCTTACTTGAAAATTCCCTTTTCAGATAGTGTTTGCTGGAACACTTCATAACTCTCTAAAGTAGTATGTTTCAACAGTCACAAATTGTGGTCAGTTGCTCTACTCTGATTTAGACTTTTAGGATTAATCTTAGCTATCTTACATTTTTATGATACTGAATTCTTTGTTGAAGATTAAAATGCTTCAGTGCTGTATGCTATCTGAGTTCACAGGCTCTTCAGAAGTGGAGAGCCGGGGGTTTTTTTTGCTGTGAAGTAGTGATTTTTTTTGTTTTCTACTGAAGCAGAAAACTGGAAAACAGCAGCAAGCCGGTTTAATTAAAATACTAATATTAAATTTTTCCCTCATTCAAAATTAGCCCTTACATGATGGTAAACTACCATTTTGGGGTAGGAACTAACTAGTTCTTTTCTCTTTCAGCTTCCTTGGTCCTGTTTGTCTTTGTTTTCAAGCACCATGGTTATTACTTTTAAATATTACCCTGAAATCGGGGCTGGAGGTTACTAATGAAACTTAGATTCTACTGGAAATTGCACAGCTCTTACGAAGAGAGGCATTAATGCCTCGGAACTAACAGGGGATTAATTACTTCTATAAAGCTTATCATATAACAAAAAAGGAGAAAAAAAAGTCAACTTAATTTCAACCAGATCAATTTTGTACATGCAATATGCAAGTAAGAGAGTGAAGTATAGTCCTTGTCGTATTGGCCAGTTACGATGTGACTGATGGTAAAAACTCTCATTAATTTTCCCGCTGAAATCTAGATTTCTAGAATGTTTTTTGACTTCAAATCTCTTATTCCAGACCTCTGTTGAGAACTGTGGGAACACTTCTGCTCAATTTTTGAACCACTGACTTTTGCCATTCTAACTGTGACAGATGGGTGAAATTGTTTTAAAATAGATGACTTAACTAAAAGGTGAGCATCTGTGGATTTTGAAGCTACCCTCTCTGTCACAGAAAAACGGTTATATAATCTCCCCCATTAAGACAACTAGCATCGTTTTAAAACTCTTTATTTCCAACTTGCATTTCTCAGACAACTTGTATCTATTTGTTCTCACTTACGTGTTGTTTACCTTTTCCTGGTATATATCTATACAGTTTTCAATCATCTTTGTATAGTGTAGTCCTGCAGCACTTCATGCTGCTAGGCTGAATAAGGCATATTCCCGTAGTCTTCTCACACAGAATGGACAGTCACGCTGGTAAACCTTTATTTTTGTTCTAATATAATCTAATAGATATTACTAACTAATTGGAATAGGCACATGAAATAATTCATAAAAATATTCTGATTGCACTGTCTTTCAACCCTTCTCAGGTTGTTGACCCAATTGGGGGGGGGGGAGTGGCAAAAAATTTTCACTGGGAAGTGCATGCTTCTGCGTGTTTTACCTTAGAAGTAGTCAGAATATAGAGATCTTGGGTTAGAACCAGCTGGATACATACGGGATGCTGTCCTCAGTAATTGTTTTCAGTTGTCGGTCTTGTAACTGATACTTTTGTTAGCTAAGGGTATGACCTTACATTTGTATTCTTGAGTTTTGTTCCACTTATTGCTCCTTCTTCTTGGTTATTCATTTCTTTCTGTATGAAAGTCATCCGTTTCTCATACTTTATCAAATATAATTCATATATCTGTTGTCCTTTGGCTTTGTGTCACCTGCAGGCTTCATTACTTTTTTTTTTTCCAAGTTACTAATGAAAATACTAATTTTAAGTCAGCCCTCTTCTGGTGTTCAGAAATGAATTCTGGCAGTAGCCTTCTTTATGTCAGTTAGTCCTGTTTCTGCATTTGGCTTCTTCTCTTTAGCCATTTTCTTCCCTATCTCAATGGTAGTCTGTTTCCATGCATTTTATTTCCGTTAGTTCATTTTGCCTCTCAACTCCCATGAGTGATACTGTTCATGCTGAAAATTGAGATGGAATATTACTCTGTTTTTGGACCCCATCTTGGCTAGCTCTCATTTCTCACTGCATACCAGTTCAATTTTTTTCTTTCCTTATTCTTTTGTCTGAAGAATCTTCTTCAGTGCTTAACTCAAGTTCCTACTTTTTTACTTTGAAAGCCTAATACTCTGTTTCTGGTTAGTTCTTCTTTTCCTTTCCTTAGAATTTCTCTTCTTATTCATGTTGCATCATTTTTAAAAAGTAGTTAATTATCTTGTTGAATTTGGAACCTCTCCCCTGATTGTTCTCTTTACAGGCCTCAGATAATTTTACTAATTTTACTGTCAAGAATTTCAGACTTTGTACTGAAGAGCTTGTGTGGTTCTCAGTCTAGTTGACCGAAGGCAGTATTTCCTGTATATTGCCCCTGTTGCTTACTAACCAAATTTAAATTAGCATGATGTTAGTTCAGGACTGCTTAATATCTGTGGGCTGCCTTAAAAATGTGTGATATAAATTTAAAATTATTCAAGAAGACAATCTTTGATACTTCTTTATTTTTGTACGAAAGATTTCTGTCCCCAGGTCTAACTTCGGGGTCTGTAGTAGACCCTAACTGTTACTGTGACTGAAACTCTTATGTTTTGGGTTTTTTGGTTTTGTTTTGTTTTGTTTTACCTTTATAAAAGTAATTTTTTCTCAACACATAGTTTATTCATGCTGCTCACCTCCTTTTCATACTTTTAAAATAGACTGGTTACTCCGTACTTTTCTTCTGTATAGAAATTTCCTTCAGTATCTCTATTTTGATCATTCTTCTTTCTGTGGTGTTCTTCACAGTGCATATAGTTTCACATCCTGCATTAGTAGTTTGGATGCATCCATTCTGGTATCAAAGTTCCTGACCTTAGCATACAAGGATTATTTTCCACTGCCTTTCATGCAGTCTCCTAGGCCTTTGTTTCCCAACAGCAGAAGCAAGTCTTTTTTGAGTTTCTCAGCCTGGACCCCATAGTGCTCCCAGGTACTCCAAGTGACCTGGGCAAGGCCTTCTGCATGCAGGGTAAGAGAAGGGATGGAGAGGCAGATGCTGGGGCAGAAGGAGGCCAAGAGCGCGAGAAAGGTGACTATGCTGAGGGCCACCAAGCAGAGTCGAGAAACTTGGAGGTGGATAAGCCAGAATCATTTTGGCAGCTCTGCCCCTTGGTGTCTGCCTTCCAGTGCTCTTCCCTTCCTCTGGCTTTCTGTCCTGAAGAGTAATGTCCAGTGCTGTGTCATTCAGTACTAGTCTTTCCCTTCCTGTCCGTCTCGGGAAGTGTCATCCTTCTGTTTTATGAATTTATGTGCATCAAATAAAATCTTTCTGCATGTTGAAGGTAAATTGGAAGAACATATTCAGACAACATAGCCAGCATCTGTTTTTTCACTCTTCCTGACTAATATTTTGTCTAACCTATGACATACTGTTAAAAATCTTTACTCTTGGCTCCTGTTGAAATTTAATTCTGCTAGTGAATATGTTTTGTTTTTCCAACATTCGGAAATAACAATTTTATGGGTGGACTGGAGTCAGTAGTTTGGAGCTGCAGTGACATCTCAGAAGTACGTGACATCACTGGAGGATCAGCTTTCTGCCAAGGCTGGGAGTCCTGACAGCTATGCTGCTTTTTCTCTGGGTCAGGGTAGTGCAGTACTCATTGGGGAGCAGCTTCAAAGAAAAAAAAGGGTTTACCTCGCATCGTGGTGTGGTGGTGGTGGTGGTGTTTGTGTGTTAAGCTTTTGGTAAAGAATGAATTTCCCTGGAGACTGGTGAGTAATTCTTATTCTTTGGCAAACATTTTAACTGCTTTCTTTAAACATAAAGATTCACGTCCTTCTTTGGAAAAAATGCTTTTTTTTTTTTTTTTAATCCAGCATTCTGTAATTCACAGTGTATGTGAAGTAACATAGAACATTTATAAAATTCAAAGTTAAAATTTTAAATGGAAACCTAATTTTAGGTAGACATTAAGTGTTTACTGATTTATTACTTTCAGTAACTGTGTATAACTTCCAAGATTTTTATTCAAATATGCTAGTCTACAAGATAATGTGTTTAAGACATTGAATGTTGCAGGAATTTGAGCTTTTTTAAATTAGCATGCAATACCAAATGGAAGTACTCTCAAAATAGACAGATGTAAGTTAACTTAATTTAACATATAGCTTTTAAGGCAATATAATAATTTTAATAACATTTTACAAATGCTATTTTGGGGGTTGTGTGTGAGTGTAGGGGGGAACCAAATGGAAAAACAGATGCATTTCCAGTGAGTTTATGTGAGTAGAATCTGCCAAGATGTACGTTTGTTTCTACGTGAATGTCATACACTAAGCCACAAAACCTGTCAGCATAAAAATTAGTGTTAAAAAAAAAAACCCAACAACAACAAAAAAACCACTTTGTAATCTAATTTTTAAATAACTGAAGTACATTTCAATTTCTACCTCATGGTAACTGTTTTCTCATTGCAGAAGAAATATAGGTTTACATGTCTTCTCTCCCCTAGCACTTAGTTAATTCTAAAAGTTCTGCAGTATTACTACATTGAGAAATCTTGACGAATCCCAATTTTGAAAGAGTTTTTATTTTAATACTGATAATCTTCCATTTTATAGCTAGAAAATTATAGCACAGCTATCTTCACAAAAGTATTTTGTGATGAAATTCTGGGGTTTCACTGTGTTGCTTTTGGTTTCTGTTTTTTCTTTTCAAGGATGGCAAGTCTTGATGGGTGAATAGACCTACAGATCTCTTACTCAGCTGTTTGGAGATTCTGGGCAGTAGTGCAACTGTTCTTGGTGGAAGTTAGGTATTGATTTGCGGCAGAAAATCAGTTCCAGATTGAAATTTAGATGGTCTGAATCAGAGCTTTAGATAGTTAGGAGGATGTAATATGTTAGCTTTCAGAAACTGTGCTCGGAATAGTTCCATTAAGGCATCAACTGACAATTTTTATGGTATAGTAGTGTGGTAATATCATATTGCAGACAGAATTGGTATATTTATAATAGATGCAATTTGGCTGATTATTATGAACAGAAGTTTCTCTGTAGCTCTGACTCTTCATGTAAATGGTTGCCTTCCAACACAGAACCAAAAGCAATGAGCTATGGGAAAATGCTTTTAAAACTCTTGTCACAAATATACACATTATGTCATTAAAATTTCCAGAATTAATTTTAATATTTAATTTTAATGTGATTCTGGCATACCTACTTAGCCTTTTTAAGATTGCTAAACCAATAATATTTATCACTGATTTTATCACTTTTTTTTAAACGTAATTTGGGCTTAGCCCAGATAGAGTTTTGTAGGCAAATGGTCAGAAGCTCTAAGTCTTCCAAAGTATTTAAAGTGTATTGTGCTTTTTGGTATATGTAAAAGTGTAGACTGTTCTATTATGTGGAAAAGAACAGATAAGTTTTGTTAGAATTCTAGGTTAGGAGCTGTGTAAGTTGAGTGACAAAAACAGTTATGGTCCTGTTCTGCCGATCGGAATTTAGGTTTGTGCATAAACTTCCAGTTTGTTGCTTTTCTTTATCAAAAGAAAACATGCAATTATATTCTCAAATAAATCGAGACAACTTGCTTAAATGATTTCCAGTAAAAAATTTAAAAAAAGGGGAAGTGAAATGAGAGAGCCCTTCCTTAAACATAGATCTAAGAATACGTATTAGATAGGTTAGCTTTCTCATGTAATTGTTAGCATGAAACTTGCTGGTTTTGTGGTTAACTGAATAGTGCCATAGTCTCTTATTAGACTGAGTTAGTGTGGTGATGGTTGGAATTTTCCAGTTGCTTTTTGCTACCTATAGCATTGCTCATAATTTTCCTATCCTTTTGCAGGATTAGCTTTTTTTTTTTTTTTAAGGAGAAAAAGGATACAGTGCACATCTAAGCAAATGTTTGTAGATCTTGAAGTGTACTTGACTGATGTGTGGATAACTAGCATAAGCTAAATGAGGACTATTTTGACATATTTAAAGGTGCATATTACCTGGCCAAGTGATTTTAAGATACTTTTGTCTTTGCTTTTTAACTGAGCCAGTTGAAGCAATTTTCCCCCCCCCCCAGGGCAAATGTATTTCTTCTGTTGTTGAAACTACTATTTTATCCAAATCATAGTATCTCTATGTCTATCTTTATCTCTAAATTGTGTGTTCTGAGCGCCCAGTACAAAAGCATGTTCAGAACTCTGAACATTCAATGTGATCTGTATTTTCTCTTATCTGGCTGTGGAAACAAATTTGATTATGAAAAGAGTAAAAGGCTAGGAAACTACCAGAAATTTTTAAAAGCTTATAGTTTGGTGTTTATATTCGAGGGTAGGGCCTGAGCAGTGAAATAGTTTCAAACAATGAGCTTTGAGCAGATTCTTTACCACAAAATACCTTCTGTCTCTTTATTAATGGAGAAAAGTATGACCAACATTCACAGTAAGCGTTACCACTTTTTCTGACTTGATCTTGGTGAAATTGAATGTATTGGTTGGCCTTAATGTTTTGTTATTTATCTGTAGGCCTTCATCTTCTAGAACTTTTTTCTTTTTGGCTAAGTAGTAAAAACACTTATTTTGTGAAAATGATGTTTTTTCATATAAAATACATAGCCTGGGATCTGACTTTTGGTTTAACATTAAATCATTAAGTAACATTGCTATGTACCAATATCAATCACTTTTTCAGGGCCAGAAGTATCCATGTAAAGGAGAAAATAGATTTTAGCTCTAAAACTGATCTGCAAACAGACATTTTGTCTTGTGCATTTTCTACTCCTTAAAAATGCATAAAGTAAGTTGAATTGTTTAATTTGGATGTTTTTACCTCACAGTTATCAATCACGGCTAACCTTTCCTGTTTTTAGTAGAGGGTTTATTGGCGGTCTAGGGAACATGTTTTTTAACTCTGTTGCATTAAAGGATTGATGCTGTTGATTCGAACAAAGATGCTGTTTGTGCAAAATATTAATGTATTACAAAAGTTAGAGTAGAATTAAAAAAAAAAGCCATTTTGAATGTTCTTACAAAAACTCCTTCCTTGTCAATTTTCATTCTTCTGATTTCTGAGGTATTAATATTGTACACGTTCTATAGCTATCCGTAAAGCCTAGCAAGATCTGTTTTTATTATCAGAAACTGAGGAACAAAATCTTTTTTAAATACCCACACAGCTCTTTCAGTTCTTCATAGTTTTGAAAACAAAAAAAATGAAGTACTGCTTTATGTGCTTCATTTCCAAAACAAAACTTCTGATGAAATTAGAGATGCACTTCAATACATAGCACTGAAATAAATGTTTTTTTAATGTCTCCCTTCACCTCTTTCCAGAGCATCATTACAGAACGCTATCAGGGCTATTCAGGTGGTAGCCTGGGGGCCACCTGCAGCCCTGAGGGCCTCCGGAGGAAGCGCTTGCAGAGCGAGGGGACGAGGGGACGGTGGCAGGCTTGGTGCTGACTCTGCATTGACAGAGCTCCCTTGGCCTCCTGGCCCTAGGTAGCAGGGAGCCCCAGGAACAACAGCAAGTTGAGCATTAGTGTATGGGGCACTCGATGGACGTCTGGAAACTTCCCCAACCAAAGTCAGTAACTCCACGTGTTCATCCTCTTTGGGAGAGTCATTCAAGTGGCATTTTGATTGCATATACCAGGCTTATTGTTCTCCCATTTTTTTCATGCAGAATGACATATTGCTATTGAATTCTCTCCTATCCCCCTGCCCCAACCTTCCATCTTTGAAATTCAGGACACTTGCTTTATGGTATGGTGCAGTGAGCTCTTTGGTGAGACTCAAATGGGATAGGAAAAGAATTGCTAGTTTTCATAGATAGTAGCTAATTCCAGGTGAAGATCTGAGTTATGGAGTTGCAGTTTTTAAAGTTGTCATAGTTTTATGATCTCTTAATGCTTATGGAATGGTCAATCCTAAACATGATACAAAAAGATTTTCAAAGATTTTCATTTTTATTTTAACATCTGCCATTAAGAAGTAATGTAAATGTACATAAAGCTCTTGACAGGAGCCTACTTCAGATATTTCATCACTGTGTTGATCAGAGCAGGTGGCACAATAAAATGCTAATAAGGAGTTAGAGCTGGTCTGCAGTGCCTGTTCTGTGATCACTACGCTGTGCCCGAATCTGTGGTGGACACAGTGGGAATCTGAGTTTAAAACTAACAAAAAGTGAACAATGTTCTTTTTATTCAGGAAAAGTAAGGTATCTTTTTAGTTCAAGCTCAAAGCTTTTTTCACTCTTCATATCAATAGAAAAATATATTATGATTATAAACATACATAAAGTAGATATATTACCCCCCCTCCAAAAAAAAAACAAACAAAAAACCCCAACTTATTGCAAAGAGAGGGAGCACACACACATAGAGCCTGGATACCTGTAAAGATGCCAGGACTTTGATACCAGAAGAAAAGCCATTCTAAAAAAATTTAGTGTTAGAAGGCACACAGCATGTAGAATTGTGTTGGGTAGCTGGAGATCTGTAGAAATTCTGCGTAGCATAAATTATAGGTCTGAAATATGTGCAAAGTTGCTAATTCTGGAAACATTCTGTAAGGTGAGAGATACTGTAAAAACGTCATTCTTTACAAAATACTCTATAATATAGGCTTGAAATATAGCCTAAAATCTGCTTTTCTTTAAGAATGTCTGTAATCTGGAAAGAAGAAGAATTGAGGCAAGGAGTTTTCACTCTTGGGTCTCTGAAAAATCACTGATTCACAAATCTCTTCCTTATGTTCATGTGTTCTAGTGGTAAAATAAGAAATGAGTAATGCTCCATATGGTAAACTGCAGTTAATTTATCTTGTTGAATATGATTTACTAGTCTTTTAAAATTCTTTTTAAAGCCAGTTTCAATGTAAGAAAAACTAAAACAAGTTCTTAAGTTAGTAGAAAATAAAATGTTCCCACCAATATAGAGAGGGTTACGTTGGATGTTATTTTTTCCCTTTTGTCATTTAAAAAGTCACTGAAATGGCTTTGACATTATGAATGTGGATCTGTGCCATCCAGCTGTCCCTTTGTCCCTGACCTTTTACTCTAACAGCATTGAAACAAATTAATTTGTCATTTTTACATTAAGGGTGGCTTCATGAAGAGAGAGTCTGCACCAGGATTTTTTCTTTCTGTAATTATACTGTTATAAATCTCTAGCACAGATGTACTGCTCTAACATAAAAGCATTATGTTTGCCAATTTGACACTGAGGATATAGTTGAGCCAACACAATAGTTGGCTGCTGTCAAAAAGGACAGATCCATTTCCCCATACTGCACCTTATGTTATCTGCCTGCAGGGAAATTTGTGCTATGAAAAGTGACTCGCTTGCAGTTGCATGAACTGGATAGATCACTGTGTGATTGCTTGAGCACCAGTACAAGAGGGAACGGTGGAGTGGGGTTGTGGGGTTTTTTTGTTTGTTTGTTTGTTTGTTTTGGCAGCTGCTAGTCATAATCTCAGGGCAGTTTTAAGGTAAAAATGTGGCCTCCAAGACCCAGCTTAAGCAGAAGATGTAGAGCTGCACAGAGCATATCAGCACAGATGGCAGCTGTTAGTGTTGTCCAGGTTGGCTGGGCATAAGCAGTGCCAGTGCAAAAGCCAGGAGCCTGTGTTGCTCTGCTGCATTACTCCGGCTCTGAGCTGACAGCTTGTGCCACTTCTATCCTAGTTGCAGGTCATGGGCTGTATTTCATATGCAGAGTTACAGCTGCCTCTGCGTTACATTCATTTGGTGGCCCGTGGCAGTGTGTGTTCTTCACATCAGAAAATTCTGCCTCTTGGGATTAAAGCTCAAGAAGATGTCACTGATGCTGTTAGCCTGTATTATTCAATATGTGGGTGAGCAGCCTACCAAAAGTTGGCCAAAGATGGCTTGCATATAGACTTTGAATGGCATGCTGTGCTTCCAGGAGCTTGAAGTCTCACAGTAGCCTGGAAAAAGCATCTGTGCAGGAAAAACGCTCCCTGCTTCTGGCTTCTGCTGAGTTATGAACTTAATGCATGCTGCTGCTTCCCCCAGGTGCAAGAAAATCCCGACAGGGTTATCAGTTGCATCATGTCTGTTCAAGAAGTAGTACCGTACCAGAGGGGTTTTTATGTATTTGTGCAATTAACCTGTAATTGTAATTGGAAAAGACAACCCACTGTGCCATTCTTTGAAAGGGTGCAGGTTCTTGGGTCCAGAATAGTAGTTAATAAAAATAAAGTGTTATTTCAGTTGCATTGTGGGGTCAGGATACCGTTGTGAGGGTCAGGATGTAAAATTAAGAGATTCAATTGTAATATTCTTTTGCTGCGAGTTTCCTGCATATCCATTAAATCTGCTGACGATTCGTTTTATAAATAAGCTATAGTCATTCCTCTGCATTTATGAAAGAACTGGGTACAATCTGCAGAACAAGCTGTGTAGGTGTTGAAACCAAAGATGTGAAAATATGAGGGGAGACAGCCAAGAAATGATTTTGTCAAGTGGAAATTTCAAAAATTTAGAGCCAATGGATTGATTAGACAAAACCAGCAGACATCAAAGTGATTGACAATCTGCATTTAAGCACTGGGTGGTGGACATTAACTCTTAATCAGATGGAGTACTAAAATTTCATCTGATAAACTGAATAATGATGTAACCTATTATCTAAATGACTATGTTCTTATAGTGCTTATTTTGGCCCATTCACCTTTTGAAATACCTGACTGGATGCATTAAAACACATAATTGTAATCAGCTTTCCCATGTAGTGCAAGCCAGTATGACTTAAAAGAAACTACACTTTATTTTAATTGTTTGTTTGCTTTTACTAAGTGAATGTGTTTCTGTGGTTATCATATCACATTTTCTTTTGTTTATTTAAGAAAAGCTAAATATTTTGAATCTACAAAGAATGTATATTGTCCTTACCCTTCAGCTGCCTTGCTTCCTTGCCTAGTAATGAATAACGTTGCTGAAGATATCATAAATTACTGCGGATACTTCAGAGATTTGTCTAAACTGCGGTGCCAATTTCTCTCATACGAAACTTAGCATTGAGATGGGAGAATGTAGAATAAAAACTGCTAAAATGCTACCTAAAGGAAGCAGTACTTCGTCTTGTGTTCAGGTTGACATGCCTCATCTGTTTCTAGAGCTCCCACTGCTTTCTGATAGTATGTGACAAAGCTCAGAGTTATAGCTGAAGCCTAATGGTGTTAAACAGCATGGAAGAGAGATCCGGCTCCATAAAGGGCTGGGTTTCGATAATTGCTGACAGGTGTTCTTAACAGCAACAATTAGCCATTGACAGTCACTTATTCTGACAGTCAAAGTTAAACTCGCCATAGGAGCGTAAGACCTGTCACAGCAGATCAGACTTTAGGTCCGTCGAATCTAGCATTCTGTCCCTGGCAGTGACTTGTGCCAATGTGCAAGAGGAAGGTGTAGGAAAAATTAATACCACGCTGAAGTAGGATGTTTAACAACCCTTCAGAATTTTTGGTGGTTAATATTATAATGGCATTTTTCCTGAAAAGTAGTATTTGTGGAAGTGTTGAAGCCTGCCTAATTTTTAGCAATACTTGAAGGTAATAAGATGAAGAATCATGTGGAATGATGAATTTAAAAGCAGAGAAAAGAGAGGAAATGTGGCCTTTTTGAAGTTAGATTAGTTCTCTACAGATAGCTATCATTACGTCAAGGTTCCCCACAAGCTTGATTCGTGTCCACGCTTCTAGACTAAAATACATTTTTATACTCTCCTCCAAGATCTTTAATCTGAAATGTGAGTCCATGAACGTTAACTGCAAACAGATGAGCATTAAGTGTGAATGTTTCCAGAAAAAAAAATGAAGTTTTTAAAAGTATGTCAATGTGTGGAGAAAGTACGAAATCATTTCCAACCTACTTGTGATTTCAAACAAATGCAAAACCATTTGCATTTGTTGCCAACGTTTCAGTCTTTCCCAGCCTTCTGAAACAGCGTGCTGCTGTTCTTCTAAGGCCGATACGTTTTCCTGAAGTGATGGGCTCCTGAGGCTGAGCCCTAGCAGAGGGAGCAAAGGAACAGCCGTTGTGCACGGTTCAGCTGCGCCCTCAGACCTTGGAGGTGGCAGCTGACGTGTTCAGTGTTCCAGTTCAGCGCCGCGCTTTATGTCCTGGCTGCCCATACACTTGAACTTCACGTCACAAACAAGGAATATTTTTAATAGAGTTTGTACTCTTTTGTCTGTGCTGAATGCAGGCCCACACACAGTGTGATCTTTAATTACGTTCTGGGATCTGGTACGCCTATTTGCATATGCTCTACCAGCGGACCACCAGGATTATTCAGTTAAATCGTTACAAAGGCTTTAAGAGGACTTGTGATTAAAGTGTTAGTGGTGACTGTTCATCCTTAAAATAATTATTTTTGTAAAGCTTCAGCATGTGCCTTTTCTTCAGAATAAGATCTATTCTGAGGGAAAGCCTGAAATACGGGATTTGGCTGAATGTGGTTGCACAGTTCAGACTGATTCACAAATGGACACACCAATGCTTCAACTGCTTTCTTCTGTCAAATTGTTAAGTATTTCTAAAGATTTCCCATAAGAAAATATATTTACTCTGCAGAAATTTGCAAGGCCTTTTTCCTCTCTCAGCAGACTGAGGAGATGTGTAGCTATGACTAATATATTTTGATATAACAGAGTTTGGTAAGTGTGGGGCTTACTTTTAAAGTTGTACAATGTAATTAATAGAAGTGTGTTGCTATTTAATAAAAATGGCTGTTTTTACTAGAGATGTGATTGTGGAAGTATGCCAGCTTATAAGGCTTTGGGCAAGAGATCAAGCAAGCATGGAAGTCATGTACTTATCTGAACAGTGTTATGCTGTTAAACTCCCACAGCATGTTATGTTGGCTAAGATAAAAATGGGATTTGCGCCACTAATAGCTAATACTGTTTCACATAATCCTTAGAAAAAAGATACAGATAGTAATCATAAATAATAGCAGATGGGATAAGGGAAAGATATCCCTAGAAATTTGGCCAAAGGAGAAAATTATCATGAGAATAAGATATTTGACTACCTTTATTAATGCGTATCAGACTTTGATTACTGATGTGCTTAGCTAGTTTTGCGAGGCAACATGATATGATTCCACCAAATCTCTCTTCAAAGCCTGGCATTAAATTGAAGGTAACATTTTACTGAAATAAAAAAAACAAATTGCATTTGTAACTCAATAAAATTAGGCAGCTTTACTTCTCTTTACAATTCTACAGCAGCAGTTTAATGGAGCGATTGAGTTGTGTTGTAACTCTTGCAACTATGCTTGAAAGTGTCTTGTAAAGGATGTCCTAGCTTTAAGTAGTTTATGAGACTAAACTAAACGAATTTAGGTTATATTATAAAAGTGTTTATTAAAAAAGAAAAAAAGGAAGTCATATCTTGTAACAAAAAAGCAAACAGTCTTGAGTGAAGATGATCGACAGCTGAGATCTAAGGAGAGCAACAGTGGAAACAAACTGAAAAGTGTGTTTTGAGCTGAATGAGAATCCACAAAACGGGTTATTTCAGCAACAGGTAGTTGGTATGCCATTATTCAAGAAAGTGGGAAGAAGGGAGAGGAAGAATGCATGACAGTGAAAGTATGGAGTAGTTGCACAAAATGATTGGAAACCCGGGGAAGGAATTATATGCACAATTAAATCATTGTGTGGTCCTCCAATTTAAAAAAGAAGAAAAAAAAAAAGAAAGAAAAAGACTTGTAAGTGCTAAATACTAAAAATGGGAGAGCTGACCATAGTTCAAGTGCTATAAATTTATAGTCTGCTCCTTTGTCTACACCTTAAGTAAAAGATTACCACAATATGGTGAAATCTGAGATGAAATGAAATTCCTAAAATTATGAGGAAGAGAATAAGAGAGCTGGTGGTCATGAGACTAAATCTCGGGAACTAGTTAACAAAGACTAGTGAACAAAAGTGGACACGCATGTAACCTGTTGGGAAAGTAGCTGAGTATCAGTGAAAAAATACATGAAAGTGGTGTCTGAGGGGCAGGTATCAGAGGTGAACTTGCTTAAACTCATATTACAAATTTTAAGTAGCAATGATAATTTAGAACTAGTTTTTGTTAAAATGCTACTAATAGAATTGTAAGAATTGTACTTCACAAAGAAGGGTGATATTTACCCTGTCTAATTTCAGATCTGTTTGATATTGCATTTTGGAGGTAAATTGTTTGAACTGTCTTCTGAAAGTGTGTTTTATTTCAAATTGTCTTTGGAGATAGCTATGGGGGACTAGGATCAGAAAGTGGGGATCTCTGTTGTCCAAATTTAGATTTTTGTAACTGTCTCCTTATGTTGACAACGAGGAAGAATATGACTGAATGAAAAAATACTGCAAAAGTTCATAGACTACTTATCAGTTCATTTGCCTTTCCACAGTGAAGAAGCCTTCAATGGTTATAACAGCTATAGTCCTGAAAATCTTGGATAATGTTTAATTCAGTAGTAACATGTGACTTACTTCCCAACTTTGTTTTAAATGAATCTACAGTATTGCTTTGCCCTATTAATTCAGGAGAATGGATAAGCAGATTCACCAATAAAGTAAAATATCTTTCGAAGTGGCTATCTGAAATCTGACAGTATGTTGACCATACTAATTGAGAAGTTTAGTGCAGTAGTAATTTGATTATTAATTATTTTATTTTTTATTTTATTTTTTTTTGCCCCATAATATATGTGGGGCAAAAAAAAACCCATAGAGGGCTATAAATAGGGGGAAATTTTAAGAATTTGCTAAATATTCACATTTGGAGAAGGATGTGTTACTGACCATTCTGGAGCGCTTTTGTATCAGAGAATGGTCCCAGCTGCTGAGGAAACTGAGGTGAGGAAATGCATACAGGATTTATTGTTCTTGTTAGTAAATGCACACCTTTTTCTGAAAGAAAACGTTAGTTTTCTTTATTTTTCTATGTCCTCTGATTACTGAATCTGAGTTCCCTTTTGAATGGAAAGGTTTGTGTGGGGGAAACTGGATTAAGTGACAGGACAGTCAAGGTTAGCAGTGATTGCAACGTGCAGAGAAGTGATGGTGTTGTAGTCTGAAGCCCAGTGGAGACTGAGACATTGCAGCAAGGCCCTGACATTTTTTCAGGATAAATTAAATAATTGGAGACATCCTAAGTTCTTGAAACCATGTGACCTTGCAAAGACGTCTGACCCAATCAGACTTCAGTTGAAAATATTTTTGGCAACAAGAGTGTTGCTTGCATAGGCTAGATGATTAGTTAATGTATTTAAAAGGTTAATGTATTTAAAAATATATATCTAGGTATTAAACTGTTTGATTTATTTGCATTGATTTTTCTTTTATGCATTATCTCTAGCAATTTTATTCAAAACATATTCACTGAAAAGCAGCTTAATCTTAGAGCTTAAAGGAACTGTTATTAGAGTAAGTTTTTCCTGCAAAGTAACACTAGATTTCACATGGTAACTTGGAATGGAAGCATAAATCAGAAATGCCTTTTAAGTTCGTATTTCCCTCCCTAACACTTGCTAAACAGTGCGTTTCATTTATGCTTCTAAAACTGTAATAAATCATGCAGGCAAAGGCTTGCAGAACTGAGCGTAGTGATATGCGTTGGCAGAAGTTTTGGAGATAACTTTATCTAGTGAGCTTTGAAGAAAACATTAAAGTTGTTACGCAACTGTCAAAGCATTTGCTAAAATTTATACGGCAAGTCGCTGAAAAATCAAGCTTAGATTTGTGGAGGATGGCTAAGGAAACTGAAGTCTCTCTAATTCCCAAGTTACAGCAATTAGTGCGATATATTGCTCCAAGTGTGGCGATGCAGCGATGATCATGCAGTTACACAGTCGAAGTGCATTTGTCCCATGTAAGTTCAAGTCAGGGCTGTTTCTGGTTCCAAAAACCTTTAACACCATATATGTGAGTAAATATCAGTTCATAGCTCTTAATTAACACCTCTCAGTGACACTCAGTGACTTCAGTCATTAGAGTTTGTTAATCTGAGTGGTCTAAAGTTAGCAGCAAAGAGAACTAGCTCTGCATATAGGAAAAGCTGTTGTCTGACTTCTTGTTCCCCTTTCCAAATAGTAGCTTTTACCCCTGTTGTCCTCGCTACCTCTTTGGGAGATGCCACAGCATCCCTCCTGTGTGAGGGGAAACAGGCTTTTGGGCAGCATTAGTGATCAGGCGTCTGTTGCCCATCTTCAATGGGAAGAGGCAGTAGTGCCCAGACTGGAGCATCCAGTGGCCCCTCTGGTCCACAAGCCACCTACTCCTCCACATCCCATTTTTCTTTAGAAAACAGAGTGTAGATTTCCACAGCAGAAGTGTTGTGTTACTTTTGTTCTTGGAACTTTTCTAGGTGTTTAACCTTTAAGCAAACTTAGGTTTCAGCTGCCAAATTTGAGGCTTATGGGTAATACTGCCTTCTAACACCCACCTAACCATTTTCTCAAACTATTTCAAATAGCAAATAACATAGTAGTCATTTTTATTATGAAGCATACTTACAGAATTGAAAATTTTCTTCATCTGCAGTGCTGTTACCAACATATGATATTAGACCCCATGCGCGAAGTTTAAAAGATTTGTAGGAAAATGTTACAAACATTGACACATGACAACTACATCTCTCAAACTGCCACACTTCTCTTTAAAGGTGCATGGTTTTTGTTGCCTTTACTGAATCTCAGTATCTTACAGATTCCCAAATACATTATCTGCAGATGAAAGAGACCCTCCCACAAAGTTTTGGGAAAACTGAGAGCAGTCACAATTTTATTCTCTGGAAATGTACTGCTTGGTAAGAAAGAACAACTTCATATTAAAAGGTTCTCAATCTGTAAGACAGCATACACTATTTTTACAAAATATCCATCCTAGCATTTTGAGAGGGCTTTTTAATATTTGTGCTTAATTACATAACATGTACAACAAAAGATACTGTTTTATATTGGAATGTTACTGTTGTTGGAAGTAGTTCATGAGAGCGTATTAATTGCATCCAGTTAGGTGACAAAAGGTTTCGTTTTTTCACTGTGTATTTTCATTGGAATATAAATCTAGGTTTAGAAGGATCCCACTGAAGGAAAGGTTTACAATTTCAGGGCAGTAGTGCTTGATCTTTTGGGAAATAAATAATAATTGAAAAGCTGGAGTACAGTCCATTGTGTAGAGATGTCTAGGTGCTTTTTCATTACAGCAGCAACAAGGAAACCAAACCTCCCGTGACTTGTAACAGCCTTGCTTTCAACTAAGAATGGCTTAGAAAAAAATTGAGAGAATTGACCCTTTGCCTGAAAAAATAAACTCATAGTAGATCAAAATGGCAGCAGCAGCCGTAGGTTAGGTGTTCTATTGTCTGCCAAGAAAATTAGTCATTTTGTGTGTACCTAACCGTGTATGTGGGTACACGAAGAATTCTCAGTGCTTTGGTTTTGGCAGCTTATATGATGTTATACAGGTCTGTCAGCACTTTGTATGCTTTTAAACTTACTGTCTCTGTACATCCTTTTTTGTTCAGACTCCCTGATGTTAGAAGTTACCATATTCATATATTTTCCAGTGAAGCCAAGCAGCATGATTTCCAAAGTTGTTGTTTTAAAAAGCTTAATTGAAAAAAGGCTCGTAATTGTTGGGTATGCCAGTACTGACTGAAAAGCGTTTGCATGTGCTATTTATTGTACAATGTGGCATTACAGATTTAGTAAAATAGAAGAGTTTGTACAACCACAGACCACATCCTTGCTAACAGCTGTGTAGAGACTACATTTACTTACATTTTTTCCAAATTCAGGCAACTTTTTATTAGATAACTGTAAGTTACTGCATTTATTTCAATTAGAAATGAGGCATTCTTACATTAGAAAGCAAATACATAAGGTAAAAATTGCTGATGTAATTTTTTTCCCTAGTTCGGAAATGAAATACTTCAGAGGTTGAATAAAGCTGGGCCAGACTTGTCCTATTTTTGTCTCCAGTTTCATCTCATCTTTAAACGTCCGTGCAAAACTTTAGTATACATATAGAGAGGACAACTTCCTTTTGAAATTTTTGCCTAGCATCTTTACTTTTACTTGTAATTTTGTTTATATTTTGCAATGAAGCTTATATGAGAAATGTATAAATTTGCTTTTCACATAAAGTATCTTCATGTACTTCTGAGTAAGTTGGTGGTTTATAGGGTTTGCCTGCTTGCCTGATAAAGATTAGATTGTCAGACTGTAAATCTTATCTGCCTCCTAACATTTATTCTAACCCTTAGCTATTTGGCATACCGTTCTTCTGAAATATGTCCCTCCGTGTTCACTTGTCAAAAGGAACATTGTTTCTAAATTAAAGATACGGAGTTTTGTTGAAAGTGGTGTCCTGTTTTATGATTTTGTTTGTATTCTTTCAGTGAAGCAGAACTCAGCCTTTGCTTTGATGGTCACATTGAGAATGAGCAAATGAGAAGGCCTTAGCGTTTAGGAGCATATAAATAGAGTATGCAAAGAAAGGGCATGAGAGAAGCTTTGAAGTGGCATCTAGTTTTAATTTCAGTGGGAGAAAGCCAGATGTGTCTTTGTGACACAGTTCTGGCCCAACTCAGTGCGTTTTTTTTTCTTTTTCTTCCTTTTTTTTTGTCTTTGTGAGGGAACTTAACCAAATGTTACAATGGAAGAACCCCAAACCAAATGTCCCCACCCTAGTACTTTGATCTTTCTTGCCGCTTCTCGGTGAACTTCTCTTTTCCAGGGGAAAGATGGTCTAACCCTTTGTTTTTAATTGTGTCCATCCTGCTGTATGACTGGACCACATATCTTCTGTTCCATTTCAACTGCCAGTATCTGAGTTGATTCCCAATCCAAAAAATCCTAGTGTAGTTGAAGATTATAGCAATTTCAAAATGGCAAAACTGGACAGAATTTTGAACTTGCTGATTCATAGCAGTTTTGATCAGAACAAAATATTGGCACACAACATTTTTGGAATCATCTTGCAATTTTACAATCTTGTAAAATGCAAGGTAAAACTAAAAAAAAAACCAAACAAAACCCCAACATCTGAAAACTGAGTATCTGCAAGCTATTAGCCAATATAGAAAGATGGGCATATGTGTCTCAGAAGACTGCAGTGGAAAGATAGGGGTATGTACTGTTCTGATATTAAACACAGTTATATTTGTTTCTCAGTTACATGCATCATATCAAGTTACTCTGCCATTAATGTCTTGTATACCTTACTTATTAATTCAAAGTTGAAGTGCCAGAGCAGAAAAAAAAAACAAAAATGCTGTGCCAAAAGTCCTTGGCCCACAATGCTTGTGCAATAGCAGTAGGGTGTAGCCTTTTTGATGCTCTAACGCTGCTCTAATATATGTGGAAATCGGTGGAATCGTGTGCAGAACATGTTGGGTGCTCTTCTCATCGCTGCTTTTCTCCCTTCTTACCCTACATAGCTAGACTGTCCTAGCTTTGAAAGGGGATTGTGGTCATACTAAATGACTCATTTCTTTTCATTGTGTAGGGCTTTTGTTGGGAAGTGCTGCCCCTGGAATTGTGTAGTGTGTTACTACTAAAAAACTGGATAATGCCATTTGAATCATCCATTTGAAGGTTTGATTTTTGCTTTTGGGTTTTTTTTTTAGTAGTCCTTGTATCACATTTGGCTACAGAAAAGCTTGCTGTTAACTGTAAATTTACTGAGTAGATTAAAACTCCAACAAGGTGTTTTGAATGTTTCTAGCATTAGTGAGGATAGGTAAAATAGTACTGTCATTTAAAGAGAGTAGGAGTATCTAGGGATGGAAAGCAGAGGAAAAGAGAGTAGATAGGAAAGCAAACAACCTGAGTCAAATTCAAGGTTGTTGTGAACTTCTAACCTGAAAAAGATAATTCCTTATGTTCAGAGGGCTTGTACGTGTGCCAGAGTTGAGCTAAGTGAAGTTTTTTGCTAACTGATGCCAAAGCTTGCAATGTTCAGAGGAATGGATTGGGAAGAAAAGTTTAAAAATTCATGAGAAAGAGGTCGAACTGTCCTAATAAATTGGTATCAGTTGTGTTGCGCTGAGATAGCTGAAAATGGAAACTGGCCCTGAGCTATTTTAGTGGGTTGGGTGTTTTTTTTTTTTAAATTCTTTTTTAGTAGGTCACTGTCCAGGGCCACTACTGGGATTAAGAGCAGAATATTATCTTGATAAATGCAAGAACTATGATTTATTTTCTATTGAAATGCATATTTGTAATGTCATCTTAGCCAGCTGCACTGACTTCTGGAGCCCAACATCTCCCAATGGCAAATATTAATGAGTAACAGTTCATGCCACATACTGAGTCTGGAGAGTATGCTCATGATTACTAATAAAACACACAGGCAGTTTTTCCCCCTGTTTGGCTCTAGCATTTAACATACCATTAATACAACCTAAGTATGGATGCTAAAATAGTAAGGGTCAGTTATATACTGAGGTATAGTAATGATATGTATTGTTACAAAGTAAAATGTTAAGCTTGTGTGGGGACCCAGAACAAAATTTTTTGGATAACTGAACAGCTGTCTAAATTGAATGTCATGAAGGTTGTGAGTATCAGGTGGTAGCTTTTAATAAAGCTAGTCCTAGTCTGCAGGATTAAGTTCAAAATAAATGTCTTCACCTACTGTTGTGTAGGAGGGTTATGAAAATAATTATCAAGATACTCTACATCTTACACAGTATTTGGAGGAGTCTTGTCAAAATATGAGCTAAATTAACATCAAAAATGCAGCATTTTGGATGAGTAATGATAACGTTTTCAAATGGAAGTATTTAAAATCTCTTTATCCGGTTAAACATGCTTACAACAATCATTTTTTAGTAGTACAAGTTGGATTTTCAGTGATCACTCCTAAGACCTCATTTGCATCAACGCTCAAGAGAAAGAAAAGATTGTTCTTCATCTTTCTCACCTTTTTAGTATGAAGTGACTATAAAAATATCATAATGCTAGGAAAACTATTTTACAGCCCACAGAATTTCATGTCCATGTTGATATTTTTTGCCTTTTTTATATGATTAGACAAAATATCAGCTACACCTCTATACATCTTGACATTAGTTTGAGTAGTAGGGAAATCTTGCCCCAAAATACTTTGTTTTTGGAATACTGACTATATATGACTTCAGATTGACTCAAAATATAGGTTTGTGTCATTGCATTCCTTCTCTCCCCTTTTTTCCTCCTACTTTGTTTTCCCTTCTGGTTTTGTATGACCTCCCTTTAGGACCTCTGACTGTTGCCTTTTCCCATGTCAACGTGTGCCATTTGCTTTTGCACAAAACACAGGCTGTGCTGCCTCTGTCGCAGCTCTGAGTATCAATGGGCTTTGAGCAACAGTCCCGATGACTTATTTTTATGTTTCTGGATGTCAGCTGATTGCCAGCTGTTCAGCTTAACATGGGCAAGACCGCAACATTTTGGCAAAGCTGCGCACTGCTGGTCCATTTCCTATTTTATTTTATTTTATTTTTTAAATTTCTATTTCCTCTTTAACTTGATGTGAGAATTTCTGAAGTGTTTGGGAGAATGAAAAGAAAGTTTTTGGAAGTTAGGAAAAAGAGGGATCACAAAAAATGGGTGTTTTATCAGGAATCCTTTTAATTTTAGTTCTCTGTATTCTGGGCAGTTTTTACTCGAATGGCACTGCAGGATCATGGCAATTAGAAATGGCACATGCACGCTCAAGGAGTCTCTCTCCAGTCCCCTCTTTGGATGGATGCACTTTTATAACAGAAGCTTGTTTAGAAGCTAAACTTATAATTCTTCTAACTATAGTGAGAAGAAAAAGTACCGGAGTTGGTTAGCTCATTAGTTAACCTCCATAACAGCCATCCATTTAGGTACCAGTAGGATTTTAAAATTCCAATAAACTGCGGCAAAAATTAAAAAAAAAAAAAAAGGTTCAAATAACTGGCTTATCTCTATGATCTGGCAGTTTAGGTTTGTGCAGATTTATCCAAATGCCCATCGTCCATGAGCGTAGCTGCAAATGTTGTATTAGGCTTTTGTGTGGAGGGAACTTGCGATTAGTCATGTTCTAAACTTGCCAAATGATCATGATCCAAAGGAATTTTCAAGAAATCAGGGGAATGTAAAGATCGCTGTGTTGACTCTAAGTTGGTCAGGGAAGCTGAAAGAGTAGAAAGCTTAATGTTTGCAAGCTGAGCTGTGCTTCGTTGTTTAAAAAGCTAAAAAGAGTAGGCAACGAGGCAGTGAAGAGGGATAAAATGGCACTCAAAGCTTCTGTTCTGCACCTCTTCTGATACCTTGCAGCTAAAGCAGACTTTTTTCCTCCCTGTTTGTTCTCTGTCCAAGAATATTTTGCAGGGTTGAACTCGTGACAAAAAGAGCATTGAGTTACAGAAGGTGTCTTGCACATGTGAAAAAATTGTTATCATGTACTTTGGATAAGTAGATTATTTTGCAGAAGTAAATACTATCAAAAGGGATTATTGTTTCTTCTTGGTTTATAATGTTGATTTTGGACACTGCAGACTTTTGTATTATACTAAAATACTTAATTACATAGATTACATAGATTACTGAAGCATTAGAAGCATAAAAGAGGTGAGTTTGTTATGAAGCAGTTTGGAAATATCTGAATAACACATCTGCGTGGTATGAGCTCATTACCCTTTCTCCTTGTGATTTCTGCTTGTATGCTTTCTAATCGCTGAACCAGGTTTAAATTTTGGCAGTACGCATTTGCTGCCTTCTCACTAGATTTTGGGGTCCGAGCGCTCACGGGGGGTTATTGCCATTCAGCCACCCTTGCTTCTCATGGGAGCGTGGTGTCGCCTCCGTGGCCATGGGCAGCTCCACGCTGGCAGGCCCCAACTGCACTCTTAGCACGACTGGGGCTGCGAGACCCTGTGACGTGCCTGGAAGTTGGGGCCTGAAAGCCCCAGGGTGCGGCAGGAGCAAGATACAGCTGCCAGCTGGTGGACGAGTCTTGTCAGTGAAGGCAGCTCCTCTTCCTTCTTCCCTTCCCTCTCCAGTTGGGATGGATGCTGAGACACTCCAGTCAAAATGTTTCTTCTTCCCTGACTGGTGGCAGCTGGTAGCTGTTGGATTTTGGCAATTCCTTCCACCTTCTGGGTGCTGCTGCAACCAGCTGCGGTGCCCGGAGGCAAGATCCTGTGCAGTGAGAGCTCTGTGGTGCCAGGGCGGTGAAGCCCTCAGCCCCGTTCTCAAAGGCACTCGCAGGGGTGCTGCGGCAGCCCTTGCACTCTGCGCTGAGGAATTGCCAACGGAAGCAGAAGCACGATTGGACACATCACTGTTTCAGTTGATTTATCCATATCATCTGAGATTTTTCAATGATCAGGATCAAACTCTCAGCTAGAAGAAAATTGCTTGTAGTGTATGGTTATTTTACCCCTACAGAACAGTTAATGTTTTGTTTACATTTAACTTTTCCCTGGTTAGCTGAAATCCCATTTAAGAATATATAAAGGCTTTGCTGGAGTGAATTATCAATGATCCTATATGAGCTGGTAACATTCTTACCACTCTAGTGTTTAAAGTCAAAAACATTAACCAACACAATGCAAATGTTCTGCATCCAGTTCCAGAGTATTCATGAAAGTTCTTTAATTCTTTGAATTGTTCTTTTTATGAGTGTGTGTATGTGTGTGTATAGGTTATGAAGAGAAACATGAAGTTACATGTCATAATGAAATATTCGTAATTACTTTCACTGGGCTTATATCCTTGATGTACTGGATTTATATACTTGAGTTTAAAAGTTACATATCTAGTGTCTATATAAGTTTCTTATTTCTCTTCCACAGTCATAATGAACGAAAAGTAACCTGCAAACATCCAGTGACGGGACAGCCATCCCAGGACAACTGTATTTTTGTTGTGAATGAACAGTAAGTGACATCCTTTTAAGGCTACAAAATACATATGTTTTAAAATATGTTAATATTGCCATATGCTCCAGTGATTTCTATTTGCAAAACTTTACTTTTCCCGAGTGATACTAGGAGTTTTTTTAATTATATGAAAGTGATACTTAATACTAATTTTTAAGATAAAAACCATAGCCCAAATTGATTATATAATAGAACTGCACTGTGTATAATTGTGTGGATTTTCATTTGTCACTTGAGTTATTCAGCTCTAGTTTTGGCAAACAGCTTTTTTTTTTTTTTTTAACAATCCAGTAAATTACCATCAAGGGATCTATTTTTGAATCATATAAGGAACATCAAGTGTATTTAGTTTATCTTGTTTTGCCTAATAGTCTCTTTTCATTTGGCTACCTTCCTGGCTAGTCTAGACACTTTCTGAATAGTTGAGTAATGACCTGTTTTGCTACCTTTGCATTAATTTTGTAGCATACACAACAAAGTCTTTCCTGAAAATCTAAACACTATGAGAAAGTGTATCACATAGTCATACCTGACCTCAAGATATTATATGTGGCCAAGTGTTGGGTGTCCTATTCCTCACCATTGCTGCAACACCAGAAATAGAGTGGTTAGAGCAATGACTGAGAGACTTGGAATATGAGAAATTGAACAAACATGAGTGCTTTCACGCAAGTGGGTCAAAGCCAAATGGGGTCTTTGAAGAACATTTCTTTCCCTTCCAACCTCATGGTCATAACTGTCTTTTTCCCTCCCACCAGCTGCTTAAAATAATAGAGAATTCATCTGTGATAAATTTAATTTTTCATTTGCTATATAATTTAATGGCCTTTTTAAAACACAGTACAGGTACCTTTACAATGAAATGTGAACTGCTTAAAAATAGGAAAAGTAGGACACAGTTCCTATTAGGCAACATCTAGGAATGCTTTTTAATAGCAGTCTGCACACACAGCATGTTCTAGTGCTATTACAAATTCTATTTTCAGGACTGCTGCAGCTATGACATCTGAAGAAAAGAAAGAGCGACCAGTAAGCATGATATGTGAAGCAACTAACTATAATTTGACATCAGATTATGCTGCTCTTCCGATGAGCCCTGTGGGCAGAGTAAGTCTTTGTGTCCAAATTAAATTAAAAGTAAAAATACTCAGTTATTCCATAAGGTACTAGAGTGCTATTCACAGAGAAACTTTGCTATTAGTAGTCTTTGTGAAAAGAGAAACAAAACTATATCTGTCTTGGGGCATTTGGCTCCTTTCATGTTTGATTTGGAAGCTTGGGTGTCTGAAAAAAATTGTCACAGAAGCTGCAATTTTTCTCAGAGATCGTGGATCCTGTGACTTGCGCCTACTTAAATTGTTTATGGAATCTAACCTTTCCAATCAAATAAGTGTGAAACAGCAAAATTTTGAGTGACTGCTCAGACATCTGGGTAGGCATCATTGTGGCAATTGCTAGAGGTACAAACAATTGACCAGATTTATTCAGGTAAAACACACAGAACTATGATTGTCTGTAAATGGTTACAAGCGAAATGGGTGTTGACCGTGCAGTAGGTATTTAAGCACATACATCATGACTCGCAGTCATCGGGCTGAAAGTAGAAGACCTGGATTCCATTCCTAGGCTGCCCTAGCTTCATCATGTCCCAGGTTCTCCCTTAATCTGACTTCTGTGAAGGTTAAGGTAGATCCCCCAGATGTTTATCCACATGATAGATTCAATAATATGTACTTTAAGATTATTGGACTAAGCTGGTGAGAATACTGTGTGCATTTTTTTCCTATTTGGAGAGCCTTCATAAAAGGAAAGGGCACTTACTGCATAACTGTTTTACTTAAGTTTTGTCATTATCAGTCAAGCAATCTTTCAGAAAAACTAGAACACCAAGTTGACAGCTTTGGTCAGTGATTAGGGACAAGAGCCTTGTAATGTCTTCTACTTGGCAGGTAGCATTTAAAAAAAAAACAAATATATATAATTTTGCTAAGCATTGAAAACCTTAACTCTGAAAAGTGCAGCAGATTAATCCAGTCTGCAAGAGAAAATATAGTTCAGAGTGTCTGCAGATTCCTTAATTTTAGAAAGTTTGAATAGAAATAATTTATTTTTCATCTTACAGAAAAGAAACATTGTAAGTTTGCATACAGAACAAGCTGCTTTAAGTGTGTTTTTGAAACTTCTTATTTGTTTTTACAAATATTTCATTAGCCAGGCAGAATCCTCAACCTACATTTGAAAACCATTATGTAATGAGAAAAGGCCCCTAGCTTTCAAGGAGTGCCTTAATCTGTCAGTGCTGCTGGAAAAGAGAGAATCACAGGTGAATTGTAAACAGTAACAAAGTTCATAGTCTCAAGTTCAGTAAAGTCATGTTTAAGTCCATTCAGGTAAGCCAGTTTAAAAAAAAAAAAAAAAAAAAACTATCTTAGAATTGTAATGGTGGCAATGATTACAGTAATAGTTACATAAAAAGTGAGTTATAACAGAACTGGCTAGGAAGCGCTTTCAGGTTAAGTGTAGGAAATGAATTCCAATTTTGGAACACTTGTTTTACAAACATATTTTCACACTCCTCTTTCAAATGAGCGGTTAAAAGCATGTCCTTTAGCATGTTTGTTTCGTTATGTTTTAGAAGGAAACTGAGATTGCTGCAGGGTAATTATTGTAATTTCTTTACATCTTTGATTAATGATACTTTAGCTTCCTGTGGAAATTATTTAATTATATTTTAAAGAAACACAGGCCTTTGTGCTTCTTTTCATTGCTCCTAACCCTTATTCCAATTATTAAATACACTTAAAATATTAATGTGATTAATGTGACTGTATGTGCAATTATTGTTCATCAGTTTCAAATGTAAGCTTGTCTGAATTGCTGTTACATCATTTTAATAGTTTTGTTTTCAGGAGATGAATATTTGCAAAGTAGAACCACAGCTAGTATTAGTCAGCCTTTTTTGGTGACTCTTTAAGGCTAACAGGTTGAATAAGATAAGTTAAAAGATAACCGTTTAGAAATCACCTATGGGGTGTACCTGGATGGCACACCTCATTTTCTTCTATGCTTTTATTGTTCATCTCTCCAACAGTAGAGCCTGAAATTCTTGGGCTATCATGTCAGAATTTGAAAATAATATGTGGAGGTTCTGTGTATTACAGCATAAGAGAAGAGAAGTAAGATATTGGTGAGAAAAGTAAATTATGGAACAGAAGGATGCTCCGTGGGTTTGCCACACCTGTTTTTTTTAGGTGGTTCTGTTTGCAGAGAAAAGTCATGAACACATCTAATATTGGAAGATAAGGAGGAACTGAGGTAAAAGTTTTTGTAGTACAACTAAAGTTTCAGACAGTTGAGGGATGTGGAAATATGTTCTCTTTTTTATTAATATTAGTTGATCTAGAATAGGGATGGCACTTGGAGAAGTTTTTCCTTTGTTCTAGAAATACTTGTTAGAGTCTATTGCTGCCTAGAGGCTAATACAAGAGATGAGGTGAGGCAAAACCAATCTCTCCCTGGCAGAAGTCTTCTCTTCCTTCCCCACTACATAAACGATGCTGGCCAAATAATACAGGAAAGTTCTGGTCAGAGTGCTCTGTTAAGTGCTGCTTTCTTCCTTGTTAGCCTGAAGTGTATTTCTAAATCTGGAGTCACTAGCACAGACCTCTGGCTGCAGGAAAGATCTGTGTAGGCTTGTGATTGCTACAAGAGGTGTATGTTTCCAGCCTTCTTTTTAAAATGAAGAAGTAGTTTTTGCAGTTGCAGTTCTTTTTATTTTGTAGTTAAAATCCTTACCTAGACAAATATGATTGCGTGTCCTGAACTGCATTTAGGATATCAGCTTTTTAATGTGTACATAAAATAAGCAATGTAACCAGCGCCCCTCCACAGCTCCTCTTCTCTGCTCTTCGTGACTGTCCTACCTATCAGCAGACCAACACTAGTGGTTTCTCTTAGTAACTGGAATGGAGTGTTAGCCTAAGACAACTGCTGCAGAACTCCTCATGTCTCCTTTACAGCTAGGATATGGGGCAATTTGTTTGTGAATATTCATCAATTTATTTCTAGATATTCATAGAGTGCTCAAGCCAGTCCAGCTTTAAATGGCTAGTTTAGATATAGCCATGCGTGTTACATCAGGTTTCAGGTTAGTCAGAAATTTTAGAGTAATAGTCCTGAGGTACGTGTGTGTGTATATACAGGATCAAATGTGTAGAGCAAAAGCAGTGCTCAGGGCTGAATATCCATATTACTTGCGTTTTAGTGGGTTAACTCCAGGCTAGTTGAGTAGTGCTCCTTGTGCATCTTCAGTTTTACTTTTATCCACAGAAATCCAGTTTGGTCTATGATGCAAACCAGTGCACGGTCGGGGGGGGAATGATTGGGAGACCATTCTAGTGCAAGCTGAAATGCTGAGGCAGAAACCCACACAGTTCATGGAGAACTGCAATAGTGGAAGGCATAGAAATTGCCTACAAAATCAAGAAGGCAGCATCATGTCAGTTTGTGGTTTGGAAGAAAATCTAAGCCTTAAAGACTAGAAACACATTTTTAAATCTAAGTTGAATATGAGAAAAATCTTAGATTCTCTTCTTTTTGACTTCATATGCAGAGAATTTTCTATTAGTAAGATTCTCAAGCCTTGCTTTCAAAGTATAGAAATAGTAACTTCTGTGTTCATCTATTTTTGTGTTAATCAAAGATCATTTAATAGATAAATTTGGTACTTCTGAAACTGGGGAAGAGGCTTTGGTAAATTCTGTGTCACCTACCAGCTAGGTGGAGAGCAGCTTACAGAGTAATTGAGTGTGCAGCCCCAGATGCAAACTGATCTGTTGCCCAGAGTTCAAAACCCTGCTAGCCTTTGTTTTCTCCAGGTAGGGGTAAGTGTGGATATCAGTGGCTAGGTTTTGTATTTTCTTTCTCAGTACTTGAACTGCTCTGGGTCCCATAGGCTCAGCTTTCAGAGACATCACAGCAGCTGGGACCTTTCCTCAGAACAGGGGCCAGATGTAGCAGATATGACTTTCTTTGCCTTCTTCAGAAGCCAGAGCTGTGCAATATGTCCTGTGGACTGTATTTTTAGTGCTGTAGGGTGGAAAAAATTTGAACCCCTTCATTTTTCCTTCTTTCCTTTTTTCCTGTTTCCTCAGTTTGAGATGTATTAGATATGTGCATGTGAGGGAGCATAAGATGACCAGGGGATCCCAGGCTTAATGAGAGGAGGGAAAGAGGAGGATATGATTTTACAAGTTTGAGGGGTGATAATTAGTTTATATATACTCCTCTGATATTTCAATATCCTAAAATACTTACTGTCCTGAGGCTCAGAACTGCTTGTGAACAGATACTCTTTTTATGCAGAGTGTGGTAAAATAATGGCATGAGTCATCTAGAGTGTTCTCTCTAATAACTAAAATTAGAAAACACTTGTGATGCTCTGTTCAATTAATGGAAGTTTGTATTCATAGTTGGTAAGATGTATAATTAACCCTTTAAAATCTGTTCTGAGCTCAGTGAAATTGGAGACAATCTGGTTTGTTATCAGACCTGCTGAAGAGAAGTCTATTTAAATGACTTGAATTTGTTAGCCGACTTGATACTAGTAGTATTAAGGTGGTTTGTGTTTTCAGAAGCATCCCTAATAGGTTAACTGTTTTACAAACTCAGGAGATCTGGAACACTCCTGAGAGGTTTTTGAACCTTTAGTACCAAATCATAGAGCAGGTGTGAGTGCTATAAATTGCTCATGCATGTCTTGAGGCAGCTCCTGTGTGATGCGCCACTGCAAGTTAACAGAGTTGGATATAGAGTTAATCCTCTGTGCTCCAGATTGTTACAGGTTCTCTGTGTATTCTTTTTTACAGCTTCATAATTTGAGCCATCCAAATTTTGGAATGTTGCTATAGAGCTATCAATTCTGTTAATATGTCTTGGCATCTTACAAACCTTCATCCATTATGCAATGATAGGATTTTCCAGATGAAAATGCTAAAGACTTGAACTTCTATTTTGAATTATTTTTTCAATTGCTTGCTCCATTTTGTTTTCCAGACTGAGTTCGGTCAAATTTCTGTATCTCCAAGTGAATTAAAAAAAACCCTATTCTTTTATATCCCCACCCGATTCTTTAAAAAAGAAAGACAAAACAACCTTGTTTTACTTTATACGTTTGTCTTAAATCTACGACACCATGAAAGTTTTTGTAACGTTATTCTTTTTAGACTAAGCTATTTCGTATTTTTCAATGAATGGAGTGGTATTACTGGCAAAAGCTGCCCATCATTTTGAATTCAGTTTTCAATTTAGAATTTTTAATCCACTATGGAGTTCTCTGAAGCATGTGTAAAAAACACAGCTCAGTGTTGTGGTGAATGTCGAGAAAATTTCCACAGAGAATCCCTGCACCCTAATTTGCAACAAAAACTGATAGGGAGCATATTTGTTTAGCCTTCCTATTTGAGGATCTCATTTAGGAACTTTGCATAACCTTATCATTAGTTAAATGCCTGAGCGGTAGGGAGGGAGAAGCTGAAGCACAAGGTTATATTGTCTAAATTAAAGTGGTGGATTTGGAGCAGAGCCAAGAACGCAGCTTGAAAAACTTATTTTGAACTTTACTTTTGCAGAATGGGATATTGTCAATGCCACATTGCTTGGCCCCTGAGTCACCAATTTTTACAGAATTTAAAACAAAAGTAAATGTTTAGCTATTTTAACCGCAGGACAAACTTTCTAAATGTAAACAGAAAAGAATGAAGTGTGAATGGCAAAGCACTGTAGCTTTCTTTGTGCCTCTTCCCATTTCTTTTGATTTCTGATGTGGAAGAGGAATGAAATCTAAGATAGGTTATTTATCCTGTTTCTCTTAACCATCTCTGATCATTGCATAGCTATAAGGATGTGAAAGGTACAATCAACAGCAGAAAAAAGCATTGGAGTTACAGGGCAAAAGACTTCAAAGTAGGTCCTAGAGCAAGCCGGTAAAATAATCAATATTCAAACAAACCAAGAGATTATAGAGGGAAAGGGTCTTGAGGAGAAAGAGAGAGAATAAAAAAATTATGGTATATATTATGAAAGGGGGGAGACCCAGTGAGAACTCTTGGAATTACACCTTGTGGAAATCTGAGCACATTTGCAAGCAGGGCTTTGATGCAAGCAGGAAAGAGTAGAATTTTCTTGCCCAAATGATGAATTTTTTTTTCCATTATTAATATTAACTCTATTAGTTTTAGTTCTCTCTTTACAGCTTGGTAGACTTTCTACCTGCTTTATAAGAAAGTCAGATATATACATATTTTTTTCTTCTTGCTAAAAAAAAAAAAAAAAAACTTTTTAAGTACGTGTCTTGGGAGTTGTCTTTAAATTTCCTACAGAGGAAAAAGAAAGAAATGCTGAAGTCAGCAGAGCCATTGTAATAATTATTTATCTAAAAAAGGAATAAGGTTCATGTTCTGCAAACCTCCAGAGGGGCACACATAAGGGAAAAATCGTAAAGAAAAGAAAATGCATTATGATTTTTCTAAAGTCAACAGGTATTGATGTGGTTTTCTTTAACCTGTTCAATTTAATTTAGACATCACGATCTTCAAAGAAGGTTCATAATTTTGGAAAGAGATCAAACTCAATAAAGAGGAATCCTAATGCACCTGTTGTTAGGCGTGGCTGGCTCTACAAGCAGGTACTCCCCACCCCCTTCCTTTTCTTTTGTAAGGTGTCTAATGTATGAAAAACAGTCATTTGTGTAAAATATAATGGCAGGAATACTAGAGCAAAGCTATAAATCGGGAGGACCTGATGCATGGTTTTTTTAATTAATTATAATTAGCTACTTATTGGATAACATTCTGATGAGTAATGACATCAGACAACTACAGAATACTGGTGTATTTTATCTGTTTCTCTCCAAAATACACAAAGGGCTTGAAAAATCTAGACAGATACTGGTGGTAAAATGATGAATTCCTCACTATGATGATCTCACTTTTTATTCTGAGATGCTTTGCAGTGAATTTCATGTGTGGAAAGCTACAATTATGGAGCTGAAGCAACTTAGTGGAATGCTCTAAAGATTCTTGCTATTATGTATGTCTCTTGGTTTATGTCAAACTAATAGAGAAATATTCAGAATGCATATTCAGCGTATAAATTAATTGAAAAATGTTACTTTTCTAAAAAATTGTATACTATGTTAATATTAAAAAGTCTGTTTTAGTGTACAAGTATGTTATTTTACTAATAAAAACATATATTTTAAGATGTATACCATTGGGTACAGTTTATATGTAAAATGATTTAAATGCTATGATGCTTGATTGTTTTTTCGTAAGAAATGAATGCTGTATATTTTCATGTTGTAGTAGTAACTGAAAGTCAACTTACTCAAGAGTTTTGCCAATCAGTATTACCCTCAGAAATCTACAGGCCTTCAGAAATGTACAGTGAAAGTCTGTGCAGGTTTCTCTTTGAAAGTAAAATAACATTGTTTTTTTGTCTCAGGATGTGCTATCTCATTGCATGTAATGCCATCCTTCTGTAGTTTTTCTACCAATTTTGAGCCCAGAATCAACTTTTTTTCTGAAGGTGTTTACTGAGAAGTTGTTATAACGTTATCACAGTCAAGAGGAAACAATGATTTGCAAATACACTGGTACAGAAAGGATTTACTTTAAAGTAGGAAAGAATTTAAAATATGGGAACCATGTCATCCCTCTGTGTGCCTCTATCTGCTATGTCTAAACAAGGCAGAAAAGACATTCCTTGAGTGTCTCATTGCCTGCGCAATTTTCCAGTTGGCCATGCAGCAACCTGTTGATATTTTGAATGACAGGATAAATGCAGTGTTACCCAACAGTTTCCCTAAAAAGTCTGTCTAAGGGATTGAGATAACTCTTTATAATGAAGAATTTGGAGTATTTTCAAATCCTGAGATTGATTTTTGTGACCAGTGTCCTTGGGGCCAGGGGTGCTGCGTTCTGATCCGCTGCTGAGTTAGTGACCGTGGCAGGGAGGTGAGGAAGCCAGTTCCCTGCTTTGTGTCTGCCTTTCCAGCTGTGAAATAGGAGTTGACTGCTATAGACAGTACTTCCAGACTTCATTAGTGTTTGTTAAATGACTTTGAAGTCCTCAGAAGTAAGGTGCTATAAAGTGCCCAGTTATCCTATTTATGAAAACTTTGGCAGCAAAGGTTTTTTTTTTGTTTTTTTTTTTTAGCTTTTTCTGAATACTTTTTCCTATCTAATGTTTGCTTTCCCCTTTATTCTCCCTCTTTCAGCTCCTTGCCCCACCCCAAGAAGAGCAGGGCTTGAAATAAGAGGCTAAAAATTATGCTGACTTTTCTCAAAAGAAAAAAGAAAAAAAGAAAAAAATACTTTTAGTTGAGCATATGCAAAGCTCCAAATTTCATTATAGAATCTCTCTTCTTGGTTGTCACAAAAACCTATTCACTACAAGAATATTGATAATTCACACATACCTTTCTTCTCGGAACAGATTAACATATTTATTAAATCTAATTCTACCAGGATGTGCACGCTGCAGTGCTTCAGCTTATTTACACTGCAGTAGTGGTGGCAGTCCTTCATTCTGAGCTGTGCAGTGCAAATTGGTTATAAACATAAAAGAAAATGAAATTGCTTTAGGAATAAACTTTATGTGGGAAAGAAATTTGTTTCAGATATGAGTGCTAGTAGAGGATGAAGTTCAGCAGACAGTTTCCTCAGAAAGCAACAAAGAAGGATTTTTTTTTTTAAGTTTCACCTTATTCATTTCCTTTTAAAAATGTGTATGTAATTTTACTATTTACTGTAAAATGTAGTCTCTAGCTTGTTAAAATAATGGGCTCTCATTTAATTCTTAAATTATGTTAACTTCAGGCCTCCTGGATTATCACCTTGGTGTTCAGTAACAGATCTGTGATGAGAAATCAGAGATACTTAAAATGAGCACTTAGCCTGGAAAATGAACAACTAGCACAATGCCACCGTTATGTAGTACACAGTTTACTTTATGACCTGTTTACTCTTAAAAGCCTGAAAGTTCTTATTTGATCACTTTGACTAATACAGGACAGTACTGGGATGAAGCTGTGGAAGAAACGGTGGTTTGTGCTCTCGGATCTGTGTCTCTTCTATTACAGAGGTAAGCTTCATTCGGGACAGGTTTGTTAATTTTACGGGAAGCATAAAAAATGAAGACTTCATTAAAATGAAGTCTGTAAGAGCCCTAATATAACTTTAGATTTTTATTTTCATTATAATTTAAAGTCTTTTAAAATAAATTTTGACCCTCTACTTGAATAGAGGGTGAAAGAAGCTGTTGCTTAACTTGATGGATAAAACAGTGGTGTAGCTGTCCATATCCTGGCCTGGTATATATATCTTTTTCTCTTCCTTTCTTAGTTAGTGATTTCACATAATTGCTTCCTGCCTTTCAGGTATGCTCAAAGGGCGAATCTCATCACAGCCACCTCTTTAATACATTCATATTCCGGGTTGTAGTTTTTTCACTACTTCTGTTATGAAGTATATAGGCCAAGTTAAATCTAACTTCTCATGCAAATTAAGTAACTGAAAAGGGAATATGAAAGGGATAGTGAAGGAGGACTGAAACTCTGACTTTGGACAGATAGAGAGGATATATGTGCCTTTGGGGAATATAACTGTTCGTGAGCACTTGTTAAGTGAAATGTTGTCCAGTTCCATATGAGTAGATGTCTCTGCTGTATTTGGAACAAAAAAAGAAATCTGCTAGTACTTTTATGTAGCTACATCAGACTTACCTTAATGGGGAAATGTAGCTGCTTTTAATTCTAGTCTGGAGATCTGTATGTTAGAAAAGTGATCTCTTCACTGTGACAGATTATTAACTGCAGTACTCCTGAGAGGATAAACAAATGGGATTTGTGCATATGGAAATTCACTCAATCCTGAAATAAGTGGTACAGTAGTAATTGTTTAATGAGGACTAAGAGCAAAACATGTGGAAGTGAACAGTAAAAGCCATCTGCAGCCTTACGAGGGATATATGGGTAAGAAAGTGTTTCAGTTTGGGATGAGAGTTATTTGAATTGGTATAAGTAGTGTTGATGCTGATAATGCTGCAAGCAGTGACTGATGAAATTAAAATGCTGTTCTGTTAAAAGTACAGCATGTCTCTATGGTAATCAAGACAAATCAGGCCATGAAACATAAAAGCTCTGTCTTTGTAACTGTTTATTAGTTTATAAATTCCAAATCATTGGAATATAATCATTAGGATTTAATTCTTTACCCGAAAAAGTAGATGTTGTTGGCTAAACCACTGCTGAGTCAAACCTGGGCTGTAATTTCAGTCGTGGAGACATTGGTTGTGCTATAATTATACTGTATTTAGTTAAGTAGTCGTTTCATATTGTGTGGTTTCTCTTGCAGGATTTTCTTATTTTAAGCAAGTCTTTAAGCTTTCCCTTCCAAAGGAAATGCTGCATTATGGTTGTGTTAAGACCAGATTAAACTGACCCAAAGAACTGCACATGAAATATCTCACAAAAACAAAGCAAACATCAAAAATAAAATAAATTCAGGCAGCTCCATAATCTTAATTTTTCCTGTGCTGTATTTTAAAGTGTGCCAAATAAGCTGAAATACAAGCAGAATAGTCTAATTGTTCATGATAAACTTAATGTTTAGCTATCATTCTCTTACTAGGAAGTAGTTAAAGCTGATAAATTGGAATTAAACAGATGCATAGCAGTAGTCTTAAAGTCTTAAAGGTATTGGAAATGACTATGGAAGTATAACAAGCCTGCATTCTAAACCCTGTGCTTTAAAGTTTGTGTGTTAGGTTAATTCAGTCTGGCTCAGATATTGAAAAGGGGGAGCAATGCACTTACTCCTAGGATGCACTATTTCTGGTTGCCTAATTGTTTAAAAAAAGTCACTCAATCTTATTGAACTTGTACAATTGGTGTCACAGTGAGAGCAGCTAATGCCTAAATCTATTTTATAGATAAAAAGAAAAATTATTTCACTGTATTTTTTCGGAGCTTAGAGCATACTGTTTATCTCTTTCACTGAAGGATATAAAAGACTTCCTGCTTTCATGCAAAATGGTTATTGTTGCAACAAATAAAAGATCTTAGCACTAGAACAAAGATCTGCCATTTTCTTCCTGTATTATTCATATACTGCATACAAGTAAAGATGGGTACAGGGGCAATGCAATGTGTAGATAAAAGCTAATCTGATGGGAAACAGATTTTAAAAAGCTGGAAGCGGAATGTAGCAGTATGCCTTTAACAAAGCCCAAAGTCCTCCAGACATGCAGCTGCTCAATGGAAAATGTTTAATGCTTTTATATGGTGCTAGTGAGTGCGACTTACTCAGAAACAAACAGGGCAAAGTGTAATCTAGCAGGAGAGGAAGATGTTTCCCAAACCTGCAGTCCAAATAAAGTAAGAAACCCCAAATTTGTTATGTATTCTGGGACAGGGGAAAAAATGCTGTGTTTATCAGAGTCAATATTGGAGGGGGGAGGAGAGGTGGTTTCAAGCATGCCTGTTAGTAGACAGTTGAGTACCTGAAACTAAATCCAACCCCTTCATTTCTTTGCTACCTTTAAATCAGAATACTTGCATACTCACAGTTCTCCAGTTAACTAGCTAGCCTAGAAAGCATAACTTTTACATCTAGCATATCATGTGATGCTAATATAGCTGAGAAGAGCTTTTCCTGCATAAATAACTGCAATGAAAAAATGTGGCTTTTTGGAATTCAGTGGTCTGAACAAGAACCAGGGAAATCCACATATATGATATAGTCTTTTTGTGGCGTTTATATGTATTTTTCTGTAGTTTATTTAACTGTAGCAGTATAAATTTTCTGTGCTTGAAATTTTGGAGTATCTATTTTTCATGTTAATTACATAGATATAGTCATTTATTGTGAGCAATATCTTGAACTAAGAGAATGTTTGGAGCAGTCTCATAAAATATTGGTTGTGAATAGAAGTTGTGTGTTTGGAATACAATTAAGATTGACTTTGTGAATTGCATCCAGTTATCCCTTATTAAAAGCGTAATTGGATTTAAAAGCTGGTTGTAACTTCCAATTAAAATATTAATTTATTATTTTTATGTATCATTCTAAAATTGTAGGTAAAACAATTTTGGGGGAAATACTACTTTTGTTGCAAATGATCTAGAACATATACACATTCTCACAAATGGAATGTAATTATTGACTGTGCTCTGTTGTCAAAGGGAATTAAAACCAACTCTTGGCTTAATATGCCTGACATCAATCAACAAGTGGAAGGATATGCAAATTGTCTCCAAGGCCAGCAATTAGAAACAGTATTTTAAAATACTTCTGCTCTCATAGGTATTTGTAATTTTTTACTGACTAGACAAAAGATAGCAGGTATTGTTCTTGTCACTGAATTAGAAGCTTGACCCATCTTCCTAGTTTTGAAGTCATCTGCAGATAAGCACTGATCCATGGAAAAACTATAGGTGAAGCTATTCATGGTGATTTCCATAAGGTAGTGGATTCTGTAAGACAGCTCGCATAAACTTTTACATCATGGGCACTTTGAGTGGTGGTTTTTTTGTTTGTTTGTTTTTGTTTGTTTGTTTTTTTAATACTTGTCCATCTCAGGAAAAGGTTGAAGATGGCCATATTCAGGTCACCTAGATTTCACTAGGCTTAGTAGGTTGCAGGTGTGGGAATGGCTTTGGCTTTAGGTCCTTTTCACGGGTTTCTGGCCAACAGGAAAGTGTGAACTCATTAGATTTAGACAGAACTTACAGTATTTGAATATAACTAACTATTGATCCTTTTTTTTTTTGTATTGATATTTTAAATATTGGTAACCTTAAGCAAAATCAAGTAAATTTAAACATATGATAAATTAGGGCAGATAAGAACCAAAAATGTCCCCTGCTTAAAGTCCTTTTTGATGAATGTATTCCTATTTACTTCATAAAACAAAGAAAAACTTAATCCTAAAGTATAATATATAGAAAATGGTTTATTTTGTTAGAAATATATATTTGAACAGTAATGAAACACTTCTTCATATCCAGTTTACTATATCGGCTGCATAAAGTGTTTGAGAAGAATTGACTCTTATGACCAAATGGATGCCAGTGGAGGGCACCTTTTTGTATTGATGCAACCAGTATCAGCGTATTCAGTATTCATATCATATGTGTCTTCTGCAAGTTTCTCAACTTTTATTTTTCTCCATTAGTCAAAATATCTCCATTCTGCATTCAGAAATATCAGTGACTCCATAGTTATTTATTTTAAGAAATGCAGTTGAAGTTGGATTAAAATCTGATTTTTCCACAGCAGTAACTGAATTTAGTATGAGGCTTCAGAGGAGAATTCTTGTATTTGTTTAGTAAAATATTTATTGTGGTTCCCAGAGGAAACGTTTAGAAATGCTTCCTCTGACTGGTAGATCTCCTGTGGTTTCCTAGCAAGAAATACAGGTCTGACTAGTGTGAACCACTTCCAGAAAAGGCTCTGGAGATGGCAGAATCAAATTCCCTCGCAGTATCTGCTGTCATTGATGGATTTATCAAAGCGGATGGGCTAATGATGTGGTAAACTCTTCTCCTGACCTCCCTCTCAGCCCACTGCACAATATACATGAGTGTGTGCTGCTCACAGGCTTTCACACTGTTCCACCCTCCCTTGCTCTCCCATGTGTGCCGTGGTTTCTGTGGCCTGTGGTGGCAGGGAGGGGTGGCATGACCCCTACGCTGACCACGCTCATCCCTGGCTCTACGCAGGTACCTGCCTAACATATCGGTCTGGCTTGGTGATTCTGTAATGCATTTTCTTCTAAGGTAAACTCACTCTATTCTTCTCTTGTGTCATGTAAAAAATAAATAAATAAATAAGCAAACAATTTTGGATACTCTTCATGTTTTGTTAAATACAGGTTTTCAGGTAAAAGTGTCTGAATGGGTATTTCATCTATCAAAATACTTTGTTTCTCTAATCAAAGATTATGTATTTATAGATGAGAAAGAAGAAGGAATATTGGGTAGCATACTTCTACCCAGTTTTCAGATATCCGTTCTTTCTCCTGAGGACCATATTAACCGCAAATATGCTTTTAAGGTGAGGGAATCCAATTTTTCAGTTTAATTTTATATCTGAAAGTACAATAGCCTAGTGATCAGAACTTGTTTTACTGAGTTATTATGCAAAATAGGGTTGACAAACAACTTCTGAAGTTGATTTTTGCATAATACTGTAGCAAAGGATTCAAGTATTTAGTCTGATGTAAATACAAGCATCATTATTAGAATAAGAAAAAGGGTGGATATTGTAATATTGTTTATTATTAGCCTTTTATTTGTAGTTCGTGAGCCTTAAATAGTATTTGGTGTTTTGGAATTGTGAAATGCATCCACAGCTAGATTTATGTCACTAATGAAGGGTATGTAGTTATTTAGATACCAGTTATCTTTATATATAAATAAAATATGATATTTTTGTCACGTAAATCACAATATTTCATGAATCATTGTTAGGATGTTTCACAGCTAATTTTTAACCATGTTATAAATCAGGTGTTATGAATCAATCTACTACATATTCTCTCCTGACCTTTTTTTGTTTGTTTGTTTGCTTTATGAGCTGCTTTTGGCTATTCTTAATGCCTGCTAAGCTGCACATCATTTATTTACAGTGGTAAGTACAAATTAAAACTTACTGTGTCATTCAGACTGTGAAAATCTTTACCAAAGCATGTTATTTATGTTCATTTATGTTCACTTATATTAATGAATAATCAAGATTTTTTTAAATAATTCAAAGAAATGCAAGGACTCTTAATCGTGTATATTAATGAAGAAGCAGCTATGATTGAAAATTTTAAGCAATTACTTTGTAAATGAGAATGCATTAAAAGAGGAACATAACTGTGAAATACTTCTTCCAATATTTTTTATGATAATATTATATTCAGAAATCTTATTAAATAAAAAAATAGAACAAATAGTAACATTATTTGCCTCTTTTCTTTTACAGAATCTTATATTTTTATTGCTATGACCATGTCATTTCCAATCAGGCAGCTCATCCAAACATGAGGACCTATTATTTCTGCACAGATACAGGGAAGGAAATGGAGTTGTGGATGAAAGCCATGACAGATGCAGCACTTGTGCAGACAGAGCCTGTGAAAAGGTAATATGGATTGGCAAACCAGTGGAACAATGTATTTCTTTCTCATATTTGATTTGATTTATTTGAATGAAAGGGTATGCCTTAAAATAGAATGTAAATCCGCTGGAGTAATTCCTTCTTACATTTAAGGACCCCTGCTAATTTAACAGTACAGGATAAAACTTTGGACTAGTAAAAATAATCTAAGTTCTGTTTTGACTACAGATGTATTAAGAGTAAGGGGTTAGAATAAGTAAAACTGACTAGTTCATTTAGCCAGTGGCATCCAAAGAAGTGAAATGGTAAGTACTACCTGGAGCATGTTGACCTCCTCTACCCCTCTGACTGAACAGCAATAGCAGTTTAACTCCTGGTAGTCTTTGGCTTACGCCTGTTTTAGGTGCCAAAGTCACAGCCACAGATTCTGGCTAATTTAATTGAACAGTTGCACCTTCTAAGGACTGCTTAACAATTGACACTTAGGTGATCTAGAACCTTATCTTTTATGTGTGTATGTTTTGGCAAAGAAAAGGAAGTTATCACTGGAAGCCCTGTGTTTTCAGAAGCTGAATATTACCTGATGTGGTTTAACGAGTACATTTTTTTTTTTTCCTCTGAATGTGGAACCCTTGGTTCAGCTCCATAGTATCTATGGTAGGAACCTTATCAGTTGAAAATTTAAAGCTCCTCACTTCTGATGGCACAGAAATTAGTGCTGATGGCTGCTGTTTATTGTTCTGCTTTTGCACTCTCTTAGTTCTTGCTACACTGGTGCTAAATGATGGCAGCAATGGTGAGAAATTTCAAGTAAAAACAGGTACCAAAGAAGGAAGAGGTACAGTTTTTGCAGAAAGGTGAACACATGAAACTTGTTTAAAATACAAGGAATCTTTTTCCAGTGCAAGTCATTTCTGTTAACTTGTTTCTGGCATTTCTGCATCCTGTGTTCTGGTATGGTGCTGCCAGAAGTATAAAATGGACCGCAGAATGATTAGACATATTCACCTTACATGTTTTAATATTTTTGTGAGTTTTCAGTCAAACATAATGTAATCTTTACTTATGCCAATGTGCATAACATTCAGAAGGATAACGCTAAAACTAGCAACACTTCTAAATTTGTATCTGTGCACCCTTTTAGTAACTAATCTTAAACAAAAAGTTGAAATCTTAGCTTTCTATTCTAATACCCTGCTCTGTGTGTGTGTGTGTATATATATACATGTATATATAATAGTACATGAAGTATTTCATTCTTTGCATCGGACAGCACACTGAAATAGATTAATAGAAAAAACAATGTTCTCTGTACTTTGGGAAAATAAAAAGCATGTCCTTCAAGCTGTCATTTGACGTGTTTGTTTGTTTTTCCCCCTAAAAAGAATCCTGAAAATAAATAAAAGATTTCAGCTTGTAGAAAGGATGAGTGGTAGGCCCAATTTCCATCATAAAGTTGGATATGATTAGGTATGGTTTCATATGAAGACAAGATGTTCTTAATCTCCAGTAACCCTCTTCTTGTTTTAGGGAACAACACATGATGTGGGGAAAGGATGAGCAGAGAGTGAGATAGAGCACAAATAGATACTTCCGTACCAGTTTCACTTTAATTTCTCCATGGAGAACTTTTAAAAGAGATTACACTTAAAATAATGAGGTTACCTTAACAGAATAAAACTCTCATCTAGGCTAGTCAATAATAAACTTCTTTTGAAAAAGCTATGTTGGGTTGCACTGTGAGTGCATTGTAAATAGCTAGGGTACCTTACAGATGAAGAAATGATTTTTGTTTAAAGTTAAGTGGGTCTGATTTGGTTTAATCGTGATTTATACAAGCGCTTCTTAGGGGAGTGATATTTAAGTGGGTCATGCTGAATCTTTTTGAACTAGTGAAAGGACCTTCATTGGTTAAAAAGAATCATTGGGTATGTGCAGTACTGTAAAGATTGAACATTTGAAGAGGACATGTTTTCTTTATAGTGAGGGAGGAAAAAAAATCAGAGTGTAAAACAATATCTCTCTTTGACCGAACCTCCTTAGTAAGTCTCTTCATAGTCTCTCATGTAATAGACAATGTTCTATAGAAGGTATTTAGTAAGCTTGAATATATAAATAAATATTATATAATTGTGATATTTATTTTAACATAAGCAGCAATCCAAAATGAAATTTTAATGTGAATAGTCACTCTTTCATTGGGTTCATTAATATAGAAGTAAGGTCACGTTTGCTGCCTCACAGGATATCAAGATATTTACTAAGCTCTGACTGACTTTTGGTCCAGCTTTGCAGGATAGTCTTGCTTTCTAGGCCGCGCTTCCACAATTGCTTTTAACATGCCCAAAGTGCAGTCTGTTGCCATTAGGGGTAGCCCAGCCTCCCCAAATGCTTGGCTATGCGTTGCCAACTCCTTCTTTCAGCAGAAGTGCCCATTCCAGGACTGACTTCTGACTGTTTCAGGTATCTGACAGCGTGTAGCCAAAAGGTGAGGGTTTTCTATATAACTGAGCTTATCTAGCACCTCGTCCACCTACACGCTCTTGCCACCTGCCTTGCATTGGTGCTGGTGCTTATATCTCCCTTTGGTGAAGCCCACTAAACTAGTACAAAAGCTCTTAGCAGAAAAATCAGTCGTTTTCTGCCTGATTATCAGGCTGAACTGGCTTACCAGCAGTCAAAACAAGTGTCAGAGACAAGAAAAGCAACTGTATAGCACGAACCTATCGTTTTAATTCAGGACAAAAAACCCCCAACCAACCAACCCCCAAAAAGCAGAACAAAACAAAAACAACTTGGCCCCTTTGAAGAGTTTAGTATTCTTGAAATAATTACTTGAGAGAAGATACATTTCAAGACCAGTGGAGTCTCTTAGACTTTCGTGTCTATTAGCTATAATGAAGAAAAAATCCCTCAGACATCTGTTTCTAAAGAATCCATCTTTTGGCTATCATACCAGTCCTTAAAATGAACCATTTAGCAGGATATGATCTTATCCAGAAGAAATACTCTTTATTCCCTGTAAAAATCTGTTAAGTATTAAGCATTGTATTACCTCATTTCTGAGTAACCTAAAGTTTGGCACGCGAGTAGCTTTCAGGATAAATGGTTTTGGATGAATCAAATTCAGCTGGTGCCTTTTTTTCTCAATGCTATTTTTTTAGAGGTTCTAATATAATATTGAATACAGCTTTCCAACAGACCAATTATTTGAGATACTATAGCTAGTGTTTTTAAGAGAATTTACTCTCTTAAATATTTATGCAGACTGATGTTGAGTGACTTGTATGTGCTTTTTAATATGAATTGCCCAATGATAAATCAGACTATTTACAGTATAGTTCCTTAAATCTGGAAGTTAAGAGACTTCTGTGCCAATGGTACTCTGAAAATCTAAACCCAACAGTCTGTCAAATTGCATGATTCAAGTTTAAATAATTTCAGAGGCAGAATCTATATCTTCATTTTTCTGAGGATGAGAGTTCCTTAGAAGGAAAAAAGATAAAAGAAATATTTAAAACATTAAGTGCTTTTTTGCAGTGTTTTTCATAAAATATTCTCACTTTCCATATGTAAAGAGCCACATAATACAGAAATGAGAGATTGAGATGAGAAAATAAAAATGTAACCATTTCTTTTAGAATTGATCTTGAATTCTTAGCAGCTTGCAGTGGAAAAACTCCCTTCTGATGTATAACTGAAGGAAGGACAGCTATGCCATATTTTGTCCCATGAACTTAACTATAATTACTGCTTTCTAAGCATTTTTATTTTACCTAGATAGTAGTTTCAGGTTTAATAATGTCCTGAGGGGATCTATCAAAATAATTAAACCCGAATACTTTAATCAGTCAGGAACTACTTAAGCTTATCACTCAAAGTATGATCTCAGGCAACCTCTCTAGATTAGCAAAGCATCTTATTCATTCCATGTTGTATCCCCACAGGCTGTAGTGGAGTTGTATCTATGTGTAGTGATTGTTTGCTTGTATTTATAGATGCTAATATCCACCAACACTGTGATTTATCAGTTCTACCCTGAATGCAGGCTGATTTCTCTACTCCCCCATGTTTAAGGGCATGATTTTTCTGTCCTTTTAATGGCAGCTGTGTGTGCTTCAGAGAAGTTGTTTCTTGTTCTTGTTTCTAAAAACACTTGTCAGCATAATGACATCCACAGTGAGGGTTTTACCAACATTGCTGTATTTGAACAGATGTGTTTTTCTTTTCTCATGCCTCTACCTGGCTTTGTTATGTCACTAGTGATACAATTCTCATGTCTGTCTGATACTTAATTATGTTAAAAAAAAAAAATCATTTATATATTTTAAACAGTTGAAAACAGTATTTTCCTTTATTACTGTTCCAAAGGTATTTTTCCTGGTTTGTTGTTGAAACCTATAAATGGTATTCAATGTGTACTGAAACACATCTTTGTTCTACGTTTGTTTCTTTTCTGTCTTCTCTCTCTCTCATCTTTAAAATACCGTGCAAGTCTTGGTGAAGATGTCCTCAAGAGCATGGTTTTATATTTCTTACACTTACTTACTAGTTTCTGATAATTCTTTCCCATTTGGAACCTTTGCTGTTGAGTGAGATCTTTTGCTGACACTGAGTTGACAGAGTTAATCCATGGAGTTAAAGGAGAGCCCAGGAGTCTATTTATATCAATCTGGGTGTCAGTCATTCACTCATTACAGCATCAAACAGAACATCAAATATAAATGCTTGGCTCTGCTGTGTATAAAGCATACCAGAGTAACTAGTGATAAAGCATAGAGATCCCATGCAGAAACAACTGTGTGTGTGTTTTTTGTTTTTTAATTAAGATCTACAGAGGGAAATATGATATTGTGGATAGAACACTGTGCTCAGTCTTGAATTTGCCACTTAGCTGATGAATGTCCTTAGAGGAACCACTCTCCGTCTCTGCACCACAGTGTCTCCATCTGTAAAATGGCAACAGTTTCTCTGCCATGAAACACTTATTTAAAAAGTGCTGTATAAGGGTGGTACTATTTAAGGGATGTACATATTAAAAAAACAAAAAATAAATAAAAGCCTGTGTGCAGGATTGTTTCCAAGGTAGTCCTTATTTATTTCTAAACTCTAGAGTGCTGACTGGGAGCTGAAATTTTTAACACTTTTTTTTGGTAGACAATTGTGAGAAATTTAGTTTTTCTATCCACTTTTCTTTCTTTGGAAAATTCCTTTAGTGTATGATAAACCACTGGGTAGTACAGTTTTGAAGTAGAGGGAGGAGATGAGCCAATTTTTTGCGTACCTTTGAAAAGTAACCCAGGCAGAAATGCTTGGGTCTTTGGAACATTCTTAAAGTCTTGAAAAAACACACTTTTAAAGTGCAGTAGGAGACTAGCATAGTATTTCTTTGCTGATACCTGGGAGTGATGGAAAAGATGATGTGAGGATAGCAGCCTTGTCATGTGTCCTCTCTCCCTCCCGGCAAAAGCCCCAGTAAAAATGCACTCCACATTAAGGGTTTTTTTTCTCTAAAAATTACTGTGGGCAGAAATATTGCCCTCTCCTTTCTCTTGGCAGAATATATCTGATGTATCTGACCTCTGTATTTAATAGTACCATACAAGAAAAACCATACTGTGTTTAAAAAATAATGCTGATGCATGTAACCAAGGATATGCACGTTAGATTAGTGATTTGAATGTTTTTGTGTACACTTCATTTGATGTGCATATGCACTTTTATGTCAGCAGCTCAGGAATAATATGGAAGAAGCTAGAGGAAAAGGGCTGTTTTGAACAACTCACAATAACAGAGTGAATTTTGGAAGACTTTTATCTTGTGGTCAAGTATCATGCGTACGTTGGGACCATCATGCTAAGGTTACAACTATGTCAGGAAGAGGCAGGGGAGAAAAATCACTCCCCTATTGACACACACAGTATGGGTGCTTTGTACCAACTGACCTAGTGTAGGCAGCAAATGTGGCTATTTTGCTGTGTCTGATAGATATTTTCGCAATAGTGCAGCTTCCTTCAAACACCAGATGCAGGAGATGGACTTGTCAGGTCAGCGGGAGGCTCTTGATTCATAACAGCAAACTCTTAGCAACAGAGTAGGGTGGTGATGGGAGATGCAGTTAAAAGTATCCAGACTTATTAGCAATGGGTAGTACTTTATGGAGACCTTACAGTCTTCAGGCCTTTACATATTTATTGGGGTTCTGTCCCAAATAACTAAGTTGTTGGGAATTTATGTCTTAAATAATTTCTTGGGGAAATGCAGATGTGTTGGATGTTTAGGCCTCACGTTCAAGGCTGGGTAAGCAAAAATGCATACCTTTACATATGCAGTTGCTCTGCTTGGAAATAGAGTATTTTTCAGTGAAGTGGTCATTCTTGTGCTCCTGGTCATTTGTTTACCTGGTGGCCTTTTGCACGCATAGACTAGGCACTGGAACTGGACACAATTATAAAGATAAATAATGTATTTGCAAAACAAATGCAAAACAGTTTGAAAGCTTAATTTGACGTCACCTTAAACTGCATTAGATTTGTTCTTAGTTTTGATTTATACACATGTAATCTTTAAAAAACTTTATCTTTTCTTTTTTCCTCATAACCCCAAACATGTTGATCAAAACATTTCAGGGATTTTTGTTTACTTTTCTATCACCATCTGAACTGGATGTTCAGATCATGTCCCAGTGCTGAAAAAGGTGCAGCTTCTTAACATTTTGAAATTTCAAAAGGAAGGTAGCTAATAGAACTACATACAGTGACTACTTGTGTAAGTACTGTGCAACAGTATCTGTTCTAAATATGTGTCATTATTTTTGTGGCACAGTTCCCCTAGTCAGCAGCTATTTTCCCCTGTAAAATTAGGGAAGCCACAGTTATTTTCCGCAAAATGTAGAGCAGCCAAAGTGATAACATACCAGAGAAACCTAACTGATGCCAGTGACCATGAAAAGTTGTTGTGGGTTTTTGTTTTTTGTTTTGTTTTAAGGAGCTCGTTATATGTTAAATGCGGTAATTTTGTGAATCACAGGCTATTCAGCAACATAATGTGCTACCATTTTTAAAGACTGTTTTAAAAATGGTCTGAATTTCAGGCTGTTGACATCTGGAAGCTTTGACTCTTGAAGAGTCACTGAATTTTCTGTTTAAATATCCAGCCCTTTGGGAACTGAACATCCACTTTTCTGGACTCTGTCTCTATTTCCTCTTGTTTAGTGCACATTTACTGACAGGGGTTAATTTGAAGCTAGCTTAAAAAATTTCTTTTATGTTATACTTTTAAAATAGCAAAGAAATAGAGAAGCATAACAAAAAATCTGACATTGATTATTGTGAAAGTGTGTCCTGGATTTTTCTCTCAAAGACAAGATGTTAGTTTAAAATACTTGGGCGGTGACCCCTGAAACAACCCTGTAAACACAAAAGGATTCACTTTTTTTTTTTTAATGCATGTTTTGTTGATGTTACAGCTTGTCATATATTCCTTTCTAGAGTAGAGAAGCTAAGCACTGAAAACACACCACCTCAAGAGGCAAATAATATTTCAAACCACCGGGTGCTAATTAAGCCAGAGACACAAAATAACCAGAAAAACAAAGAGGTAAACAAAAATGAAGAGAAGAAGGCTTTGGAGGCTGAAAAATATGGATTCCAGAAAGTTGGGCAAGACAAACCATTAACAAAAATTAACAGCGTAAAGCAAAATCTTTTGGGGTCAGAATACAGGACCTTACTCACCAGCACAGTTCAGGCTGGACACTTCAGGCCAGTTCATTTAAACGGGTCTGAAAATAAAGCTGTTGGCGTTGGCCTGGCAGACACGGGAGATGGAGGTCAGCACAACGCAATTCAGTCGCATATGGAGTCGGAGCGAGTCATGCAGAGAACCAATTCAATGCTGCAGCTGGAACAGTGGATTAAAATACAAAGAGGAAAAGGGCAAGAAGAGGAAACAAGAGGGTAAGTACTATGTAATTATTTTGTAGCTAGGCTTTCTACTAAACAGTGCTTACACTTGCATCCTGGCTAGCTCCTTTACATTTTATTGGTCTATATCGCATAAATATATAATTCATTGCTCTCTAAGAATTGCCTATTCAGAACAGATCAGATCCATTAAAGTTTCTTATTTTATTAACATTGACTGATTACTAACAAAGTTTAATTTGTTAGTAACTTCTTTATTAAGTAAATAAAACTGGCCAGAAACCCCTTTCAGATGTTAAAAATTTCTCTATCCTAGCAGAGTGAAGGGGTCATCAGTCATAAAATTCCTTTTCCTCCTAAAATCTGGTCTTGAAATTGCTCTATCTCTGTGTTTTTATATACAAGATCTTGTAACAGAATTTTATCTAAAATTCTTCAAAAATTATTCTAGGCAGCTTTTTAAGCTTAAATAAGCTTTAATTGAAGAGAGAGAGAAGCTTTACCTACAAGTAAGTTATATAAATTTATCTAACCTGATGCTTAAAGCTTTTTTTCTCCTGAAAGTAAACATATCCCACTTCTAATATTGAATTCTAGCTCTTATTTATGAAGCTTTGAAATTGTGCATGAATGATTGACAGTACTTAATCTTATGCCCATAGCAGTTTTTCTGTTTGACAATGTAGGGACATTGCTTCCAGCCTAGCTTACAGACAAGCAGCTCTACTGGTCAAACATAAAAGTTTATAATATTCCATTAGATGGAAATGATGTGGCTGGTATCACAGGAGATATTTTGAAGAGTTGAGATCTAGGGACTTCACCTGTAGGTGGATGGCAGAGCAGAGATTAAGACCTACTCAAATTCAGAAGAGCTGCTTTCCTGAAATGTTAAAATAGGGGAGTGGTGTTTGTTTTGTGTTTTGCAAAGCTGCAACAATTTACATTGTTCTGCCTTATGCTTGCCAAAATTGGTTGAAAGTTTCCCTATTGCCTTCATTAAATATAATTAGGAATTGTTAAACTGGTGTTTCATGAAGTAGACAGCTTGATCAAGTTTGAATTTGCACTGCAGAGAGCAACTTCCATACCCTGACGTCTGTGTATTTTGTATGCTTGGGTAATGAGAACAGAAAGCTCTTTGATGCAATTAGATATCTTAAATTGGACTGTAAAACTTGCATTCAAACACTAGAAATGTGAATAGCTGTGCTGTTTTTCAGCTGCGGACATTACAACCTTGAGTCTTTATCCCTCTCCCACCTTCCATTTTGATGACTCTTACCACAACTCTGTTGTGCTGGCTGTATTTTAAAACACACTGATTTCACTGTGAGAATTGGATTGTGGGAAATGCTATTAACAATATGTTACTATTCAGAAGTATTTTATTTTTGGTTATAGAGAATATTTATTGTTTAACTATGGGTGGCAGCAATTACACAAAAAGTATACTTAGAACTGCAATTCCACATAAAACTAACAAACTAATTGCCCTTGTGCCGTCTTCCTAGTTCTGATGTGTGGAACTGGCATTGAATAATTATCAGAATTTCTAATGTGTAATGGTGTCTTTAAAATATGGTTTCATTTAAATTTTAAATTTTGATTTTGTTCAGATTGCCAGATTCTGACTGGAGACAGAAATTTAAGTAGAATTGAAGTTGGCGACTGAGAGTAGAAAGAAGCTCCAGTTTGTGTTGAAAGCTTAAGGTTTGGAGGAAAAGGGGCTAGTAAGATAGTTTTTTAGTAAGGCCTGTTAAATTTGTGACTTCTATTTTTGAGAAAAGTACTCTCTGCTTACTGCCACAAAGATGCTTTCCAAAACATCTCTCTCAGACTTGTACTGTGTTAGAGGAGTCCTTGAGAACCAAACTGGACCTCTGTGATGTGTGAGACTGAAAAAAAATTAGGACTTTAAGTATACTAAAATGTTAAAAGACAGAGGCTCAGTTAAATAATTATTTATGAAATAGCAGCTGCTCGTCACCCTCAGTCTGGAGTGAAAATGGTTCATGGTAAAAAATACTATTTTTTTAGAGGAGAGGCTGACTCCTTAGCTGTTTCTGACTGCATCCTAAATTAATGATGGTAACATGGATTTTAATTTTTGAAGCTATTATCTGCCACTTCTGTGGGAATAGATGTCTAGTTTTGCAAGAACAATGTGACTAAGAGGAACTGATGCTTTAAGGAAGACAAGCCTTGCACACTTTGTAAACCACAAATACAGTATTCTGCTTTAGTGTCCTTTTACTGAATTGATTTTGCATCAATGGGTTATGAGTAAATATCTTCACCCATGCCCGTATGAGCTTCTTCCTAGAGTAACTGCTGTATTTGTGGCAACAGGGTTTCATCTTCTCTCTGCCTTGTGTGTGAATCAAGCACAGGGTGAGTCCTGTATTCTGGGCCAGCTGGCATTTACGTTCTTCAGGACAAAGAAATATTTTGAGGATTCGCCCTGAGGGTGCCATAACCTTGCAGAACTGAGCCCCCAGAGGTGGTGCAGCAAGCCGGCTCCTCAGCTAGGCCGACTGGCGCGCCATGGCAGATGCTGCTGCCCAGTAGTAACGCTCTGGAGACTACCTCTAAAGGTGTTTTGAATGAGTCTATAAACTCATGTGGAAGCCTTCTTTTCATACAGAAACGTTTGGAGGGAGTTGTTATGATGGCATTTGCAGAAACGTTTTGCAGCCTGGTGGTCTGCATGACTGTCGTAGCCTCCTTTTTGCAAGGAAGGCGGTCAAAAGTTGGAACGCTGTCTAGAGTTGTTTTTTTGGATTTGATTAAAATAAGGTGTACAAATATCAACAGGACTTTGGTGAATCTTTTATCAAATGATGTAAAACAAGGCTTAATATTGATGTGATTGGGCTTTCTACAGTTTTCGTAGTCTAAAAGATGGAAATATCTTCATAAATGCCCTAGAACATAAGGAATTGCAAGGAGAATTTAAATTGCTATCTGCATATTGAGACCCTCAAGCAGCTTTCCTCTGAGTTGCCTGGGATTTTTAAAGAAGGCAACAGGATTACAGCGACCATTAATTAATAAAATGGGAGAGGAGTGTCAGTGAGAGAGGTATATCGAACTACTGGATTTCTTCATGAAAATCTCAAACTTCACCATAGCCATTTGTAAATAGCTCAAATAGTATTTTGAAAGTTAGAAATTGAACCCCAAAGTGTCTTGGTTGTTTGTTTATTAAATATGGAGGTAGAGAGAAAGCCTTATAATTAATGAAAGTTATAATTGTCATTGATTATTAATAATTATCATTAATTAACATAATTATAAGCACTTAAATTTATTTTAAATATATTATATTGCATATATTAATATTATAAAATGTATATCATATGTTAATTCTATATTTTGTTTATATTATTATCATTGGTAAGGCCTTATAATTAATGATATGAAGAAGCTCAGAGGTATTTAAGCAGATTTTGCAATAAGAGAATAGGATGAAGAGTCTATTTCCTTGTTTTTGGTCACAAACTTCCTTGCTGATTTGAAGCCCTAAAATGCAAATTTTCAGCGAAGGTAGCAAGCTGCCCAGTCTATAAAAAGGGAATAATACTTCATTAATTCATGGAAAGCCTCAGAAACTGTAGTCAGATTCATTGTTTGTAAAGCTCTATAGCAGCTTTCATCTGCAAAATGTTCCAGGTGGTCATAAATACACAGCTTAACTATTTTCAGTGAAAGGTAGGTTTTACCACCATCGATTTCCTTACTAGTTTTTTCGTAAGAATGTAGCATACATAGTGCTGTTTCACCTTGCCTTTGCCCTAAGTCACTCCTTTAAAGTACTTGTGGCACTGAAGTCATTCACATGGCTGAATTGACTTTAGATACTGGTGCCTTGCAGTTCTATGGTTACAGCTGGAATTAGGCTAATTAAGGTGCAGCTAGAAGTTGCTGCCCTCTAATGGCTGAATCCTGTCCAATTTGAGATTAATTTTTTCTTCTTCACTCTGGAAAGTGTCCATCACAGATACGTCCAGTAGCGAAAGGCAATAAGTGCTGCTCATCAGAATTTGAGATAGAGGTTGAATGAATCAGTGTGTATGACCTATATTCTGTCCTCTGAAAAGACAAGAAATACTTTGTCATACTTAAGCATGCATTGATGTTTTGCTCTGGAAAATTTTGCACTTCAACTAATGCTGCTGCATAGAAGTTGCTAAAAGACTATAATGCTTAGGGATTTTAATATGGCAACAAATTAAAGAATAAGGCTTTAAATTCATACTCGATTTGAAAATCAATAGAATATCATGCAAAGAAATACTTTGCTTTGTTTCATTTGAATAGCTGATATGAAATGGCTTGTCATTAGTGATTGAACAATATAATTTTATTAGACAATTATTGCTGTTTTTCCTTGGTCTGCTGTTACAAATTCATATTTTTTTTTATGTGCATAGTAATTGCTCAAGATTTTCTTTGAGAAATAATAGGAAGCATTTTCACTTTTAAGGAAGAAAACATTTAATATCAGCTCCTATTGGAAACAGTATAGAACTTCTAAACTTTCAAAACTTTGATCTAGCCAGCCATAGACACATTACAAGATTTGATCTAAAATTGACATTACTACACTGTTAAACTGGTAAAAAGATGAAATACAAAATGGACAATCAAGCGGGTAATCTGATCAGATAGGATCTGATTTCAGCTACTATAATGCATTTGATCAGTATAGTTGATTCTGTAATACTTTTTGTTTTTTCCATTTTTTTTTAAAAAATGATCCTTGGGGTATTCCAAAAGAAGATGGCTCTAGCTAGATAAACCAAATAAATATTGAGCAACTATATTTCCATGTTAATGTTGTCAACTAATAAAAAGAAAATTTGTGTTTCAGCATAATCTCGTATCAAACGTTACCAAGAAACATGCCAAGCCATCGACCTCAGGTTTTACCCCGGTACCCAGAAGGCTACAGAACGCTGCCCAGGAACAGCAAAGCACGGCCGGAGAGCGTCTGTAGCGTAACACCGTCGGCTTATGACCGAACCGTGGGGCCAGCGACAGCTGAGGAGAAACGAAGGTCAATGCGTGACGACACAATGTGGCAGCTCTATGAATGGCAGCAACGTCAGTTTTACAATAAGCAAACAACTCTTACGAGACACAGTACGTTAACTAGTCCCAAAACTATGATTAATATTTCTGATCAAGCAATGCATTCAATTCCCACCTCACCTTCTCATGGTTCAATAGCTGGTTTCCAAGGATATTCCCCACAGCGGACCTACAGATCAGAATTGTCTTCGCCAGTGCAAAGGGGAGATGTAACTATTGATCGCAGACATAGGACGCATCATACTAAGGTAAAATATTTGTTTTAATAGTTTTTAAAAAAAGACTTATATGGATTTTTAGTAGAAGGTGTCTGATTGCTGTAAAACTCTCATGTTCCACTGTATAGTGTAGTATATTTTATTGTAACGTAGATTAAATTACATCGTGATGTTTTCATGGAGGAAGATTTGCCTAAAAAAACACTTAAAAACTGTGTAGGTCTTAAAAGCTTGTTTCTAATTTGTTGGATGAAAACATGTTGTCCTAATATCGCCGCCCATGGCATCGCATTTCTCTTAAGAAAAGGACACAGTAAATATATTATTCAGGGTAGTTTGTGAAAGTGCAGACATCTCTCTCCCTTGTAGCTTTTTTAACTGGAACTTCAGGAGATCTGAAAGTCCCTGATTTCTTTCCATCTGCTTGTTGTTTTCTGTTCTTAAGCCACAAGTTTGTCTGCTTTAGGTTGCAGCAAAAACTGAGTGTACTCATTTCTTTTGATGCCTTTTTTGAGTTATTAGTGAGATTATTAAAGCACATGACCTCAGTGCTTGACAAGCATAACTTTGCTAGTCTTCATTAGTGAAAGGGAGAGACTAAGTTAGTTAAACTCATAAACCTGAGTGCCATATGTGTCTGTGTATCCATTATGTGTTATGGATGTTATTTTACTAGTTTGGAGACAACTGAATAAAAATTATGCTGTAAACTGGGTGTAAACTAACAGGTTTCCTAGAATCAACTGTATAAAATGCTCCTAGGTTTCATGAAGCTGTTTGTTTAATCTTTAGCTCAGGTGTCTGGTGAATGTCTTGAGGCAAAAAAATAAAATAAAATAAACCCTTCAAGCTGCATCTTGAGGCAGTTTAAACATCTTACAATTGCTTACCAACTTTCTTTTTCAAAAGCTTTTAGGTCCCTGCCAATAAAGGAGTCATTTTGTTTTTATATCTGTTGTCTTAACTGCATTGAAAATTTAGTGATCAACATTACTCACAAATCTGAGAAATATCACAATGCATGTGCTTATTTATCATTTCAGCCATGTTTTGCTTTCTGGTATGTTTTTTTTCCTTGTGTAATGCATTATGCTAGCATTTCATTTCATATTTAGCATCTTGTATACAAGACTTCTGTTTCTCTTCAGTCTTTCATGTTAGTTACTTTGTCTTTTTCAGTTCTACAACTAGCCTTTCCCATTAACTTAAAAACACAAACCAGTTTCTAAGAGGTGGGTAGTTAGGAGACCAACTGTTTACAACCAGTAGGATCAATTTAAGATTGGAAGCCATCTGATCTATAAAGAGACTATAGATTTTCAAATGGCTTTCAGTGTTAGATGAAAAACTAAAATTGTTGTCTTTTACACAGGCAGGTGTATTGGTAGGGCAGCCACTATGAGAGAGGACCATTAATTAAATGAACAATGAAAGTTGGCATATTTCTAAAATTTAGAGGTAGACTGCTCAAGATGAGTGTCCAAGCTGGTAGATCAGCAGAGACCATGATGAGCCAAAGCTGTCACAAATCAGAACAAATTTGTCATGACAGTGAAACTGATTTTTTTTTAAATATATTTAATAGCTGTTGATTCTTTGAATAACTATGGATCATACCATGCAATTCTGTTTTTGTACAGCATGTCTTTGTGCCTGACAGAAGGTCAATGCCAGCAGGTCTGAGTTTGCAGCCTATTACTCCTCAGAGCCTCCAAGGCAAAACAGTGAGTTGCATTTTTATTTGGTACATCCGTTATTGTGTTTTTTCTTTTAAGAACAATTCCTTAAATGTAAAAACGCAGCACTGAATTCTTATTCTTTTCAGAGTTTGCATTAAATATAGCCTTTATTTTAATTAGCAGAGATTTTAAAAGCAAATTGAGAGATATTCTATGATTATGTTAACTCTGAGAATATTCTGTGGACACTGAGTCACTAAGTTCAGATTTTCTTCCAGAAAGATGGACTTTTGTAATCAGCTTTAATACATTACAAAGATTTGGGGAGGAGAGGAGAGGGATATACCAAGAACAGCATTTTTATTTCTCCAATACATTTTAAGAAAATCCTAGAAATAAACTTTTTGGTTTTTTGGAAATCTTAAGGCTGCTGTAACACCATTCAGTAACATGATGTTCCTTCTGATAGCTCCCATTTGTCTGTGATGGAATTAAAACTCTGAAGATATTTCATCAAAGTAATGCTGATGAATATTGTCAACCTCACTAGCTGAAACATGACTCAGCCAAAAGCTAAGGCATTGGCCTAAGTTTACTAGATTTTTTTAAACAGTTTTTGTCTTGTTTCTGTAATTTTTCTCTGCCCAGCTTAGATTACTGGCAGTTAAGAATTTAAAGTATAGATGTTGGATCTTACTGTGGGTACCAGCTCCACAGTTGATCCTTCCGCTGCCCAGACCCCCTGTTCCTTGCACTTCCCAGCATGAATCTCTGGCACTCCCTGCGACTTCTTCTTGGGCGCCCTGTAGCAGCTGGTGCCTTACCTCGCACGCTGGTGGAAGGCCTTTCTGCGCGTTCGTGACCCCTGTGCGTTCATGGGCTGTGGTGCTGGTGCCGGGCTGATGAGCGGGGGCAGGGTGCAAGGCGGTGGCGGGCTCTGCCTATAGATACCAGTAGCCTTGCCACCAGTGCAGGCGTTGCAGCAGCCAGAGGAGGAAACCTTGTAGGTAGCTCTTTCAAAAAACAAAAACAAAAAACAAAAAACAAACCACAACACTTACAGCCATGTCACAAATGTTTGCAACGTTATCTGTGTCTAGAGAAGGATAGGAATTACTGTTCAGTTGGCTCCTCTATGGAAAAAAAATTGCTTGCAAACTTTTCATTTAACTACCATTAAAAATGTATTTCTAATGCACTAAAATCAGATTGTTGCAGGACATACCAAGAGAAGTTTTGATCTTGAAATACGATCAGATTCAATATTCCTTTTGTTCAAAGATGCTTCTCACAATTGTCTTATTTATAAAATTTAAGTTTTGTTGTGCTTTGAATTGAGACTAATTTTCACGCTGACAGCCTTGGCGCTGCTTCTGGGAGAAAACTTGAACATGTATTGTATAGCAGTCTAGATGCTGATTCGTTCTGAAATTAAAAATTTTAATTCAAGATACTGAAAGAGTAATAAAAACAAGATTGTACGTTAGACAATTTGGCCTTGGTGTTTGTTTTCCATCGAAGCTAATGGTTTTGACAGCTGAAGCTATGTGGAAATCCCTTGCTCCCTCTTGTGGGCTAATTTGATATAAGCTCACGATAGTGCCAGTGCCATGCTTATTCTCAGATATTTTTGTTCTTTATTCCAAAAAATTGAGATCTGTTCTTCAGTATTTTAACATTCTTGTTCTCTAGAGGTTTTCTTCTTTACTTTTTTGCTTTTGGGAAATTCTGTGACTATGGGAGAGAACAAGCAGGGTTTTTTTTTTTTAACTCACAGAGCTTGTTAATTGTGGCAGTAAATCAAAATGCCGGGTGAATATTTAACCTCTTATAAGATTCACTTCTGGAGAAGTGTAAGAGACAGAAGAAAACAAGGAATATAACAAAAATATTTGTGATGTTAATGGTGTTTTGCTTCCTTAGAAGTGTTGCTAATAAAAGTGGGTCCCAGAGAAAGTTCATGCAGATTTTTCCAAATTGACCTGAACTGTCCTCTGTGGAACTACCTAGGAAATCCCCACTTGACTGTGATTTTGTATTTAAATAATCATGGGTTTTAAATACCACTCCCTGTTCCTTCCTAAGGCTATATTATACATCTTTCTAAGTCATAGAAATGCATCATAAATTAACTGTTACCCTCAAACCTGTGGAAGGAGGGACTGAAAATAATTTTTGTCATGCTTGTGCTATTTTCTTGTGTGAAAGATGCTTGTTTCTGATGCAGAAACAGAACTTTTTTCTGTTTTTTTTTGTTTTTTTTTTTTTTTTTTTTTTTTAACACTACTTTAGAAGCCTAAATTTTCTTTGGGGGCGTTTTTTGATTCTTCCAACTGCAAATAGTTGTCCATGTACAGATAATGATATGCTAAATGTTGGAATATCTCCCCCTTCACTTAAGTCAATATCATCAATTTGATATGCCTGTCAGAAAAAATCTGTTTTGAGGGCTGCACAGACTTTCTCCTGCAAAATCCTAAATTCTTTTGTCCTTTATACAGAATATTCTTTATGGCCATCTTTATGGCATTTGCAGTATCATGTGTTTTGAGTAGTTAAAACTTAACCCTTTGTTAAATATTTGAAAGTGGTCATTTGGGGGAAAACAGTGCATCTTTTGGTATATCAGTATAAGCAGTTCTGTACCATGAGAAAGATACTAAGAATGCTTATTTTAATCAAGTGTTGTTTAGGATACCAATTAACCTTTTTTCCACTCTTTGGCTTCTCACACTGCACTCCTTCAGCCAGAGGAGCTCACGCTGCTGCTAATAAAGCTGAGACGGCAGCAAGCTGAACTGAGTAGTATCCGGGAACACACACTAGCACAGCTCATGCAGCTAAAACTTGAGGCCAGCAGCCCAAAGGTCAGCTATAAAGCAATGTGTGTCATGTACCATTCTCACTAACTTTTAGTCATTCATTAATCAGTTTGCATTGTACCATTAGTGCGAAATTCTCTGACTTCTATGGGTGTGGATAGAATGCCCTTGTTTCCTCCCGTGTGTGATGTTCTGCTATTAACCCTTTGAGTTTTTAGCTCAAAGAGGTGGGAACACTTTAAATACATTGCACTTATTAAGTTTTAAGTGCAGTTACAGGCTCTTAACCTGTTTTTGCTATAAACAATAGTAGTGGTAGATAATGAGCTTAATTCTTTGTGTATATTATATCAGATAAAATTTTATTTGTAATCTGTGGACAAAAATTAGGATGTGATTAAAACACAGATTTATCAAAGGGTTTAGAGTTGTCTGTGTAGTCATACATAGAAATTCCAGGTGGATATACTGTATTTTATATGTAAAAATAAAGTCGAAAGTAATAGTGTATAGTATGATTCATGGCAAACTTCCATCATCATTTCTGTTTCGGGGTCAAAACGTGTTAGAAGTTCACAAAGAAAAGGTAGAAGAAAGTAGAATTCTATTTCTAAGTGAAACTGAAACATCACTGTCTAGTTTGTCTTTTAAAACTCTCTTCATGCATTCTGCACCTTCTGTCCCTCTCCTTTTTCCTTCTGACTGCTGCCTGCTAGAATGAGATTCTTTCACATCACCTTCAAAGGAATGCCATATATTTGGATCATCAGGTGGGATTTGCAACTTTCTTATATGTTTATGTCTCTTAATGCTTTTCGCTTGCTCCTTTCAAACTGGAAATATTTGGGGGGGGGAGGGATTTTCAGTGCTTTTTATGAATTTGGATATTTTATACGTGATCTTTTTAAGTAGCATAAAATATCTTAATTTGTTGCAAATTTGACATGCAATGTCATGTCAAGTTAACATGTTAAGTTAAACAACTTAAAATTTCTGTCAGAATACAGTAGCAATTCTCCAATTAATTTTTCTGTTCTTCATGTCTTTCCTATAATAAAGCTAACTAAAATTTCTGTAGCATTTTACTATCTTTAACCAAAATCATAACATATTTCCAAACTCATATGATACACATGCAATTTATAGATAAATAGTACTTCAGATTACTTCAGTGTTCTGAATGAAGAAGAGTTAGATGTTTCTACAGGGCATAAAATGAAAGGGAGATCAAACATGAAAAAATGTTTTAAACAATTCATAGCATGGCTAATTACTTTTTTCCCATTCACTCAGTTGTTTGTAAAATATTTAGATTTTACTTCTTCATCACTTCTGCTGATTTTTAGAGTTAGGCTATAATTCTGTCTTTGACAGCATAATTTGTTGCCAAGGGAATAATTATGTTATCACATTCAGCTTTTTATGCCTTTGTTGCATGATCAAATGGGACTTATTAGCAAGTTGTGTGTGAGAAAAGTTTTAAATGGGAAATTTTGATAGCACATACAGAAGACAATCATAAGTGCTTAGAAGAAACATCAACAACTGGGTATCTGTTAGTTACTAATATGAAAATCTCTAAAGCTTTTTGAAATACTGTCTGTCTTAATGAAATTTTCCAGCATTACACTCAAAGCCACTAATTTTTAGAACTTTTATGGTCTACATATTACAGTGGTAGGCAGGATTTCAGTGAATTAAATTAAATTTAAAAAAAAAAAAAGTTCTTGGCTCCAGTGACTTTATCTTTCTATGGTCACTTGGAAGTGAGGTGTAAATTGTGACCAATCCAGTTAGATGGTGATATATTCCTAAACATCTTTACCTTGTTTAATGGATTGCAGGAGGTTCGAAAACAGTGGGGAAAAACGTCTTCCTAATCTTTATTTTAGGCCAAAATACCTGATCCGAATCAACAGTTTTCAGTGTATAATGTTTTGGAATGAGGGAATAATTCTGTCTTCAATGTAATTTATTGCCGGAGGAGGGGACAACAACTGTCCACGTGAAATTTAAAACTATGTAGCATGCTGTTGCTTGATCAGCCAAGCTTGTCAGTGTAATGTACAGGATTAAATAGAGGGAATGGTTTATAAAATATGTGAAGTGGTAAAAAGGATTTTCTTTTCTTGCATCAGGTAAAATTTATAAATGTAATTTGATAAACTTATAATAATTTAGGGAAGTGCCCAAATCTTATAAATCTATCATAATTGCCTCCACCAAAGGTGCAAGAAATTACTACAGTTTTTACAATAAGAAATCATTGTCAAGTGTAAAATATATTTCCTTAAACATAAAATCATGGAAGAGAGTATTGGAATACTTGTCCCAGTTTGTCTGAATTTTTTTTCTTTGCTTTATTATAGGACTGCCAACTGTATTAAGTAAATGCCCCGAGAGTCTTTAATTTGCTTTGAGTACCACTGCTTCTAGGAGTGGTTATCTCATTGATTTCCCTTTATTAGTTTATCCATTATCAATTTTCATTTATTTTAGCAAGAAAAAATTGTAAGTTTCTTCTAGGCTAATTGAGGCCATGCCTCTTTGTTATAAGCATCTCTGAGCAACTTACGTAATCACTTACCCTCATTGAGTTTTAAATGCCCAATATACTTAAGTATTTTTATTCTTGATTCATATATAATCTCTGAAAATAGTGTCGAAAACCTCTTTGCCTAGAGCATGTGGTGCAACTCCTGTCCTGTTATCTTTAACCCTCACCTTTTTGGTCACAAAGAATTCAGTACTGTACATAACAATAACTAGTAAGTTTTTACCAAGGCTGCATAGAAGAATTTTCAGGTAGGCAAAAGTGCATGTGTAGAGGGAATAAATTGTATGTTCTTGTATATTGTTGCAGTAAGGTGTTCTCTACTAGTCAGATGTGTTTTTTATCAAGACTAAAGAATATCCCATAGTCTTTTTTAAATTATACTTCTTTTTTGTAGTTGTTTTCTTTGAGATGCTTACAAATTCTTATATTACACTTTCAGAGATTTTGTATTATGCTCTCAGAATTTTTGTTGTTGTTGTTGGAGTTCAGAGATAGGGCAAAAGAGATTGGAGAGACTGACACGCACATCTCTAGCCATATGCTTTCTTTGGAGTCTTACAACCAAAATAATTTTTGTCCAGAATCCTTTTTTTAAAGGGAGGTTTGAACCACTCTGGCTCCTGTTCTGAGATACTGGAGAGAGATTTGATTAGGAAGTGGCCTTTTGGAAATGAGTAGCAACTCCAGGCAATGATGATTTGTTTGCCAGTGTGGGACATGTTATGAGGACAAGTATAGAATGACAGACTCACAGAATAGTTGGGCCTGGAAGGCATCGGTAGAGATCATTTGGTCCAACCCCCCTGCTCCAGCAGGGTCAGCTAGAGCAGGTTGCCCAGGATCTTATGCAGGTGTGTTTTAAATATTTCCTAGGATGGAGACTCCACAAACTCACTGGGCAACCTCTTCTGGTGTTCAACCACCCTCACAGTTAGGAAGTGTTTTCTTATGTTCAAGTGGAATTTCCTGTGTTTCAGTTTGTGCCCATTGCCTCTTGTCCTGTCACTGGGCACCACTGAGAAGAGTCTGGCCCCATCCTCTTTATAAATATCTGATGGGTGCTTGTAAACATTGTTCCCCCCTGAGTCTTCTCTTCACCAGACTGAACAGTCTCAACTCTCTCAACCTCTCCTCAGATGCTCCAATCCCTTAATCATTTTAGTAGCCCCTCACTGGACTCATTCCAGTGGGTCCATGTCTCTCTCATACTGTGAAGCCCAGCCTGGGACCCAGCACTCCAGGTATGGCCTCACCAGCACTGAGCAGAGTGGAAGGATCACCTCCCTCGTCCTGCTGGCAACCTTCTGCCTAATGCGGCCCAGGATGCTGTAGTGGTCAATTTGTCCACCACGACCCCCAGGTCCTTCTCTTCAAAGCTGCTTTCCAGCAGGTCAGCCTGAGCATGTACTGGTGCATGGTGTTATTCCTCCCCAGGTGCAGGACTTGGCATTTCCATTTGCTGAACTTCATGAGGGTCCTGTCAGCCCATTTCTCCAGCCTGTTGAGGTCCCTCTGAATGGCAGCTCAACCATCTGGTGTATCAGCCACTCCTCCCAGTTTTGTATTGTCTGCAAACTTGCTTGAGGGTACATTAATTAAATAGAATCCCAGTCTTCTGTATTATAAAATTTTAAGGAATCACTTATGTGTACTACTAAATCCAAGACAACAGTCTCCTTAGTATACTTTTTGAATGTATTGGCCCCCCGTTAATTACCATAAAAATAACCAGAAGTAGGAACATAAGTTTTTCAAATAAAAGCTAGGTTTCAGCAGATTTTTTTTTTTTCTCCATTGTAAGTAAAGCCATGGCAAGAGGTCCTACTTGAATGTCTATGTACTGTTACTACAGAGAATTTCAGCAAACTGGTCTTTCAGCACCCTTCTGAATTTTATGGTGATGGTAAACTTTTGCTTGTGACTGAAAACCCCTTTCCTGCTAAGCTCAAGCTATTTTTGTAAAATTCTCTGTGCTTGTTGTCATAGTGATCTTAGTATTTCACAGGTTGGTTTGTCATAGTATAAACTCTACTGAATTTTGTTTAATCTTTTTGTTTTTGTTTTTGTCTGTTTATAAAATGGCTGTTTATGTGAATGGTGTAGGTGTTAGAGTTGTTCACATACTTATTCCACTTCTGCTGGTGCTTTTACTTTGTAGTTTCTTTAAGTTTTTTAGAGGGTACATAAAAGTAAGTGGAACTTGAACAAGGTGTCATTAAAAAAAAAAGAAAGGAGTAAAGGTCCCACAGCCAGGGTCTGTATTCTCTCTGATATTTTGGTCCTGTTTTCTCCTTTTCACCACCGTCTTTCTGAAATGTTGAAGGTGGTTCTGGGAAAAGGTAGTAAAGCAGAGGAGGCTGGAATAGTACAAAGGGGCCTGGGCAGAGTTGGCAGATATCCTGTATTATACATGATTTCTTGTACTTCAGCCTAAAATCCTATGTCCTGTGTTAGCAACATATAGGATATTACTTGTGCTTGTATTTGTCAGGTTATTTGGAAAAGATAGAGGGAGCTACCTAGCCATTGCTACTGTTCTTTTTGCTGCTCCTTCCCCCCCCCCCCCCCCCCCCACCAGAGGAAGGAGAGAGGCTCAAGAGCTGGGGCTGTGCGGGTGAAAAAAGACTGGGCTTGGAGGCACAGTATTGCTGTAAAGAGAAGGCAGGAAGGAAAAGTGCTTTTTCCTTGTTTTGGACAGAGGAAAGGCAGGAGAAAAGCTTGGCCTGGTGCTGTTGCCATTGTTTATACTTTCAGGAAGCTGTGAGGAAATGAATAAAACTTCCAGTCTGAGCTCAGCCTTATGCCATCCATGACATATGGTCTTATCTCAGCAGTGATGTCAAGTCTCCTGGTAGAGAGCCACTAGTCCAGCTGATCACTGCCGCTAGAACAGTATGTGCTGAAGCGTCGTCTGTATGGGATGTTACCAAACACGGAAAAAAATTCAGGAAAACATAAGAAGAAAAAAATTCTCAATAGCTTGACTTTATGGTACAAAATGCAATGTACCCAAATGCTAGCTCATAAATAATGTAGCTGTTCATATACATCACATGTTGAGGAGATCCTTTTTTTATTGTTTCCAACTGGAAAATGCTTTTATATACTACATCAATAAGAATAAAAGCCAAGCCAGAGGATCACTTTTGGGGAGAAAACAGTTTTTTACTAGAAATATCAAGTGATACAAACCAAGACGGATGGATTTTATTTGGTTTTACTCCTGTGTTGCTTTGTGGCATTAGGCAGTTCACACTTCAGTTTTCTTACATGTAGAGAATAATTCTAATTTGCGGAGATTTTTGTAACCTTTTTAATTTGAGATACTCTGTGAATATATTACTATTAGTAATAATTATAGATAAATCATAGATTGCTGCACAATAAAGAAAACCTTTTAAATCCTATCTGAAAAATAAATAATAGATTTTCTGAAGTGAGAGAAAGGCATATTTCTGTGCTATAGAACAAGCAAATATTCTTCATTGAACTAGTAGAACAGTTCATTTCAAAGTGAATAGCATCCACCTTCAGTTTGGGGAGTAGTCTCGTGGTAGTGATTTAAGAGCACAAACTAGATATTCCTTTAAGCCTAGAACATAGGACCTGCTGTTGTTTCCAGCATAGCTCTGTTTTAATCTGCCACTTCTTCAGGATGCACCACCTTGTGTGTGCACTAGCTTTATTTAACAAAAGGTCTGTGGACAGATATATACTCTCTCAACATCTTGAATAGTCAAAAGTCGATCAGTATTTGGAAATGTTGATTTCATTGGCGGGGGGGAAGCTTGATATTTTTGATTGTTGCAATGACTTTTTGGTTGGCATTGCTTTGCCAATAATCTGTTTCTCAATCTTTGCCCCGTAAGGGCTTAAGGAACTGGAAATTTGGCAGAAATAACTGGCCTTTGCAGACAGTGTTAAATAAGCATGGTTAAGTGCCAATGGTAAAAGTGTTGGAGAAAGTCCTATACATCCAAGTTGGATCTGGCTGGAGGACAAAAACTTACTTTGGAACAACTCTTGAGAAAATGCAGTTTGCTTTCTTTCTAGTCTGGATAAAAACAATCTTTGAACAGTTTCACAGAAATTAATTTTGGCATTGTTCTAAGTCAGAAAGATAAAATTTGAAATATTATTAAAAAACAACAACAACAAAGAATTGGCAAGAGAACCTGAAGCCTTTCAAATCCTCCTAATAAAATGCTTCCAAACCAGTATACTCCTAATAAAACATTTCAGGCTCAGAGTTATTTTTGTTTTACAAAAATTTCAGTTGGCTGTAGTTTGATAGCTTGGTTTTGGATCTTATTGTTGATTGGGTATATATCTTCTGGTATCACCCAGTTCATGCGTTTTTTCCTTTTTGAACCAAATTTTAATGTAAAGGGAGAAGAGTTTCTTGTATCAGTTCTAGTTTTCTGTTTATGTGATATTGTAGAGGATGGGGGATAGGATGCCTTGGGGTTTTGTGGGTTTTTTTTTGTTTTTGTTTTTACCTTACATAAACAGCATCGTAAGTTTACCCTCTTAAAATAAGGTACTCTTTTTTTCAGATGATTAACTTAGCAGCTGCTCAAATCTCTGTGTTTAAAAACAACAACAACAACAACAAAAAAGCGTTATATCTACAACAGCAAAAAAAAAAAAAAGTTTCTCATTAGGGAAATACCTTTTTGCAAATATACAAGTTAGGTTTAAAAAAAAAATAGAAGAGAGGGGCAAGAACTTCCAGAAAGCATCAAAAACTCAGGCTTTCTGTAGTATTTCAATCTGTGAAACAAAACCTTGCCATGCAAATTCATAATTCGTATGTATATGCATATAGAAAGATCATAAGTATTCACAATACTGTCTTCCTGTGTAACCGTATTTGAAATTGGTATTGCTGAAGAAGTCAAAGAGCTGTTTTTTTCCTAAAGTTTCAAAAAAAAAGAAAAAAAGAAAAAAAAGAGAGAGTGTTTGTGGAAAAAAAAAAAGAGGGGGGGTTGTGCATTAATAAGTGACAGTTCACTTTCTTTTGGGGAGAATTACCTGTTTTCATAATTTTCACTTACTGTTAGGAAGATCATTTTTCAAACAAAAAAAAAAAAAAGGAAAATATTGGTTTTACCTTTTGAAAAAATGCTGGAGAGGGGAACATCCAGAAGCTGGATTGGTTAAAGGTTTTTGTAGATATTAATCCAGCTCTATACATCATAATACTTCTGTAGGCTCCTAAAATATTCAAAGTATTCCCTGTCCTCTGTTATAGAAGAATCCCAGACCATTTTCTCTGTGTGCTCTTTGTATTTCTGAAATGCCAAATGTATGCAATTTTTACTGTAATGACCAAAGGACCTGTTTTTATTATTTGCACACATGGCAATAAATGTAAATCATGATAGAAAATGTCTGACCTGCTTGGAAATGTGAACCAAATAGTTTCGCAACAGTCTGGGGAATTGGGGGTGGAGGGGGGGTTAAATACAGTGACTAATGATTCAAAGTTCCCAAGTATATAAAACAATGCAGCATATAAAGGCATTTTGTGATACAGGAACATATGCCTAAACCTGGCTTCAATGTTCAGAGGCTGTGAATGCTTATATCTTTATAATGTACACTGAGTTATTAAATCTATATTTTAAAAGGCTTTCTGATAAAGGTTTAAGTGTTCCCTGTTGCATATTTCTTATACTGCTTTTCTTTTCAAAGTCTTGTAAAGCTAGGCTTACTTTAAACATGCCTATTTTTAAAAAGGGATAGGTTTGGTCAACGAGCATTCTGTTGGTTTTGAGTATTTTTATGTGTTTTTGCTACATCTATTTGACATTATTAAAGTTTTCATGTGTTTGATATTACTGAATGATGGAATCTATAAAAAGCATGGGATAAAATGTAATCTACTGCATTATTAGAAAAAATTAAAGTAGAGGCTATATTTACAGTGTCGTCTTTCAAATCTAGCCATGCTGTAAACTGATGTTTGCTGTATGCTCCTCCTGATTTGAAATAGATGAAAGAGAATGAACCTTTAATCACCATGGTTCACACTATGATTGAGAACTCGGCGCTAAGACCGCAACTGTACCATCAAGTAAGGTCTTGGACAGTGAATGAAATTGCTTTTATCATCTGCGAAAATTTTCCTTAGTGACAGTTTTGGTTGTTCCTCAGATTTATTCATAACATTGGTGTTTCTCTTATTTGCTTTGGAAAACCACAAGTCATCCATGCTTTATAAAATGCTGCAATATCGTTAGCATGGCTTTTGCTGCATTTTTGTTGTTGAGTATTAAGTGTACACTTTTGAATAACTTTTTCTGTCTAGACTATTTAATTAGCTGATGTCTTACGCAGGTGTCCAGTAAATTCATGAAACTTCCAATGAGCTTCCAACATTTGTCATAGCATGACTCTATGCAATTAGTGTTCAAAGGTGCTTCTTTATTTTGACAACTACAAAAGCATGTGAGTGGTGTTTACCTGGTCATTTCTAGCAATTTTGTTTCATTCTAGGAAGTGGATTTACAAGTTTGTGTTTGCACCTACCAAGCCTTTTAGCCACTGAAGAAAGAAAGGATCAAAACTACTTTGATCTGGGGACTGTAAATCCGAAAGGCAGTGTCTGTTAATAAAGTCACAGCAGACTTAAAAATGCACATAACAATGCACATGTACAGAATATCTAGTGGTGGTCACAAATGGTAAGGCAGAAGACCTGGAAATGTGAATGGAAATATTATCTGTGAGTTGAGACCTGCATTAACTTATGAGCATGGCCAATACCTACCTGTTGGCGCTGCAGTGTCTTAGGGCTATAGGAGCTGAACTGAATAGTTCCTGCCATGTCAGAAAATGTTTAAGAAGTTTCTAGCCACAGCTGCAGCAAAGGTGGTGGTGTTATTTAAATGACAGTGATATTTTGCAGCTGATGAGGTGTGCAGGTCTGGCTGACAGTCAGAAGAGAGTATCTGGCCTGTTTCCCTCAGCTTGGGGTAATGACCTTGTGAGCCAATAAATAAAGGTGTATAGTTAGAAGAAAATAAGACATTTTACTGTATAAAATAATAATTGACTAGGGATTAATGCTTTGACATGTCTCTAAAAATTGCTGCAGAGTAATTTCATGTTTTACTGTGTTGGAAGTCAACTCTGCATTGTAGATTTTCTTGCTATGCAGAAAAGTTGCAAGAGGCATCTCTACTTTCCAAAGGAAGTGGGTTGCAAGAGACTGCTGAAAAAATGGCATGCGGTAACTTCTTAGTTCAGGAGCATCTGATTTGTATTCTTACGTGCAAAAAGGGAGCTTTAACGTGGAACCTGAAGGAGCTATTTGGGAGCGGAATGGAAGAAGTAAGGTGCCCTCAAACCCTAAATGAAAATTGTTGTTGCTGTTGTTTGGGGTTTTTTTAAAAGATGCCTAGCTGTTGTAAATAGTTTTAAAAGTAAATCAATTTTCTACATTAGGCTCCGTACAACAAGCAAGTCTTAACGTATCTACAGTGGACAGCTTCAGGTGCCATAATAATAACTAGCTCAAGTTTTAATGGTAATCTAGATGCATTTGGGTATAACTGTGCCAGGGCTAGTCTACCCGGCTAGTTAGGGGTACCAATAAATCTGAGTTTTGTCTTGATGAAGCTGTGCTACTAGCTAAGGTATCTCTACACAGCACTGCTTTTACCTTGTAGACATACCCGCTGCTTCATCTTTGATGCTGAATTAGCACCTTTCTTGACGTTCTTGTCAGAGAAACAGTGAGCCCAAAGGGTCACGAAAATTGAATACCTGTTTGCTGCTGGAGATGCAATCTTTTCACATCAGATTTTGTGACACGTGGACAGGCTTGTGCAGAAGAAGCCCTGTATTGCATAAATCAGAGAATAGCAAGATCTTATGATTTCACAGCTGAAGTTTCCTGTAAGAAATATTGTATTAACTGACTTCCCAGAAGGATAAAAATATACTCAGTTTGCTGTTTAAATTGTCTTCTACGTTCTTCTGATGCAAAATTTACCTGTTTAAAATTGTGGCAACTTATTTAAAAATTTAAGCATGATGTAATTTCTTATTTAGGTCAAAATTAATTACTTTTTAGCACTTCTCTTTGACATTTTAAAGAAACTTAAACATCCGAATTGGGAGAAGTCTCTATGTAAGCACTTGAAACTTGTTTTAGTGTCTGGATAAACTAGTTTCTGATGACCACAACCATTTCTGCAGGAACAGAAAGGATCTTTCTTTGCTTCAGTTTATTCACTTCAATGTTATAACTTAGCTCATTCAGAGGTAAGCAAGGGAAAGCAAGAACAACTTGTTTTCTTCTTTGAATTTGTGTGGTAGTGTAAGTAGTGTGTCCTAGTTAGCAAAAAAGAACTGACTCAGTGTAAAACTCGTATTTAATTAGAAATTTAAATGTCTTGTTTGTAATGATTAACAGTTCTTTTGTAAAATAACAGTTTACTATTTAAAATCTGCTATTTAAGATATTTTTGTTTGTGATTTTTAAGTAATCACAGTGTTTAAAAAAATAATAATTATTTAAATCACTTCAACTTGTATCAGTCTGTTCTACAGACTGCTGTAAATATACAGACATAAGCCAGGCCATTGATTCTGTATGTACAGAATATATGTACAGACAAGAAAAATATAGACTGACTTTTTGCAGCCTGAATCCTTCTCTAATTTGGGTTTGATTATTTTGTTTCTTTATAATGCTAGGTGAGGAGTGTTAATTTTTTTTATCTGAAGGGGGATTTGTTGATTCAAAAATTTTGAGTTATTCTCACTGCCTCCCACATGTGAGTGGGTTTGCTAAAGGGGGGGAAATGAAAGTCCGAGTAAAACGAACTAGCATCTGTGTCTTTAATTGGGTCTTTGTTCTTAATACATTAAAAACATGATATAAAATGGTCCTTAATTTTATTTTTCTTCTGGCAGTTTTTTTTAAACCAGATACATACGTTTAAACTGTCTACACGTTAGATTTTGAGATTTGTAGGTATAAATATTTTTCAGATTTTGTTTATGAATGCATGAGATGATTGTATTTGAGCTAAAAATCTTGTATCCCTGTTTGTATTTGAAATTATAAATCTGTTACATTAAGCAAAATGCGATTTGCATCTGTAAAAATGTGGCATGTTCCTTCTCTTTGGGCTCTGTACTGAGCCAGCTGAATTAAAAGAAAATCTTCTAATTCTTCTAAACACTTGCTTACTGTGGGGTAAATGCTCATTTGCACTGCTTCCTGATAGTAAAAGGTCCTTTAAAACAAAAAAACCTTTTGGAAATCTGACTTTAACCTCATGCTCCCCACAAATATTCTATATTGTCCTGTTTTAATTTCCTAAGTGCAGGAATCTTGCAGAGGCGCTCAGTGTGCTCTTAGGCTGTGAAACTTCCTACCATATTATATTTATTGAATCAGAATGGTTAGTGGGAATCTGAAAAAGGCATATAAAATGATGAAATGATCCCTTCACTTAGAAGTTTTTAATATTGACTACTTTAATAGGTTTAACCCCTCATGTCTCGAGAGAGATTTGCCTAATCTGTCTTTATTTGGGAGGAAACTTTCCTCTAAGGACAGTGCCCACTGTGGTGGGTTTATACAATTCTGTGATTAATCTGGTATTGGCTTTTGAAAGAGATGGTGCATCTGTTGGTGGGACTATAAGGTATGTGACATCTACTTTTCTAAGAAATCAAATTTAACAATATGAAATTGTTAAATTCTGCTGGAGGATCTATAGAACATGAAAGTGGGTATTTTAATCTCCATAGGAATTGGCATATTAGTAGAAATTATTTCCAACATATGATGGAGGCTGAATTAAGGCCACTTCATCTTTTCACATGTAAGATAAAAGTTTGACCCAACTCTATACAGTTTGCCTTTTGAAATGGTAAGTTCTGCTTTGGGGTACCGAAGTTGCTACTTATCTTTTTGCAGCTTTACAGTGTATTTCGCCATGTGAGCAGAAATGGACTTTTTTGTATTTGAGTAGGAAAATGTCAAGGAAAACTGTAGAAGCCTGTAGCAAGTCATGTGGATGGTTCAGTAGGTGGCACTCTTTCTCCGAAATTATTGGCCTGGTAAAGTATTTATAGGAACCATTCAGTGAAGGAGGCTTTTGTTGAACGTGACATAAAATAGCTCTCTGACTTGATCGTTGGAGCTCTTAAAATGCATTTCCAAGGTTATTAGGTTGTTAACCTTGCTTGTAATGTGTAATTGCATTTTGTCTACTGCAATTCCTTCTATAATTCCAATAGAATATGATAGTATGCTACACTTTTTGCCTTAAGCTGATTTATAGATGCGCTGTGCAAAGAGAAACTGCTGCTTTGTCACAGATAAAGTGTTTCGTATAGTTTTAGAGTTTTTGTGTTAAGTGTATGTAAAAAGTTAAGTAAAAATGTTGAAGTGGAAGTGACTCTCTACCAGTGCCTATCGTGGTAAACCAGTAATACTGATAAAAGGAAGAAAATAGCAGCAATTTTAAAAATATGATAGGATTTTAATAAGAAGAGTTAACACATATAAAGTATTCTTTGAAAATATGTTTTGGTTTTCTGAATACTTATATTCATTTAAGAGGTAGGATGATATGGATGCTGAATTGGCAAGCTATTTTAAGCTCAGCTATAATTAAGGTTGAGCTGCTGAAAAAAGAAATGGCTCACTTTTTAAAAAGCTACTGTCTTGAAAAAATTCCATTACTTTTTTTCTTTTTTTTCAGGCAAGTCATATAAAATGTTGGAGTGCCTTGGAAAAATGCATTTATCTAGTGGTGGATAGTCTCTCTTGTAAAATCTATCTTCTGTGAAATATAACTAGTTTTTCTCTAAGCAAAAAATGCTTAGCCTAAATTTATATTGACCATGTTTATGAGTATTTTTTTAAAAATATTTCCATTCTTCATTTTTTTCTCTTTTTAAGATAAAATCAACAGTTATAAAGCACAATTCTACGATAGTGGGGGTTTCAAATAGATGTCTTAAACATAAAATTTATGACATTCATGAGGTGCAAAAGTGCTGTGGCTTTTTTCATATTTTGACACTCATTTTCATTAAGTGTCCATTTCAAAGAAAGTTACTGTGTGGTTTTAATACACTATACATACTTTTAAATTGTCACCAGGTGCATTTGCATGAGGAACGTGGACATAATGTCTTGAAATGAAACACTTAAGTGTGTTGAAGATTTATTGTATGTTTGGAATGCTTGTCTGATTAACCCTTCCCTAGCTGTTTTATTTATAAGTGTCCTTTAACATGGACTTGTGTTTTTATAGTCGTTTCTTGCACTGTTAAGCCACGATGACCTTATTACATGACATACATATTACAGCAAAGCATATATTCTGGGACTCATTGTACACATTTTTAATTAATTAGAATGTGAAGCTTGATAGTATTATGCAAATACTTATTGTATAGGACAACTCTTATTCTAAAATGGGTAGCTATCTTTTTTTTTTTTTTGTATAAAATATTTTTAAATCTTGCTACTAGTCAGTTTAGAGACTGAAAGAGGTAGGAACTTAATGTGAGGAGCCTTATGCAAGTTGTTTGAGGATACCTTACATGCTGACTGGGATGAGCAGGCAAGTTTGCCTAGGTCCAAAGAAAAAACAGGCAGACTTCCATTTATGGCAGTTGTGGTAGTACTCTGAACTCTGGGGAAGGAGGGGATCCATATGAAAAAATAGTTAAAAAGGTATTTGGCAACACTTACTGGGTATATTTGTTTAATGATACATTTTACAAACGTTCTGCATACTTAAGTCATTGTGTTCTGATTTCAGACTCGCATCAAAATATTCTCCTTGTAAATACAGTTGATGTTAGTGGACCCAGAATGATTGATTCCAAGTAGAATGAGTCCCTGTACTTAGAGTGCACATACAAAAACATACATAGTGATGTGTAACAGTGTGTTCAGGTGTATTCCGATTGCAGTTTCATCTACTACATAATCCATGTCTGAGTTATCACAAAAGAAATTGTATGCTTGTGAAACTCCAGTTCAGTACAGAAACATAGCCAGACTATGTTAAGATTTAGTTGATATAACTTTTTACTGGCAATCTGTTTGACATTCCATTTAGTTATCTTCATTATTATATTTTGGCTGAAAGTATATTGTTCAGTGTGATGTCTGACATTTTGCTTGAATGAAGTTTCAAGCAAAAACTGATTTACTGTATTAAAACTTTTAAGCTGAACAGTAGTTTCATTTTCATAGTCCAATTAAGTTGTTTTATGGCAATATTATTCTTCCTTATAGTTAACACAAGAAGAATGTAGGGGTACACTATACAAATATAGAACTGAAGAGCTGGATATTGATGTAAGTATTTATATTTCTTTTTCCTTGGAAATGTTGGTATTATTTTGACAATGATTTCCTCCCTTGACTTTTGGGTTTGAAGCATACTTTATATAGGAGATTACCAATAGAAATTGCATTGTAAAATTGAGGGGTATAAAATCTTATTTTGACACATACTACTGATTATATATAGAAACACAAAAACTATGTGTATCGTTTATCCAGCATTGCCTTTCTGTGGAAACTTTATACAAAGAGCAGAAAATTCTTTTCTTAAATATCTGAAAATGATAAATCATAAACGTGAACAGAACTAGCTTAGTTTCTGTATGGCAAAAAGGAGGTGGTCGGGACATTTGTTGAGCAGCGTATTACAGGACATGAAATGTAGCATGAGTATATACCATCAGCTCTGTTATATGCACAGTCTTAAATGATTTTTAGCAGAATTGAATGGTTAAGACTCTGCTTTTCATATTTTGCATGAAATACTGTTTAAAAAAACTCTTGCATTCCTTTGATTTACTTCTTCACTAAGATTAACTTACTAAAAAAAAAAAAGTAAGTTGTTGCATTTTAAGTTTACACAAGCAATAATGCATATCGCTGGGAGAAAGATTTGGTATTTCATAAGACAAGCAGAAAATAGGTGCAAATTCATAACAAGGCTGTGAGGACCTGTGTAAGACCACAACGATTCCATGCATCAGTAGGGCTAACATTAGACATCTCAGGATTCTTCTGCAAGACGCTTGATAGCTCCTTAAATTAAAGCCATTTTCCCTTGCTAGTACTTTGAGAAGATTTGTTTATTCTTTCTGTAAATATTTTGGGTGTGGTTCACTCTGGCAGGTTATATCACCAGATCAGAGGAGAATTGTATGACCCATGGGAAAGGCCAAAATATATTTAGATCAACACTATCTGAAAGGCTTGTGTTTGAGGCACTTGGATGTTGTTTATAGGCTCTACAAATTAGGTTTGCCCCTTATTATATTCGACAGTCCTTTGGAGGAGTTGTACTTACCCTCTAGAAGCTATCAAAATGCAAAAGATTTGTCAGATGCATTGTGTCGGTTTGATCTTTATCCCCTTCCAACAGTCTTTTGATGTCAGTACTCCTAATGGCATTGCTGTGAATCATGTCAGTGTCTCTGAATTTTGTCATCATAGCCATATGTAAGATGATTTAACAGTAAAATATATTGTTTAATTAATGGAAATGTGAGAATCATCATATCCTGGATACTCGCATCTGATTAAGCATTATAACTTAGAGCAGTTTTCTTGTGTTAGTGCTAAAACTTGTCTCAGTGAAATGGAAGACTCTTACTGGTTAGAAATTCAAATGTATTTAAGGATCCTGTGAAATCAGAATTGAAAAACAGTTGTTGTGCAGTCTTCCTCCTTGGGGATTTTCAAGAACATACTGGATAAAAGCCCTGAGTAACCTGGTCTGACCCTGCTTTGAGCAGAAAGGTGGACTAAAGGCTTCCTGAGGTCCCTTCCAACCTGAAGTTTTCCATTATCCTAAAACACAGCAAAAATAGAAAATGTCATTGTCCTGGAAGCTACTGCACATCTGAAACACACAAACATCAGAAATTCAGAGAAGTCAGCATTTCAACCATCAATAACAGCTCATGATGCTTAAACTGAAAGACTTTGGAGTAGTTAATGAAAGTTCAATGGCACTGCAAATCGAAAAAATCATTTGATCTTCCGGGTGGCCTTACCAAAAGTAGGGTAGCAGAATATGGTTAGTATTAGTAAATAATTATCAAAAACTACCACCTGAAGTAAACTATAGGAAAGACTATGAATATATGCAATATTCTTTTACCATAATGAAGAATGATAGGTAGAGTAAAACAATATTTCATTACTAGTTATTAAGTTGTAAAGATTTAGCTGTGATTTAGATATAAATAATATTTACATAGAAGATTTAGATATAAATTATAGCTCTTGAGTCATGCTATTTGTAACAGTTATTTCATAGAATCTTAAGAGGGTTTGTTAAGATTGATCTAAAAAGGCAACACTGATGCCTTCAGAACTGTAGAATTCATATTTTGTGGTAACATCAGTTTATGTAGTCTCTTGTAATGCTTTGATCAAGTTATATTTTGGTTATAGATGATGTTAAAAATAAGTCCCTAATTGCAATTGTTTTCTGTTATATACTAGGCTAAGCTTAGCCGTTTATGTGAACAAGATAAAGTTGTACAAGCACTGGAAGAGAAGCTTCAACAGCTACACAAGGAGAAAGTAGGACAATTGTATTTATTACCTAAAGTGGATGTTATTTTACATGCTTATTATCAGAACACTGATAACTGAAATAAAATGAAAATCAGCCCAATGATGCAGAACATTAAAAATAATTCTTTTTATTATAATAGTACACGCTTGAACAAGCTTTGCTATCAGCAAGTCAAGAGATAGAAATGAATGCAGATAACCCAGCAGCCATACAAAACGTAGTCTTACAGAGAGATGACTTGCAGAATGGGCTACTTAGCACCTGTCGAGAAGTATCTCGAGCTACTGCAGTAAGTAATACGTTTTTGCTAGTAAAACTCAGTGAATTGTTAAACAATTATCTTCATGTTCATATTTTTAATTGGGTTGTCTTTGGTGATTTTTCATTACATTTCAACAAACCTCAGTTGTCTTGCACTTGCATGCATTTTTTGCAAAGGCAGCTGGAAAATGATCTTTTCAGTACATTCATCACATAGTCTTTCTTACATTTTTCTTTTGCCAGGAATGAGTACATACTGACTGTAACTGGTGTGGTAATTTTCATCTTTATAATAAGGAAATTGATTAGAGAGCAAGTAAATAATGCAAATAAGTTATTTAGTATAGCAAAATAATAAAAAGCATAGACTTTATCAGATATTTTGTGTAACTTGTTTAAACAAAAGCAGCTACAGGATGAAAAGAAGGAAAGATTACAGTCTCTCTTTATAGTGGGCCAGTGCATTTCAAAGATCTTTAAAGTCATGCACTTTCAAAACCTTAAAAAATGAAAGGAAGGGAATCTCTGCTTACTGTCCTTTTCTTTGAGAAGACAAGACAAAGAATCATCTTTGCCCACTTAAATCAATACCCAAAAGGTATTTGAGTGTCAAATTCCATTGATTTGTTGTGGTGAAACTGATGGGAAGTCGGCCCTCCAATACTGTGTTCAGTCTGAGTCTTAGAGAAGTTGTAAAAGGGATTGTTTAGTTGAGGAAAATGGAAGCAAGGGAAAGGAAAGGAATCTTCAGAATATACTTTTCATCCCCAACTATTTAATTTATGCTAATTTGAGTAAATTGCTCGATGCAGACTTTAAAAGTGAGATGCCAGGGCTGGTCTCAGAGCAGGTTTTTTATTGCACCTCCTCCCATCTGGTATTCATAGTTTCACATATGTAAAATAATAGTATATTAGTAAGTCTAGGGCATTCACTGGCAAACTCACAGGCAGGATTAGATGACTTACATTTGTCTTGCATAAAACATTGCATACACATGCACATGCTCTGCACTCACAGGAATGTGTTCTGTGGGATGAGAGAAGCAAGTTTTCATCTACTATTGTGGGGTTTTGCCCCTGTGGAAAGAAAGTTTAAGACCCATATACCTGGTGTCTGTAAAGGCTGTACTCGGATTAAAATTTCGCCCTATCTTTTTGTTTGTAAAAGAAGACAAAATACTGTTTGCTTTAATTTCATTCAGTATTGTTGGAAATTGAAAAAGTTGCTTAAAGATAACATTCTCTAAAACATGTATGTATTTATTGCTGGTATCTACTTGTGAATTACTTCCTGAAATTTCATGCTCTTGAATGAAGAAAGTATCCTTGTTTTTGTTGAAAGAAGTACCCTTGTTTTGGTTTGGTTTGGTTTGGTTTTTTGTTGAGTGTGCACATGCATTTCTTTGTTTATGCACTTAGGAACTGGAAAGAGCTTGGAGGGAATATGATAAGTTAGAGTATGATGTAACGGTAACGAGGAACCATATGCAGGAGCAACTTGATCGACTTGGAGAAATTCAGGTGTGACACAGGTCTTATCTTAAAGTACATTTAAGTCATTTTAATTTTCTATGCTTTTGATTAAAGACTGTGCACAAATGAAAAAAGGGGGACGTGTGACACTAACTAACTAACACTAGCTAACGAGGCATAAGAAGAAATTAAAAGTTTGTAAGGGCTGGGGGGGTCTCTAGTTTTTCCTGTTTTTTGAAGCCAGTTTCTTTCTGTCACAGTGATGGTGTCCAAAACTGGGAAGTTTCCTCAGACCTTAATTGCTATGATGGACTTGTTAAATGTTCTCACAAGTCCTTTCTTTTTAACTGCACGCATAAGAATATAATTAAATCTATTCTATCAAAAATAACTTATAATAAAAATATTTTAAGCTTTTGTTCAGGTTTGATACAGCAGTACTTTTCATATAAACCATATGATCTTATTGCTTGTGCTGTGCTCTGGAGGACTGAACAATTAGTATAAGTTCTGAATTTCGACTGAGATCTTTGTCACACAAAAAACACATGGGTGAGCATGGCGTCTGGATGGTGTGGTCCATGCAGTGGTGTGTTAACAGCCATTTGCTCTGGCGACTGATTTTCTATGCATCTATGGAGGGGAAATTACAAGGAAGCCCAAGAGCTGTCAAATTTGCGTATGTCTCATACTTCAGCCCAAAGCATGCATAACCATGAATGCAAATGGATCCCTGGTTTATATGCCGGTATGCAAACACCATGTTCATCTCCACCTGTCTTAGGGTTGGAAGGGATGAGTCCTTTTCTTTCATCATTTGTAGGTCTCCTGTACAAAGCTTGCTTGGGTTTTCTTTGGAAAGACTAGATATAATTCTATTCTTAAGTGCAGTTTCAACTAGCAAATTGCTGTTAATTTAATTGACACATTGTGTTTTAGAAATGACTTAATCTTATAGTTGATGTTTCTGACAATATTTGAATGTTACATCTTTATGGGAAAGGAGACTGTCTGTCATTATTGCACCTTATTTTCCTTCATTGGGAAAAGAAATGTCATATTGTCTACAGAAAGAAAAAGCTTCCTCCCGCCTCAAACATAGTCCAAATTATAGCTCACATATGCTATCTCTTTACTGGCAGACTGAGTCAGCAGGGATACAGCGAGCTCAAATTCAGAAGGAACTGTGGAGAATTCAAGATGTCATGGAGGGTTTAAGTAAACATAAACAACAAAGAAGCTCTTCAGAAGCAGGTAAAGTGATTGTTTTTAGCCCTTAGGAGGTGAGATTGGATTGTGTATACATTTAAAGGATACATTTCACACTTGCTTTTGTATGTTTGAAAAATCTTTGGTGGTACAATTGCTGAAAACAAGAACACAATCAGCTAATTTAAATTAATGTTTTGCATATTTGTTTAATAGCAACGTGTAACCTGTTGCAACATGTAACCATCAACATGCTAACATGTTTTAAAAGCTATTTATTGTAAACATTTTTTTTCTTCTCTCCTACTCCCCTTGCCCCCAAACAGGCATGATTGGATCAAGGACCTTTTCAGCTATTAAGTATAAAAATGAGGTATGATTTTAGCATATTTACCACTTTAGCATCACTGAATTTCTTTTATATATATATATATATTTATATATATATATATGATAAGAGTGAATATTATTGTAATTGTTTTAAGAGTGTCTGAAATATGTACTCAATATGCTTACATTAAAATATTGTATTATGATTAGTTTTAAAGAGTAATATCTCAGAGGGTAATTTTAAAACTTTCATTTGTTCTTTGTCTTTATATTCTCACCAGTATGTTTCTCTTTTCCATTTCTCACCTTTTCCTCTCTCCAGGCTCTTACCCTAAAAAAAATAACCCTGGTTTTTGGATTTGTTTTCTCCCCACCACAATTTTCATGAGAAGATATACATTGCTTTATATGTCTATTCGCATATTGAGCACAACAAACAGCAGCTGAAACTGCTGGAGCTCCGAAATGTTGAATTCCTCTGAAAATCTGGCTGGAAGTTACAGTTTTAAAGGGATATTGTCATGTTTGTCTAAATTGTACACAATATACATCTGGCTTGCAAAACTTTTTGAAAGTCTAATGTATGTACAAATCTTTAAGTAGATACTGAATTTAATTTTTAAAATGATGTTTCAGAGAGCTTGTACATGTCCATCAGAAAATACAGGTGATAGAACTGAAAAACTTAATAAGCTGAAGAGTGAAATAATTAAAGTATTTCAGGCTAGATAGTATTAAAAATAAAGTCCTCTTGCTCTTTTTTTTTTTTTTTTTTTAAGTGTGACATTGTCCCTTTAATTCCAAAAACTAAAGCTGGTGTAGTTATGGTAATATATTTTTATTTTTAAGTTATAAATAATTGTAACAGGTGTGCACATCTAAATAAGGTGACTATTCTACAATCTTTAGGAAGAGGAAGTAGTCCCACCTCGTCCTCCACTCCCTCGGTCCTATGACTTTACAGAGCATCCTCCCATAATCCCCCCTCTGCCCAGTGATAGCAGCTCCTTGCTCTGTTATAGCAGGGGCCCAGTACATCTGCCAGAAGAAAAGAAGATTCACCAAGTTCAAGGATATCAGAGAAATGGATCTCACTGTGTAAGTGGCTTAAACTGCCACGTTGTTCTTGAAGCATTCCCCCTTCCTTTGCACAGTCACTATTTTTTTTTTTTTTTTTTTTTTTTTTTTTTGCCATCTGGCTTCTTCTGCGTTATGTTTTTACTTTTGGTTACTGAGTTTTATTTATAGCTCCATCATTTGCTTTTGACATTTTCCTGTCATGTATTCTGTCATACATAAAATGTCTTAAGACTTAAAGGCATGTGTTCTGTGTCTGAGTAAATTTCAGCAAATCGGATTCTTCTCACAAGTTCTTAAAAAACTCTAGGCTTGGAATCCATCTTTGCAGAAGCCTTGTACCAATTTGGTTCCTAAAGATCATTAAAAAAATTGTCCCTTCATGTTTTCATGACAAATTCTTTCTGTAATTTCAGAAAGTCTGTAACTGTTGTCACTCAAATTAATTAAAAAGGAATACCACTGCAACAGCACTTAAACGATGAAACATTGGCCTAAAAAAGTGAGAGCAAAGTCATCAGCAGAATAACCATTTTGAGTCTTAAGACACAAATGCTTGCACAAAAATCCCAGTTTATTTACTTCCTAACTTGTCGTTCTGCAGGGTCCTGATTATAGACTTTATAAGAGTGAACCAGAGTTAACTACAGTAGCAGAAGTGGATGAGTCTAATGGCGAAGAAAAGATAGAACAAATTTCAGAATCAGAATCTACACCTAAAGGTTTGTTCCCAGGCATGTTGTTTACAGTCTTTCAGTGTTTTTCACAAGGAATCCAAAGCTTTAACTGTTATAAAAGCTATATTGTCCTTCATACTTTTTGTAGCCTGTCCACGATGAAACAACTTCCACAATAAAATAATGATTTAATCATATGATGAGAAAGATTTCAGTCAATTACACCACAGAAAAATCAAACCTTACACTCACCAACAACCCTGAAATCCTTATTGACACCATGTCTAATCACATCACTCACATTCCCCATACACCATTCCCTTGAACAATTACCCATTTTATGTGCTTGCCCTTGAACAATTATTCAGTTTTTGAATCAAGCTCCCAATGTTATGTCACTGGAATGTCCAAAAAGGCAGCACCACAGAATTTTCAGGCTCTCGTAAGGCAGGGAAACAATGTCTTTTTCTTTTTTTAATCTTGTAATTGTTGAATTGCCTTCTATCCTCTGATATGATAGGAATAATGATCATGACCTTGGAGTGTACAGACAATAAAGGTCTTTGCAATTGCTAAATGCTTTAGATTCTTCTCTTCATCTAGCTTCTATAAAAGCTACTAATTGCTTGGTAGAGTCCTTTACCAGGAAGTGCTTCTCAATTCTGTTTGTTAAAACACACAGAATAGTTTGTTAAAGGTGACTTCAGGAAAAGCAGTTGCAACTTTAACAATTTAAGCACCCACCAAAAACCATATTGAGAGCTTTTAAACAAAGTAACTGAAGTTACCCCTTTTCTTTCCATAAGGATTGATATTTCCAGTGCCAACAAGATCGCTGGCTTCTGTTGTGATAGTGTGATTAAGCATGTGCATAGCAGTCTGGTGTAATGGTACTTGAATATGACCCCAGAACTGTGGTCATGGTAAGGGTATTACTTTCATAAGAACAGTTGTGGGAGGGGGTTAAAACTAAGGACAGCATACTGCTTGGGTGTAAAACACAGTGAATGACTCTGTACTGTAATACATTTTTTTTTATTAAGCTTGCACTTACCAGACAAATGCTCCTAAATTACTCAATTCAGATTCAGTATGGCATATGCTGAGATGTAATGTTCACTTAAGATGGATATTAAATCTCTTTTAACCTGTGGTGAAAGATGCAAGGTTTAGCCTGAGATTTGCTAATCATCAGCCACGTTAATTGAGGCGGTTGTCTTTCTGATGACGTACCTAAGATTTATTGACCTATGATGTTCCAGGCTATTTATAGACATTTAGGATGAGAGGAAAAGTCATTGTAAAGACAACACAAGAAAGCCTTCTCTGACTAAATAAAGCAAGCTGATATTTTTTTGAGCACCCCACTCTGCTTTTTGTCTTGTTCAGTAAAGAGAGAAGTAATTTTATTATGTCCATCTTTAACAAAACAGTCCTCAGTAACAGGAAGCAATAATATAAATACTTCTATATAATATAAATAGCTTTTGGGGGGGTAGGGAGAAGAGCTGCAGTGGTAGCAAGTGGAGGGACACTCTTTATCTTCCTTAAACAATAGACTGAAGTGGGTTTGCGGTAGCTGTGTTTTATCATCTAGTCCACACTTGGAAGCATGTGAATTATTTAGAACATATTTTCTTGTTCTCTGTATTCACTTAATAATCCCATGCATTATGAAAAATACAGGCACTCGTCTGTTTGTTATAGTGTATGTGTCATTAAAACAACAACTTCTGGTTTCAAAGAACTTTTTATGACATTCTGTCTTAACAGTTTGCAAGCTAAAAAAGGAAACAAACTCACAGGCAGCTCATCTCCCTGAAATATTTCTTTCTTGCTGTTTTAAGGAGTCATACTTAAATGACTAACTTCCTGGTACGGGTGCTTCTACGATTCAGTAAATATCAGGGGAAAAGTAAATATTTTTCCAGCTCATTGTGTACTTCACTGTACCAACCACTTTTCATGTTTCTGCTGTCAATCATTTCCCTCTCTGTTTCTTTCCAAATGCCAACAAAAAAGAGAAACATTTTAATGGAACTATGTAAGGTAACCCTGACTGCTCTCCCTAAACAGAGGAATATTTATGACCTGAATAGTGCATAAAGGTGACGCACAAGGCAAATGGACTTCTGCTCAGTGTTTTATCCTTTTGATGTGTAAAGGAGGCCCAAACTGTTGTTTTACAGTTTTTGTTTTGAATGCTAGACTTGGCATTCAAATACTTCCAGACTGTTTTGTGAGCCCTACCAAATAATTTGGAGAAACAGTTAAGCTTTCATTGAGTCAATATATCCTCTGAAATCTGTGTGACCTCTCCAGCAAAAACAAGGAGAAATAATTTGTCTGTCAAAGATATTTTTTAGGCAAAGACAGAATACAGTTTTCTCAACAGTTTGATTTCCTGCATGCATCAAGAAGCAGAAATGAAGTATGTGTTATTTAAATATATATATGTATATTTTTTGATAAGTTTTAACTCACGTCAGTTTTCTACCAGGTTAATTACATTTTGGCAAGGGTTCTTTAAGGAGTAAAACTAAGGGCAGATATTGTTAAGGGATGTTGAATGTGGTGGACATCAAGACCCAGGAGATTCCTCTGATCCCAGTCTGACAGAGCCAGGCTGCTGCAGTTCCCTGTCCCTAGGTACAGCTAGTAGCAAGGCTGAGCGAGCACATATTCCCAACAGGCACAAGCACACACACTCGGTACAGATGTGCCCAACCAGCAGCAGAGTAACACAAACACCTAAGCACAAACAGTACGTGCATAAAAATGGAGCAAAACAGCCTGATCTGTTCTTACTCAGCAGCTAATCGGGCTCGAAGCTTGCTAGCTGATCTCATACCCATGCACACACTCGCAGATGCACACAGATGTGCACACACAGTCCTTCCAGGAGCCGGGCAGACCTATGGTATCTCCTGTAGGCAACTCTCAGAGCCCCCCAGCCTCTGCAGTATCTGACTACCAGACCTAAGGTCTCTTGGATAGCTGGCTCCCACACCTCCTCTGCTCACTGGCTAGTCTTGGCTCACAGACATCTTGCAGACAAACAGGTCTTTCTTGTAGCAGATCCAGACCTATGGTGCTTCCAGTAGCCAGCTCGCAGACCCTCAGTCTTTCCCATTTCTGGCTGCCAGACTATGATCTCCCTATAGCTGACTCCCACATCTCTTATCCTACTCGCCAGCTAGTCTGACTTGAAGATTGCTAGCATCTCACATGCATTCATACACAGGAAATTCTTAGGAATAAAGTTTCATACAAAGATAGGATAGACAGTAATAATCAGGCATAGGGCTTGGCCAGACAAAGCATACTGACCAGCAGCTTGCTTACACACAACCAGCCACTCTTATTCTCCCTCCTATTTTCCCATGCATGTTCTTCCTGTCCACCTTGACCCCTCCCTTTCTCTGCCCTTGTTTCCTCACCAAGTAAATAGCCTGCACATAATTACTTCACTTGTGCCACTTTTGCTACATCCATACCCAAATGTTGTATTTCTCATACCATTATCTAGGTGAGCTTGGCCTTATGTGCTATTGCTGATAGAATTACTTAGGCGCTGCTGGTCTTGCCAGTTCTGCTTCCCAGAAAGTCCTCAATACGCCCCTCCAATTATCTGTGAAGTTTGGCCATCTCTCACATAACTCCCCCTTAACCATCTGTGAAATCTAGCCATTCCTCACGGTGCTACCTATAACTTCTGTCAGTGTCTCACTGTTACTTTTATGTCCAGTAATTTCTCTTATCATGTGCAGTAGTTTCTCATGTTCTGTTCGGTTAGATAAACCTCAGGCTGGAGGCTAGTAATCTACCTGCATACCTTAACAGCCATGATAGTTAGGCATTAGGGTCTTTGTTGTCTTTTTGAAGAACAGTTTCCAGGGCTGACAACATAAAATTTTAGAAAATAATAAACTCTTCTGGTGATATTTTCTGTAGCATTTAGTATGTTGTTTTACTGTTTCACAGGCTCACATTTTCCTGTGGGAGTTGTACCGCCTAGAACCAAATCACCGACTCCAGAATCTTCAACAATAGCTTCTTATGTCACTTTAAGGAAGAATAAGAAGATAGATTTAAGAACGGTACTTTAAAATAAAATAAAACATAAAATAAAATAAAAACTTTCAATCATTCATGGGTAGTGATGTGTTAATTTTCTAAGCTTAATTTCTGTAGTTACTTAAAAAAAATTGTAGCTTTTTCATTTCCTTTACATAAAAATCACAACGTTATGAGGTAAGACAAAATATACCATATTAATGGAGACAGCTATAGAAAGAATGACATAACTGTAAAGGTCATATATAGTAAACTGCACAGAGATTTCATTGCACTCAAACAGGTGAACAGCTAAGTGACAATGAAAAATCTACTAAGCAACTGAGAGCTGAAGTTCAAGCTCATTTTTTTCTGATAGTTCATCACTACTATTGTTGTTAGACTCAGGACAGCAGCAGTGAGCAGTCATCCCGTGTTGTATTGAAAGGATGTGAAGCATCTTCTGTTAACCTTTTTGAAGGATTTATCTTTGGGTTTTGGGACAATTTAACAATCTCTGTATAATAAATACTAGGTTTTATTTATTTTACTGCAAAAACAATTTAGGAAAAACCTAAAGCAGCCAGAAAATAAGGATACAGTGATCAATATGTGGGTAATAAATGAAATTTCAGATCAGGTAGTCCCTCAGTGTTTGTCTCGAAGACAGAGTTAAAATGCAGGTAGTTCAGGCACGAGAGGGGGACTTTTGCCAAAGCTGGAGAACAAATAGAAGAGGAAAAGTTGCAGGAAGAATGGGAGAGGAGAGAAAAAGTAGCAGGATGTTGACTGAAGAAAGAATACCACTTTTCACTTGCTATTAAATGATGTCTAGCTGTATCTTTTCTTAGAATAAAAAAATAGAAGGGACTATTAGATCAACTGGTAGAAATATCATGGATCATTAGATTTCATTTATATTTCTGTCTCAGTCAAGTGTTTGACTATGGTACAATATTTGGTAAATTGTTTAAACTTGGCAGGATGGCTTTGAGAAAGCATCTACCCATTCTCTTGACGTTTATCATTGGTAATGATGTCACTGTTAAATATAGATGGTTAGATAGATATATTCCTTCCTTTTATTTTCAATGTCAGCATTCATTTATTAATCATTGGTTCTTGTACTTTCTTCAGATACATAGGAGATCTTTTCTTGCCAACTATTTTTCTGCTTTTTAGTAAATCATTAGGTGATCTTTTGTGATAAGCTGAACAGTTTAGAATCTTGCTTTCTTTTAAAAAAAAGTATCCTTCCATTTAAGGAGAGACCAAGAAGTGCAGTGGAGCAGTTGTGTCTTGCAGAAAGCACTCGGCCTCGAATGACTGTGGAGGAACAGATGGAACGAATAAAAAGGCACCAACAAGCTTGCCTAAGAGAGAAGAGAAAAGGACTAAATATTATTGGTGTTTCAGAGCAGTCTCCTTCACAGAGCCTGTCTTTTGTCAGAGATAATCCTTTTAAGTTGACACAGGTGAGTCCCAAATATGTTAAATAAATAAGTTTTAGGAAATTATTCTTATTCCAAAGTCACATGATATTGTGTGCCTATTTGAGACTGTTCATATAGAAGAGCAGTCACAATTCTCTACCAGGCACAAGAGAAAGGGAGATGACAATCTTCATGTTTATACCTAATGATAGTGAAATTCACCTTCTTTTTCCTGAAAATAAATAGTTAAAATTACATATATACATTATGCATTGTGATGTTTATTAACAGCTATGATATTTTGTCAAATTTAACAAACTGTGAAATTACAAGCTTTGTCACTGAATACAGTGTCAGGGAGAATCATGAATCATTTGATGTATAAATCATGAAGATCGTGTGTCATGTAGTATATACAAACATCTTTAAAATGATTTATAAAACATTCGTAGGTAAGTGTGTATTTTAACACCATAGCTCTTAAATGGTGTTCTCTTTAGCTGTGGTTTTTGAGCCCATAAATTCATAAAAATAGAATCCTCACTTTCTTTCTCACTCATACTTTTATTAAGCAACAATTAAGGCAAAGTGGTGTGTTTATTAAATGTGTAAGGGTGGAGAGAGAGGAGGAGGTGGAGGAAATAATTGCTTGTTATTAACCAGGAAATACTGACTCGAATACTTCTTTCAAAACAAAACAAAAAAACACCTTCAGGACAAAAACAGAAATAGATTCAACTTGGTGCACGTTACAGACACAGCCTGCTACTTTGCAACAGCTGAGTTAAAAAATGAATCATGTTCTCTTTTTCAAGAGCTTAATAGAGTTATCTTTTTATCTTCTGACACACTTTGTGTCTCATAGATCCTGCTGTTAATATTTTAGAGTAACCTGGAAATACCTCCTTTCATGTTTCACATTTGTTTTGACATGTGATTCTCCAAAGCCAGGTTAAATGCATTGCACTGTAAAGAGGTCACTTATTTCCAAATAAGTTTTAGGATTTTTATTAATCTAAAACTAGCATGCTAAACTGTCTTCAGAGCTATGCAAAAGTTACTTTTCCTTCAACAAGGTTGGATCCCCTGAAGATACTGAATTCAAGTTTTGCCTTTGCATTGCAGTATCTGTATTTGAGAGGATGTCATGAATGCAGGGTGGCTGCTCCAGATATTTTTGTAAATAATGTGGCCTTTCTCACGAGGAGGAAGTGCAAAGCAAAGCTTTGCACAAGTTTTTTTGTACTCTTTGCACAGGTGTTTGAGCTTCACCACTTTCCTTAGGTATCATTTCATACTTCAAGGTGAGGAAGCTAACAGTAGTGTATTTATTGTATCTGGTTAGCAGGTACTCTGCTTACCCTGGAAGCAGAGAGGGAAAGTGGCCAAATCCTAAACCCTGTGTGGCAGCACCACTTGCCACACAGGCTTCAAAAGAATTTTCTTCATGTCAGCATAAACTTCAGGCTGCTGGGTGAAATCAATGCTATGTGAATGAGATGAGAAATTTACAGTGTAAGTGAAAATGTGTGTGAATTAGATCTTTAGCTAGTAGTCCATGCTACCAGATCGCTTTTCCTGTGGCAGCTTCTTATTCTTCCAGAATGCTTTTTGGTAAAGGGCCCCAAGGTGAGCCATTACACTGTATTAATACTACTTATTTTTAAAAGCGTAGTTTTAATGCTTCTGTTCTATATAGGAATGCTTCTATTGATTTCACACAGAAAAATGATGCAGTAGCATTAACTGCTGGAAGTCTTTTCAGTTGAAGTTTTGTTAAGAATTGGAGCAAAAGGATTTTATAAACATCCTTTATTATATAAAGGGGATATTAGTATCCTTTATAAATACTAATAGGATAGTAATATCCTTTAGTTATATAAAAGAAATTAGTATCCTTTCTAAAGGATACTAATATCCTTTAGTATTATCAAAATACTAAAGGAAGTCAGTTAACAATTGTTACTGTTTGGGACAAGTGTACAATATGGGTGCATACTTTATGTAGGAAAGCAGAGAGGTTGATTTGTGAACTGGCTTAGATGGAATTTCCTCCTAAAAGAGTTCATGTGCTTAATTGGACAGGAATTCAACCACAAGATTTGCTTCTTTCATGGCTCCTGTGTTTCTCCATCCCAGTACTTAGTTCGACATGACTTATATGAAGTTCAGTTTGGTTTGTTATTCTGACAACATAATTTTTGCAGTTCAAAATCTTAAGACGCCTCTACCATCCTTCCTCAAAAATTTTGTCATATTTTTATGCTCTGTGCAATGGCTCTTTTTATGAAATAAGTAATATTGTGGTTTTAACCTCATTCACTTGTCCTCTGCTAGTATCAGATGTCCCCTGTTAAATCAGTTAACAGTGTAGTCTTGGAAGATACCCAAGATAATTGGAGATCATGCATGCAAGTGTGCTGTAAATTTTGCACTGTAGAAGTAGGTTTTTATCAATAATTTTTTAATTAGGAAAAAGTTTAAAAAAAAAATCAGTGCTTATGAATTTAAATAAGAAAAGTACTAAACCTGTGTGTAACTGAGCTAAATATAAATGGAGTTACAGAAGATAAGAAAAGGCAATGAATAAAAATGCTGGAACTTCTTGGGGGGAAGTATAATAATATTGCACAGAAGAAAAAGGTTAGGCAGCCTAAATGCAGATGTTACTGCAAGTGGTCTCCCTAAGGTGTATATTACTTTATGCCACTGTTGTACATTGGGCAGTTTTCAAATATACAAAAAAATTAAGAAACTCAACAGCGAGTTCTTAAAAACAGTTTTAATTTTGCTTACTGGATTATGGTATGTATTGCAATGGAATGTCACTTAGAAAATTTGAGATTAAATGCTCAAGGTTTCTTAAGTAATTTGTTACCATATTCAGAAAGGAGAGTGCAAGCCTCAGGCAGAACTGAGACTGTAATAACTACTTTTTTAATAGTAAGTGTCTATATATCAATTTTGTTCTGCAGAGTCGAAAAAAGGATGATACTGTACCTAGTAACATAGAGAGTGCTGTTAAAGATAATTTGAAACAAAATAATGAAAGTCCTGGAGAAGAAATAGCACAACTAAAAGATGATGGAGCACAAGAACATAATTCAGATTTTACTAAAGAGGTACTAAACGGTGCTTAATTGAAGGGTTCATCAGTCTGTCCTATGGTAGAATTTTTTTTAATTGCAGACAGCAGAGTATGGGGATTGAGCCAATTAATTTTGCTTGGAAGATTAAGGTGTCTTCTTGCATGTAAAAAATGTTCTACAGAACATTTATAGTGCAAAATTCTTACCAATATTGTGCAGCATATATAGTGCAAATTGGATCAGATGTGTCTGTTGCTGAGAAATTCATTTTTCTTAGTTGTGTATGTAGTCTTCTTAAATTTCATTTTACTTAACATTAGCTCTTCATGTCTTAATTGATGGAAAATGACAGAATGGTCTTTGAGAGTTGCTTCTTTGAAAACCAAGCTGATATTGATGCATCTTTAACTAGTAATCATTGATCTGTTCTTTGTATAAGATATCCTAATATTTTTTGACAGTCATTTCTTACACCTGACTTCTTTGTGTGGTTGGCACCAGTGCATCAAATTGTTTAAAAGAAGCAGAATAAAGCTGCCACCATAACTTACACATGAAGTTAGGTGGTAACTGCGATTTGTGCTATTTGGTCATCAGATTGATTCTTGTCTCAAAATAGTCTGACTCACTTGGCAGTGTTACCTTGGTACTGAAATGCCCTGAACGCTCAGTAAAAGCAGGCTGACTGTGAGGAGCAGAGTTTACTGGAGCTTTTCCCACATAAGCATATCCTCCTTGCAATTGTATGTTTATAAATTTGCTTGTGTAGAATTTTTTCCCCTCTTTTGCTATCCATATTCTTTCATTAATCTCCCTTTGGTTTTCCTTTTCCTCCCTCATTTTTCCTTTTGCTTTCCAATATTTATTTGGCTTTTTAAAGCATGTTTCTGATGGATAATGCTATAAAATTAGATTATTAACATTTGTTATTTCTCATGGTTTTAAAAGCACTTTCTACTGAGAGCCTGTTGCTTTATGTTAAGTAGTCAAGTCTTTTAAAGGAGTATTATGTGACACGCTACCATCAGTTGTATCTAATCAGACCTTTAGGAGCAGCATTCAAGCTCATCAGCAATGTGTTCCTGCAGCTGGAATTGCCGTTGGCATTGTTAAGAGAGGGATAGTAAGAGAAAAGACAGAGGCTGCAATCTAAAGAGTTCAGATAAATTCTGGAAGCTATTAGGCCAAGTCCTGCTCGTTGACTGTGGTGTGTGTTTCAGGATAACACTATCAACTTGAATGGTATTGATAAAAATTTCTTAAGTTATGTAATTCTGAGTTACTAAGTTTACATGATGACAAAATTTGTCCATTAATAAAACTGTTTCCTGATACTGTGTTTCTTGTCTACCAGTTAGTATGTGTTACAGCTTTTTGTTTCATGATTTCAATTTTTTTATAGCTGACAAAAACTGATGGTCTTTTATCAGATGCACATGTTGTATCTGACTCAAAAGAAGTAAATAATGAAGAGAAAGCAGAAAAGGAAAAGAAAAATAAATTGGAAGAAACACATGATGGTGATATAAGGTAAAAATAAAACAAGATGTGGAGGGGCTATTTTAAGCTTGCACATTGTATTTATTAGTTGAAAGTACCAAGCAGCTAATGAAATACCATCATAAATACTTATAAGGTATCTTTATATGTTTGAGGGGTTTACTTACAGAGAAATCCAGTGAGAAACTTGAGCAGTGTAAGGGTTCAGTAAGAGGTGATGAGTAGGTGGGAGAGGCAATGTTTATTTTCAAGTATTGTCCCAGTTATAGGCAGAATATGTTCATAATCCTCGCTTTGGAATATAAAAGGTAGTTATGTTGGCTCAAGCTTTGTATCTTTTTTTTGTGAAAGCTTCAGCCAAGGTAGTAGTCTTCCATAGCAAGTTCTTTTTTGCTGATATTTAAGAAAACATCACATTCAGGAGCAGACTAAATGGCTTATTTTACACCTCATGCTTTAATGTCTACTTCACTGTTTCATAAGATAGCAAAATTAGAGGAATATTGTATCTCAGATATTCCTCTTTAATGATTCATAACTTCATAAATTGCACAGATTCTACAGTTGCATTATAAATCCTAAGGGAGTTCCTACATTTGATCATACCTTTCTCACTGTTTCTCACACTTCAGTGAAATAGGTATCCTGTAGTAGGAAACTGAGCATGTGTGAAGGAAAGGAGTTCAGTTAACAGTACTCAGTTCTTTGAAGAGTCTAAATTTACAAGGTAGAAGTGTTTCAAAATAGGTATTTGACTTGCATTACACCAACTTCCAAGTTGCAAGGTTTTTCTATTAGCAGAAGAAAACTAAATTGTAACTCCTATACTTAGTGGTTAACACCTGAAATTAAGTTAGAGCGTGTTCTAAAAGCTGTGCTTTTTTTAATCAGCTTGCAGAATGTGACCACAGTTACAAACCACAAACCTAAAACCCATTCAGAAGAAAGTGAAATAGTCAGCGTTCAAGAACAAGAAGGGATTATTTCTTCATTTGAATTAGCAGCACAGTCTTCAAAAGGAAGTCAGAAAACAGCAGGTATGAAAAAAGGTTTGACTGAAGCACAACCTACACACTACAAGTGTAAAATTTTGTTTCATTTTGGTGATGTCTTTTGATGCTCTTAAATCCTTGTGAATTGAAAAGTGCTGACATAGTCTAGATATCAAATGTGTGTTTGGGTAACATAAAGAGAAAAGTAGTTACCCAGTGGATAACTACAGAAATTCCAGTTTTCTGAGGTTTTATGTAGATCTTGTGAATACATTTAATTCAGGGATGAGACTGTTGCCAGAAACTGAGTCAGACTGTAGGTTTTGGTTGGAGCAAATCCTTCCATATTCATCGTGTAGAACAACTTCTTAATCCTGGATATTTATACACTGTTTACCCTTACCTTCTTGCTAATGAATTGCCTCCAATACCACCAAGATTGAAGATTCCTCAAGAGTTTCCAGTATATACAGTAGATTATGAGCTAGCAAATAAAAGACCACTGTTTGGTCATGTTTTCAGGAGTAAGAAAATGTGTAGAAACAAAAAACAGTAGCCGATTGGTAATACAACTGGTGGTGCAGCCTGCAAGAACCAAAAGCTGGAGTAAAGCAGAATTGTTTTTGCAAAGAGAAAAAAGAAAGGAGAGCATGTGGGGGAGCAAGAAAAAAGAAGACAATTTAAGGTGTTATTAGAATATTTGGTGAGGGAAATGGTTGAGTAAGCAAAATGCTGAAATCTATGGATTTAAAAGGTGACCTGGACCTTTGTAGTGCAGTCAGCAATCCTTTCTGTGACTTGATAATCCAGACCAGAACTTGTAAATACATTTTATAATGTCAAGCAGAATAAGAAATGCTTAGTTATTCTGAGTTAGAGATATAAAGGTGGATCTAGAAGTATCCTGAACAGTTAAATTTTACATCTTCTGTCAAAATGTTTCCTCTCTTTGTAATGTAAATAACGTTAGCTTTCATGTGTTCCGTTTTTGTTCCTTAGATGTTCTACTAGTCACTTATAGGTCTGCATGATGATCTTTCTTGAGAAGAGCTTACATTCTTCTCTGAATTGTGTTCATTGTGCTGTGGTTTTTAAAAAGATCATATTTTAAGTCTTTACTTGGGTAACTTTCATTTGATTCTGCTTATATTTCTTATGGTTTGAAATGATGATTTTCAAGCGTATATTATTATGGCTTGGAATCATGATTTCAAGCTAAGCCTTGCCTTCTGTAACTTTTATTTTTATTTATCTTGCTGTATGACTCACAGTGAAAAGTTTGCCTTCTTCACCAGAATCATCATTGTCACCAGCTCCATCTACACAACCACAGCTCACAGAAGGATCACATTTCATGTGTGTATAGTTACAGACAAGTACGTTTTTTTTCCCTCCCCTCCTGCCATATTCCTATTATTTTTCAGTGTGTGTATTCTAGTTATCTTTCTGAGAAACATCTGTAGACAATATTATGGAAGACAAAGGTATTTGCAATGTTGAATACAACCTAACTAGAAAATAAAATAAAACAAAGAAATGTATGGTTTTGCTTGCAAGTAATGTATTCTGTATTCAAATACAAAGAGAAAGGACTAATTGGCTTATCAAGCACACTTTCCTCAAATGGCAGGATAATAGCCCTTTGCTAAAATATATGAGAGACTTAAGCTGTTACAGAGCAGATATGCAGTTAAGGTAGGAGCATCAGTGCTCAGGTGCAAATAAGCCGTAATGCTTCAGTCAGGGTACTGGGCCAGGGGAGCTAGAGCTCTTAGGGATGCATAGGAGGGCATGGAATAAAGTCCCAAAGAGTTTATGGCTTTAAGACACAGATAAAGGGGGCATGAAAAATAGAATGGGAAAAATGAGGGTGGAAGAAGTATAACAATTACAAAAATATATATTTTTTCTTTCTATACAGAGATAGCCTTTCTCTTGCCTTTCCATACTAGATGATTTCTTCCAGGAATCAAGTTAGAAAGCATGAGTTTGGCTAGATTTACATATTCTTGCCTGTAGTGTTACCTACTTGATGAATGAAAGTAGAAATATAAGTAAGCATATTTGTTTATACAGGTATTTAAAGAAACTAATAGGATACAAAACTGAATGCTTTGGCGCTTTACCAGCATTTAAATCAATCAACATTTTTTTTGTTGCAAGGAGGCACCTGTTTAAATAAGCTTTCTACTAAAAGAACAAGCTTTGTTTTAATGGTAATGTTAAATGTTGTAGATGATATGATTTAGGAAAAATTTAAATCAAGAAGTTTTCAGTGATTTAGCATGGGAAGGTCTAAAATGCATTTTCCCATTTACTGTCCCAATCTATATCACCAAGCTTTAATCTTTGCAAAATTATGCCTACTGTGCATCATAAATTCCTTTCTTATATGAACTGTAGGCAGGAAACTATTTTTATTCTTTAACAAAATGGAAAATATCTTCATCTTTTTGTCCTTTTGCATGTAAAGATTGCATTCAATACTGACACCTGTGGTGTTGGCTTCCTGAGGGTGTGTCTATCATGACTAGATTCAGTTTGGACTCTTAATGCTTTTATTCAAAAAGTAATATTATGGAAGTATTTAAAACTGATTAGTGGGACCATTTGGTTTTTATGGAAATACTGATTTGTGTTAATGCTTTTTAATTTCACTGTATAAACACATTTATGATGCCTCTTATTTTTAACTAGGACAAACGTTACCTAGTCAACTCAGTTGCAGATCAGGAGTCTGAAACTGTATTGCTGATTTCTCTCTGCAGGCACAGCACGCCTGTCTTGAAGGGGAGCAACTTATAATTTCACCAGAAACTCTTTACCAATTTCATCAAGTTGCTCTCAGCTCTTGTCATCAGCTCCAGTGATCAGATCTGCAAATTCATTTTTTAAGTATTTTTGCTACATCTGAGATTAGCAAAGGTGAAGAGCTGGTATAGTGATCTGATCTGTAATTTAATGCCTAATCCTTGGTGTCCCACAGTGTTATGCATCTATAGCACTGTAACTATAACCTTAACGTTTAAGACAAACAGAACGTCATTGCTTGTGACAAAGTAACGCATCCCTGGGCTGGTACTTTTACAAGTTACTCTCTGCTTGTACGCGCCTCGCTGTAGTGGAGCATGTATTCCAGAAAGCAAAATATACCCCTTTTGGCTGCTTTGTATTTGAACGGAGTTAGAAAAACTATTCAGCGTATGTGCACATGCATTGCAAACTTCCTCATTGCACTCAATGCCCTTGTTAGTTGTTTTCTTGGGGCTCCAAAACAAATTGATGCCGTGAGCTGGGCCTAGTGTATGTAGGAGATGTATGAACGTAATCTGCTAGCCCGCAGGGTTTCCTGCCCCTTGCTTTCTGGGACCGTATCCCAGTATCTCCAGTGCTTTGCTGGAGGGTAGGTCTTCTCGTGTGCAAGAGCTTTGTCTCTCTCAAGGGCAAGAAATCCTGTGCAGCGGAGGGAACTTCAGAGCTCTAGGATCAGGCCTGTTCTTACTAGACCCAATTTTTCAGGAGGCATCTGGAAAATGTATGGCAGATTTCAGAGAATAATGAGGTAATACCTATATTTAGCTTTTACAGTCAATTAGTAAAATGATACTCTTGGCACAATGCCGGGAGAATTTGGCATAGGAAATTGGTGGTACAGGATATTCTAGGACTAAGAAAAAAACCATTAACACAAAGCTACTTTCTTTATCACAGCTCTTGCATTGCAGAGACAAATCTGGATGTGTACTACTGATGTTGTTACATTTTAAGCAATGCATTTACATGGAATAATGGAGCGATAATGAAACTTTATACAGCACCTGGATCCAAAGCTCAGAAACATTTTTACTAACGAACTGTTAATGCTATTTATAGAAGTCCTTTCAGCATTTACCAAAATGCAGCTAGCTCTGGGTGGAGTACTACTGCAGAACGCCCGTTACGGTATAGCAAATGAATAATACAGCATCCGTTTTCAAGCCTTGCTTGTCATTTGTAAAAGCAATTAGGGTCTTTGCTATTACTGATCTTATATGAAGAACACTTGATTTGGCAATATGCAGCAGGTTAAAACTCTCGGAGTAAACTGTTTTTCATACAAAGATGTGTAAATTTGAAAAAAAAGTTTTACTTTTGATTCTTGCTGTCAAAGTACTTTGACAGCCGTATTATTCATCAGGAAAATTATTTTGGAAACAACTTATTTCTAAAATACATTATAATTTATTATGTTCTATGTTGTTGATAACTATTGCTAGGGTGAGGTCAGAAATTCCGTGCTGTGTGTAATCCCAGGAGTTACTTTATACAATATTCTGCTGTTGCTAAAATAGAATAACTTAATCTATGTCTGTCTTTCAGCACTAACAGCTTCTGTTGAAAAAATTCATGCCTGAGATGTATGGACCTGACCTATGGAAATGTGAGAAGATATTGTACAGTATATTTTAAATCTATGAAATTCATAGTTCTGATGCTTTTGGCCACAGAGCATCATTTTATCACTTCCTGGAAAATGTTTATTCCAAGAGAGCTTTAAATGGCCCATATGTACACTCAACAACCTTCAGATTGTTCTGATACCAGCTCGCTGCTATGATTTCTGTGCACATAAAATAAAGGTTCTTTTTAATGTGCAGCCTACAGTCAGAACTTTATTTGATATTTTCCTGAATTTAGTGTTCTTTTAATTATGGATCATATAAATTTGCTTTTTGCTTCTTTTAGATGCATTATAAATCAGTTAATTTTACATATCACCATTAAACCTTGTTTTACACTTTTTAACACTACAATGTATTGTTTTAACATTTATTTGTAAAAATTTTTATATATATAAATATATATATACATATAGATATATTTAAAATGTGCCATTTTTATTATTGCTTAGTAAAATATGTCCCGTTTCTGCTGTAATTATTTCTTGGTCAGGTTGCAATGTCAGCAGTTACTGCCACACTTCCGTCAACATATACATTAATGTTAGTGCTTTTTTTTTTTCTTAAATAAAATGGAGTGTAGGTATTTTGAGGTACTGGGCTTTTCCTTCGTTGGTTTAGGGTGTGTACAGCAATAAGCAGGTTTTCAATCCAGTATTTAGTTTGTGTACAAATGTAATTATATTCATTGTGTATATATTATACAATGAGCACATCTGATGTAAGTATAAGAAGCTACTTATTATTGTTCAAATACAAATGTTCATATCTCATTTCTTTTATATCATATTAAATAAATGTTGATGTTCTTAAGGACTTGTATGGTTAGTATTTTTTCCAGCCAACAGCTGTCATACGGCGTGTTCCACCTCTCAATGCGGGGAACACAACAGTTCTTCTCTCACCGGCGACGTCACCTATGAACCAGCGCAGCAGTGACAGACTTTTAAGAGATTCCAGTCTTCCTCTATGGCAAAGAACGAGGCTGCAACACAGAACAAAAAGACAACTTGCAACTGAGACGCAAGAAATACAGGTTCAGCTCCTGACTCTCCCAGACTTGTGTCGTGTCATTGGATTAATGACTTAGTCACTCTGTGCCTCCATTGCCTGCCTGTTTACCTGAGCAGTAATAGTCTGTCTCACTGGGGTGTGGTGAGAAGGAATTCAATATCTGCAACTGTTGAATGCCACATTTAGTAGGGTTAAGGAGAGAAGTATGATGATTCCTTGAGGCTTTGACATCTGCAAAGCATCTTCCATGAACCAAAAGAAAACCTGAAATAGTCAAGTGTCATCAGGCTACAGATGTTACTAGCTTCACTTTTCCATCTCACAATCTGTCTGAATTTGCCAGAGACCAAAGAGGTTTACAAAAGAATGATGAAAAATGAAAAGATTTAAAGGGAAAGCTTTTGAATCTAGGATATAAAGATAAGAATTTTCTAAAGATTTAAGCAACTGCTGTATGCTTCAGTGCACGTGTGTGCCATAAGTGGTAAGGAAAGTTCCATAAGAAGAAGAGTGCCAGCTCCTGCTGTGCCTTCCCCCCCCGCCCATTAGATAAATCATATCCTGTTAAAGTTAATCTGAAGGTACTGGAGACTACATAATTCATTGTGCTTTTCCATAAAGGAGTGCCTGGGTTTGACACGCAGTTTGAAATTAACTCTTTATCACTCTACCCCTATAAAGTAGGAGGTTTTGTTCCTCTTACTCTTCTGCCACTCCCAGCTCTGCTCTCAGTTCTTCCTGGGGTGCTTTACCACACAGAGACATAAAGCGCATTTTTTGCTTCTCTTTAAAAAGTCAAGAAATAGGAGGCTGACAGTTTGGCCAAATAGCCTTTCCTCCTTTATTGGAACAGTAGCCCCAGATTAGTCCATCCGCACATCCAAAACTGAGTGAGCACAAGGAGCTTGATTTTTATAGCTCAGCCAGCTAAGATTTAAGTTTAGTGGCACCACTGAAATACCTGGGGCAAAGCAAAGCAAATACAACACACCCTGTTCTCTCCTTAACCCGTAAAGAGAGATCTGTCCAGCTGTCAAGCTTTGCAATCTCTTCTTGTCCTTGCTGTCAAGAAAAGATTTGCAATCCGTTGAGGAAAGAATGACTAAGTGGTTTTTGGACATTTGTAGAACGTGTCTGTTTATAGGTGTTGCTGGTTTGGTATAGCTGCAAAGCAGGTGCAATTTATACAGAGGTTGGGAGAGTGGGGAGGAATTGTCAAGTTTTTGCTGGTATAATTGTTGCTAAAGACAGCAAACAGATGATTTACAGGAATGTGGCAACACTCATAGACTGTAGTTTCGCTTCCTGTGGGCACTTGCAGCAAAGATTTGAAATTTCATTGGGTGCTCTATCTTTTGTTTCTTATGGAAGAAAAATGTATTGCTTTGTGTTATCACAGAGCATCTACCGTCTCTTACCTCATCAGAATAACTCATCCCAGTGGTCATGCTCCTGAGGTATAGAAATAACAGAATGCTGACACTGTCAGCTTTCAAATGTCTATTTTAAGTTTGTATCTAGGGTATTTTTATATTTCTGATTGATTGCTTTATTGGCTATTGCACTGACACTTGTATATACAGAACGTGTGCTTTTTTTCAAAAGTAGAGTCCTTAGGAATAATGCAACACATTCTCTACAGATGTTCATGCTCTTCAGAACCAATTACATCTATTTTTGTCTTTTGTTCACTATTTGCATTGTTCCAAGACTACTACAGAATGTGATTCCTAAGTTCCTTAATAAAGTGACATTACTCAAAAAAGTTATAGTTGGTGTCTTGGCAGTTTTTGTGTGTGAACTGTTGTAGACTGGCTCACAGAGAAAGAACTCATCAGGGCAATTGAAACCCAATCCTTGTTTTTGTTACAACTGAGCAGGGGGAAAATAGTCTTCAGTTAAATAAAAATTTTCTTATAAATAAATCTGTCATAAAACTAGTACCATAAGGTCTTATTCTCAGGCAATCAGAAAAATTAAAAACAGTTTGTTTTTATCTACATCACTTTAGTTGGACAGTCTGGGAAAGAATTATTACTCACTCTAGTGGATCCACTAGATATAATAACCATACATGAAGAATGTTAACGGTTTGCACTGTCAATAATAGAGTTACTAAATTCTTTAGCATTTGGGCTGGCGGGTTATATTATATCCTGCAAGAGTAAAGCAGTGCAGTGAAAGATCTTTAATCAGTGCTTGTGCTGGTCTTAACCCAAACTTTCCGTTATATTGTAACAGCGAGGTACTTTTTTTCTTTTTTTTAATAAAACAAACCATAAATAGTACTCATTCAGGTCTCAGAAACAGGTCATCATGTCTGTTCCGCACTATATTTTTTTTGTCCCTGTAATCCTGGATTCTGCTGTACTTATTTTATGAAGTTATTCTAAGGTAGACTCTTTTTATTTCAATTTGAATCCTCAGTTAAAATGTTATTTTCCATCATTTGGAAAGTTGACATTTAAATGGCCTATGAACAAATTGCCTATACCTGGCATTAATAATGTATCTGGAACAACTTAATTTAACTTTTTTAAGGTTGCCCGTGAAGATAGCAGAGCAACATCTGGCTTTCATTTCTTCTAAAGAACAGTATATATACTTGCAGTTATATTCTTGGAGTGTTTAGCCTGTCCATATGGGAACGCTGAAGAAGCTGCTACAAAATAAAATGGAATATGCTGGTGGCTGAAAGCAAATGTCTGGCCCAAAATGAAGGCTAAAAGCAGCTGCTTTCTGAACTTGACACGCACAACTTGTTACCCAGCTGTTTCAGATATGTCAATATTCAAATGTTACTTTTGGAATGAATTTTTTGGTGTTTTTATGTGATGTTTCTCCACTTTGTCATACTCCAAGCAAAATCTTTTAAGATCTATCTAAATGTATTAGATAGCCATTGCTGTGAAACTGCAAGCAACTCTTGATTGTAACTGTGGGTAAGTACCATCATTAGGACGACTGCTAATTGGTTCATGTGGCAGTCTTTCTATGGATGTGTTGAAGAACATTATTTAGGCTGGGTTAGCTTCTGTTTGGGATAAAAGAAAATGCTGGAAGAAAATGGTGCTGTTTCCAGTGGACTCCTGTAGAGTGTAACAGGACAAAAACAGATGTGATCTCATTAGCTTCTTTATTGCTGAAACCAAACGTAAAATAAGGAATGAATTTTTGGTCAAATTCTATCCAGATCCCTGTTCAACGGAAAAGGAATACTTCAAAGAATTGGAGACTAAAAATGGAAGCAACCCTCTTCCTCTCTTGAAGGTGAAATCAGTATTGTTAAAAATTGCAGACCCTGTGGCTTGAAGTTCATAAGTAGAAGCAGCACAATCTACCTAAGACCTAGCGACTTGGTCACTGAGAATTTCCAGAAAATACTGATCGTCATCTCTCACCTGGTGTTTCTCCTGAATTGCAGCAAAGTGACTGCCCGTGTTCAGATCCCTCTTCTGCAAATTTAAATCCACTCTCAGCCCAAGATGTAAAATCTTCTGCATACCTTGTATGGAGAAAAAAATGCCATATCCATACAACAGCTGTCCCGACAAAAGAACAGGGCCAGCTGAATCCAGGTCACCAATTTCTAGCTTTAGATTACAAAAATTGCAGCGGCTCAGCATCTTTGAAAAATGAGGCTCAAGGCATACCATGAGGCACCTAATTTTTCCAAGTAACTTGCTGCAAATAAAACGACATGCAAGTCTCCTTTATTTTCAGCAGTAGATTTCGTTTACAAGAACAAAGATTTTTTTTTGAAGTATTAGTCACATTGCTAAAAATCAAATAATTGTTAAGTGCAAATGAATATATAAGAATTTGAGAAAACTGTCATAAATTTCAAAGTGATTGCAAAAACCTGCAAAATTCAACACTTCTTAAACTCATAAAAATCACCTTTTCACCATATGAATTTCTGTTCAGTCTTGCCGCTAATTCTATGTGTAACTGACTGCACTGTTTTGCACAGCTTTTTTGATAAAATCCCATTCACCAACAAGAATGTGTTTCAGATGCCTTAGCTTTAAAGATAAGTGTATTTTTTGGTATTTTCGTGTTCATCCAGTTTTGGGAACTGTCATTGGTCACTGTTGCATTTTTCTCTTTTTTAACATGGTAATGGTTATACCTAGACAGATAGAAAAAAGATAGCTGAACTTTCTCATTAATGTTTTCTTCCTGGTGTTTGTGACTGATGATACTTCATGTTTGATTTTTTGCAGTCTGGAGACTGTTTCAGAGACTTTGCCTATACAAGAGCTGTTACTGTACTAAAGCAAATGTGTGTATGAGTGAGGACTAGTTGAAGTTGTCATTTCTTGAGCAAGGAGATTGCCTGGAAACCTGGAATTTTGATGGAAAGAACTTTTGAACTATTTCTGTTTTCAGTTTCTGTTTTCTTAGCATATATCATCATATCTATAATATTTGCAACTACTATTTCTTGTACATTATATCTACACATAAGTGTTTTTATAAAGGCAAGGTGAGGTAGTGGTCGCTGTTATCAAGGTTAGCAGGCATGAGTTAAAATAACTGTTTAGTTTGTGCTAGTGAGGGAGAACTGGTTAATACTTAAATGAATTGCAACATTGGGAAAATGATACTTGCTTATACGATCTGATGATTTTCATGTACAGGAAGGTAACTACTCTGAACTCATAGCATTTATTTAAAACTTTTGATCTTCATAAAGCTATTCCATAGCATATGAACAGTGAACTATAACCTAACGAAGCTCCTCCTCATTTCTGCTCTCCAGAACTTAGGGCAAGAAGGAGCAGAAGTCATGACACTGATCATTTTCGCCTCATTAAAATCTTGTGGACCCCTAGAAGCACAGTCAGGTCATGTTTGTGAAAGGTAGCAGTCCAAGGTAGCCTTGGACTCAGGGAGGTGCTCTGCCATGATTTATCATACAACTTTCCCAGTATGTCTGGTTCCAGGTTAGAGCACTTCCAGTTACTTCACCTTTGAACAGGATCCCAAACTTTTGCGATATTTCTGGGCGATTAATCATGGGCAGTCTGAGAGGTCTAAGATCTTTTTACAGCTGATGGCTCTAAACTATTAGGAGAATGATTATACAAAGGAGCAAATTCAAATTAAAGTCTAAGCGCTCCAGACTTTCTAATCAGTTCCCAAGCCCTCTGATACTGTATCTGCATCTTTGAAGGCAGCAAACTGGTTTTCTATTCTGTTAATCCAATGGCCTCTTCCAACAACAGTAGGAGTATCTGCTGTTGATTTTAAAGGTTCCCAGCAAGCTGGATTTGTGTTCCATAACTGCCGCCAACAATTTTACTGCAATGAGAGGCTTCCCTTCCCTTTTTCCCATTGCAGCTTCCAGTAGGCACAAATTCACTGGTCTGTGCCATAAAAATAGTATTATTACCTGTTGGCTTTGACACAAAAGCAGCCAATCTAAACTTCTTTGCAGTATCTGCACTGGGGAGATAAGTTGCATTAACAGGGGAAGCAGAAGATGAAGGGCGTGCACATTATAAGCCCAAGTTCAAGTGCTCAACTGGAAAGACCCCAGAAGAACAAAGTTAGCCTAGCAGCTGCTGCTGCTGCTGCTCTCCCACTTTAGTTTTTCTCCTTTTTCCTCTCTGCCTGTGCTTTTGGCCTCATAGCGTGGTTACTATTGTATAGTAGTTTTAAGGGATGAAAGCAAATGATTGCTGATGGGTGACATGATAGCACTTTAAATAGGAATGCAGATTGGTTCCAATACCAAGCAATATAGTAACCCGGACAAAGCAAGTGGAGGTAACACAATAGGCTTAGACTGATTGTCATAAGCAGAAGTGACTGACAAAAGAAACTCTGTGATATACAAATACCAATATGTGTTTAAAAGACCCCTGATGTTAAAATAACCAGAATTGTCAAAAATCTTATGGTCTGGGAAACTGCCTAACTTGCAAGCAGTCCAGATGCAGAACAAACCACAGCTGACCTGTCATTTTAGTAATATTTAGTACCTCATTCTATTCTGGCTTTCTGGGAATCTGGGTGCTGAGCACGCGCAGGAAATCTGGGATTACAAACTTGTCTGAACTTTTCACTGCCAGACATTAACATGCGTATGCAGCAGCCCATATGTAAATGATGTTATCTGAGCTGTTTTATGCATGTGTTTCCAGGATAAGAAAGGAGATTATTTCATTGTATGAACTAATTACCTGTGAAGAAAAATTAGAGCCTTTTTAATGTTAATGCCAGGCTATGTTTTTGTTAACCTTCATACTCAATGATCCACTGCTGTATGTTTCTTGTGTATTTTCAAATATTAAGGGCTCAATCCTTTAATCTAAATGAAGAAAGTCCCTAGTGTGACTTGGCATAAATAGGTTTCTTTGCAGGGTTGTAGTTGCATTTCAGAGCCCTTTTCTTCCCACAGAATAGACTTGCTTCACTAACCACAACAACAAAGTGACTTTTAAGTGCCATGGTATTGCTGCTTAATTGTGCACAGCAACTGTTAAAGATAAGAAGCGATCATATTAAATTGGAACTACAGGACAAATTACTGCAACACAGAGGAAGCATGTCCGTGGCCTAACCTGGAGTCACGTACAACCAAGGCAGCAAAGGTCACGTTCTTATAGCAGGCCTGAGTCCAAATGGGAACAGCACTGCTGGCTTTAGGTGAACAACTTGTGTGATTAAAAGTTACACATGCTCATGCTGCAAACATGACAATGTGAGATAGGATTTGTGCAAGAGTCTGATCTCTTGTGGTTACTACATCTCATCCGAAATTCAGCATGTTGCTCATTAATACTATAATTAGGTAAGGGAGGAGGGGGACTAAGTGTGAAATATTTTATGTTTTTGTATATGTATCATTTTTAAACCAACATATATTTTATCATACTAGCTCAAGCCTGATATAAAGTGGGTTATTTATGTTTGTACATATGTTTTAGTAAAGAGCATAAGTGGCTGATTAAAACAAGTTGTATGTAATGGGTGTGAGTGTATATGCAATATGCCAAAGCAAGTTACCACAGCACAGTGCAGGTGGTGGATTGAGATCACCTGGTGCAAAAAAAAAAAAAAAAACTCAAATCTGACTATATTAGTATGAAAAAGAGCTCTGAGATGTATGCTAGCGTAATAAAACTGAAAGATGAGTGGCTCATGACTATTGGTCCAGCACTTAATTCACTTCAAAATAAATCGGGGGGTGGTGAGGGGGAATGTTTTTACTATAGAGTCCCATTTTAAACTGGCTGCTTTGCTACCTCTGTATGTGGAGCTTGAGGTTGTGAGAGAAACTGGGAAGTGAATATGGCTGAGGAACATTTGTGTAAGGTCAGGAAATGAGGGCTCAAGACAGCAAGGAGCAGAGAAGCCATGACTTGAGGTGAGGCCAAAAGGATTTTCCTTGGAAGAAACAAGGCAGAAGTAGGTGATTGTTCTTTACAGAGCTGATACCTTGATACCTTTTAATGCCTGAATCACGCTTACTGTATAATATATACTTCCTCATTGTGCTTCTCATGCACCAGCACAGCCTAAATCATATAGTTTTCTCAACTTAGGATCACTCAGTTTTATGGGAAAGATGTGTCTGTAGACATGAATCATTATAAGATACAGTACATTTAAAACTAGATCTCTTTCACCTTGTTCTAAAGTGCACTATAAAAAAAGTCTCCTGTGTTTTCTCAGCTTTAAAGAACTGAATCCAATTTTCACCAAGATGAAACAAATACTTAGCACTGCCAAACCCAGCTAGAAACTCATCTGTAAAGATGACAGTTCTGATAAATTATCCAGTTCAATGTAACATGAAGCCAAACCACTGCCATTTTTTCCTGATATTAGGCCTCTATAGTACCAGCTTACTAATAATTTATAGTGCCCACATTTTCCTACTATATTTCAAGCAGTATGGTTGATTATTTTGGGTTACTGAACTGTCTAGGAAAAGAAATGCTGAAGGGTATTTGTTTCATGAATACAGTTTAAATGTGTCAATAGGCAAAAATTATTAAAATAAACAGATGACAAATGCTTGCCTTCTCTGAAACAACAGTTTTAAAAGATTGAATAAAATCAAAAATGTTATGTGATTAAAAACTAGGCCCAGCTCTATTAAGAACAGTCCATGTGTATGTATAACAGCAGCTATGACTGGAGGGCTTCAAAGAAAGACGCCTGTACCTCAGAGCAATCTGGCAAAAGAGACTCTCTTATGCCCATTCTAACTATGGTTAAATTGATACATAACGAAAAGATGAAATGGTTTGCCCACTCCTATACAGTCAATTGCTTGCTGAGTCTGTGAGCAACTAAGCTGGGAATAGACTTCAGAAGGGGAAAATCTCTGCTTTGCCTATTAGATGACATGCAGCACATCTGCAGGGCATGTCATTGGGGCATTAAGCTAATTTAGGCTTTAGGTGTCCCAATTCTGCAATGTGTTCCAGGGTACCTGAGAGAGGGACCCTCTGAACTATTTAAATTCTAAATTATTGAAGGGTCACAGTGCAACTTGGGATCTCTCCAGTGATACGTGCTGAATCCTGATCTCTGACAGTCCCCGCCTGCTGGCAGCCATTCTCTGTAGGCCACCGATACCAGGATTTGCTAGAAGTTCCTCAGAACTCCTCAGTTCCTGGGCTACATTTGATGCTCTGGTCCCACTGTGGTCAGTGGGAATTTTGCCATCAATACTGGAGAAACCAGACAAATTGTAATACCAGAAAAGGTTTGCGGAGTTCATCTGAGAGCACACATCTCTGAGGTTTTAATTTGCAATAAAGGTGGTTGTTGCAAGATTGGGTATAAAGTGTCCAATCTTAATTTCTATTCCATTAGCGGTAATCAGCATGACCATAATGCAAGTTTCCAAACATTCACGTTTATATTTCCTAGTGTGTCAAATGCATAATATTGGAATTCAGCCAACCTGTGCAAAGTCAAAAAGTACCTTACTTTCTCCTTCCTTGTTTACATTATGATGGTCACAGCCACGCAGCAATCATTTTATGTCACTTCTGTAAAATAAAAGCTTCACTGTGAATGGAACGATCTTGCAAGTCCTCAGAACTGGTGCTTGCAGTACTCACAGCATGGCAGTTGGCCTGGATGGCAGGCTGCCCAGTTACAGCGTGAAAGGCAATACATTTACTTGCAAAGGAATGGCCAGAACAGACCAGATACGATCTGAGCATTGCCAGAGCATGACCCCAGTCTGCTGATACTGTCACGAAAATCCTCCCAACCTCTTGCCCCAAAGCTGCCATGCAAGCATCACAGCGTACACATGCTGGCCCACAACACTGAGATAGCAGGACTGACAGTTGTTACACTGATAGTCTTGAATTGCAGAATGTGCTAGTATTTGTACCGGTTTTCTGCAGATTACTGCCTTCTATTATAATGTAACTTTGTTTCCAGAGAAAGGCAAAAGGGAATCTAGGAAGGCTAAGTAAAGATAGATGAATGAGAGAGTAAGTGTGTGGGGTACTGGGGGGGGATGACACGTGTTTTTGCTAACTTGCAACTGGATGCCAGCTTCAGAGGGCAAGAGTAGGGAAGTCTGCAAAGTAAAAACTAAGGAGATTTGACAAGCAGGCATTCCCCTGGCTCTGTTGTCTTCGGTATGCGGACAGGCAGTGCAGTTCCTTTGGCAGAGAATTGCTGCTGCGAGCTGATGAAGATCTTTTCAATCCCTGGGCTTCCCAGTGCTGTCATGACAACAGCTACTTTCTGGGTCCTGCTGAAGCCCCTTTTCACATTCAGTGAATGCTATGCACAGAAAAGTAGGTTGTTCTCATCAATCTCCCTCTCTCTCTCTCTCTCAGATGTGATTGAGAATAGGGATGGACACTGTGCTTCTTTGGACTTGGCTTATTTTCCTTGAACATGACAGATCCTAGATCTTATAAGAAAGGTTTGAAGAGTTACAAATTAGAAAGATCATTCTAGTAGTTCAGAAGATAAATATACTACCTATAATAAGTATTTGTCATTAGTGACTAATGACAATAAAGTTGTCCTGCTGGTTTTGTAATTGTTAAATCAGTTTGGATAACTTTCAGTATGACTTCTGCTGCTCAGTGAATACCATAATAATGGAAATACTAGTTTTTTGATGCAAAGCTGAACTTTTCTGAAATTCAAGAGTTTGATTATTCATGCTCAGGCCTACTAAATAATATTTTATGTTTATATATGGTAATGCTGTATATCTCCAGCTGTGTCAGAAACATTCCACATGACTTAAATTTTTCTTGTAACATTAGCAGAGGAGTGGGGAGAGAAGAGGAATGAGAGGAATAGTCCAGCTGTTAAGGCTTTGGGAAATCTGTAGTTTGAGATCCTGCTCCATTACCGCATCTAGCTCAAGGCTGACTTCAGACTGTGATAAATGCCTCTCTCAATGTTAACCCCTCTTCCTTAACTCTAGCATGCCAAGATCTGGCACTCATGGAGAATGCGCAGTCTCAGTTGCTCATCATTTTTTATTTCATGGGCCTTAGCAGGACCCTACATTTGTCATACACACTATCACAAGAAATCTGAATGCAGTCATTAGTGTCTCAGGCTGCATCTAAACCTACCTGCTGGGACTCACTACTGGTCTCATAGTCATGCAGCTCAGCCCAGCTTCTGTGGCCTGATTAGGCTTCCTTTCCGCTCTTCAGAAATCATGGTACAAGGCATAACAGGTGTGAGTGTGGGTTTCAACCCCATGTGGAGCTGGGACAAAGCCAGGGTATACGCTCAGATCTGGGAACTCAGAAATATTTATTGTTTCTGCAGCTTTGACATTGCTTGTATTCCTGTGTAATACAGGAATAATATCTCACTTTCAGAGAATGGCTGATGTTGGAAGGTACCTCTGGAGATCATCTAGTCCAACCCCCCTGTTCAAGCAGGGTCAGAGAGCAGGTTGCTCAGGGATGTGTCCAGTCAGGATGTGAATATTTTCAAGGATGGATATTCCACAACCTCTCTGGGCAACCTGCTCCAGTGTTTGACCACTTTCACAGTGAAAAAGCTTTTTCTTTTGCTGAAATGACCAATATTTCAGTTTGTGCCCATTGCCTCTCGTCCTTTCACTGGATAGCATTGAGAAGAGTCTGGGTCCATCTTCTTTAGACCCTCTCGTCAGCTATTTATACGCATTAGTAAGATCGCCCCTGAATTTTCTCTTCTCTAGGCTAAACAGTCCCGGCTCTCTCAGCCCCTCCTCATGTGTGATATGCTCCAAGCCCTTAGTCATCTTCATGGTCCTTTGATGTGCCTGCTCCAGCACATCCACGTCTGTCTTGTATTGGGGAGCCCAGAACTGTGGTTGTTCATGTGCTGTTCAGATGAAACAGTTAAGAGACTCTTTAAAAAAAAAAAAAAAAAGTTAAAAATTATAACTAGATTTCTGTATGGCAATTTTCATTTAAATTTTATAAATACTAATGTAAAAAAGTTAAGACTGTCCTATGAAACAAACCCATATTCTAGATATGACCACAAATTATAAAAGGGAAGTTTTAAAGCAATCCTAGAAGAATGTGGAAAAGCTGCTGTATACTTGTACCCCTTCCAAGATGTGATTTGTATTTAATTAACATTCAATTCATTATTCATTTCTGTTTGGTTGTAATGGTTACACATTGGTTTTGCAACATGCAAGATATTGATTACTCTTCTGGTTTTAAAAAGAATCTCTGTGTGTAAAGAGAGACTCTGTAACTGACTTCACATCTACTTTAAAAAAAAATATATATATATATATAGATAGATTTAGAGACTAGTGTGCTCCTGCAGAATTGCCCCCTCTATTGGAATACCCTACCTCATTTTAATGGTAATGTTCTGTAGTAACTGACCTGAAGAAAATAAATGGAGGTACTGGTAGCAATTCTATATTTGTGGTTGGGTGCACACCTTCATTTAAAGCTGGAATCCAGCTCATTTTGCATAAGAATGAAGAAAACATGCATTCCCCAAATTAACAGCATGTAAAGACTCTTTAATCTGGAAGCAAATATGTTAATTACCTTTGGTTAAAACTAATCTAAATTGCACACTTTAAGAATGTTGATTCTTCTGAGACTCAAGAATGTTGGCCTTCTTTTATTGAAAAACAACAAATTGTGCCAAGTAAAATAATGTATACAAGAAAATACAGGGTACTTTGGGATGAGGAGACAATGTCTCTCTGATAATTTACATAGATGTATTTTCCAAATCACAATATACAAGAAAAATACGGGCAATAGGCATGACAAGGAGATGCTCTATTTGCTTGTATAGTATTACATGTATTATTGTTTTATCTGTTAATATGATCACCTATTTAAATTTTTTAATGCAGCATTTGGAAACTTTTCTGAATAGTTTCAAAGAAGAGCACATCTCATTTTTAGCATATACTTATCCCAGCCTCTGGAACACACAAAAATATAGAGGCACAGGATGACAGTATTAATATTCAGATAGATATACCAGTGTAAAAATAGTGCAAGTTGCTCTGCTTTTGAAGCAAATTCTGAGTTGGTTCTCAGTAGTATTAACAATACTCAACTAATAGCTCATCTTGGCTACATAGTATCTATCTTAAATTTTGTGTTTATGTTTCTTTTTTTTTGCAACAGCCTGTAATCCCTGTAAATGAACAGCATTATGAGGTCTTCTAATTCCTTGAATTTAAAGCTTTATAATATTTCACTTATAAGGAATCTTCTTGCTTTCTTACTTGTTTTGCTTTTTGTACTTGTTTTCCTTCAGTATCATGTGGCAGCGAATTTAATGTCAGTTACTGTATCCTTTAAAGAAGAGGTTTTATGTATTTGTAACATATCTGATTCCTTTTGATTATATCACAATATCTATGGAGCATGGGTTTCCTCTTACTATTTGTGTTTATATACAACTTAACACAAAGATGCCCTGATCTCAGTGGGTTTGCAGGGTGTTATGGTAGTATAAATGCAGTATAATTAATATTAGGACATGTTTTTGGATAACCTCTAGAATGAGGGATAGGGTTTCCCATTCCTGAACCAGCTACTGATTTTTTTTGTAACCCTAGTAATTTTTTAATTTCTCTGTTCCTTGTTTTTCCCATTCCTCAAATGAGCACAGTTATATTTAACTGAGGTGTCTGGAGTTTTCTGAAGTTTCATGATCCAAGTTCACCAGAATGCCATTCTAATTTTTTTCTTCTAGTTACCACTGAAATGGGTTCTCTCATCTAGCTCACGGCATGAATTTCACAGCCAGCTGTGCTGGCCCAACAGAAGGGGCAGTGTGTCACCATGAGGGCTGTAACAAAACATGGGCAGGGAGGGGAGGAAGAAGGACCCTAGTAATCTCTAGAAGTCATATTGCCACAGAGTGTTTTGTAACATCAGTCTACAGGCTCAGCTTTGGGTGTCAGCCTAATAGAAGAGAGACTCCAGCCAAACATGCATTCCCAACAGGCTTCCTTAAACCAACCTAACTGAGATGTGATGTTTCCTATGGCCATTGCCGTGGTTTTAAGCAAATATGGGGAAAGATTAAAGGCAACTTTAAAAAGGAAAGAGAGTAGAAGCTGAGTTTAAAGGGAGGATTAACTGGCTGCTGCAGGAGAGGGTGGGGTTAGAAATGCAATTGCAGTATGAGGTAGTTTCAGTTGGTCTGAAGGGAAGGGTGAGAAATGAGTGCTGGATGCTTACTTGAGGGAATGGGAGGTTGCAGCCTCTTCCTCGAGACCTTGCATTTGGATGGGGCAGGGTGGGGCAGAAAGAAGGGAAGGGTGCAGTTTCCAGAGGCTGCTGAGCAGGCGAGTTATTGTGAGCAAGGTGAGTCATGAGGTTCAGGCAGCAGGAATTTCCTGCAGAGTGTTTAAGACGTGCATGCGGAGGCAGGAGGAGGAGAAAAGAGTTCAGTGACCAAGTGTCTCATCTTACAGAATTTCCCCATGTATCCTAACAAGCACAGGACAGGATGTCATTTTTCCTGTATCTTATGCCTCTGGTATTTTTCTCTCTCTCTTTATAGGCCTTTCTCACTGTTTTGAAGTATTTTGTTTGCATACTATACATTATAGAGTATTTTGATGCTGGTCAACATTAGGTAAAAAATTACATAACAAGTATCAAAGCTGAGCTACTTCTGGTGATCTCACCCAAGCATCCTTAAAAAAAAAAAAAAACAACAACAAAAAACCCCCCCAAAAACTGCAAAGTTGTTGTGACTCAAGAAAAGAAGGAACTACTTTTTTGGAGTATACTCATTATTGACTCTGCTGTGAATGTGAATGCCCTGCACCTTTGTGTTCCTGAAGTGAGACAATAACAGGTATGCTCTTAATTTCTTCTTGCTGCTCTGCTGTGTCGGCAATGCAATACAAATCTTCTTCAGAGATTTGTGAAGCTTGTTGTTTGTTCTTGTACTAGAGGAGAATGTTTCTACTTGGACCCTTTACCATGAACAAGCTTTTGCTAGCTTATCTACTGACTTTTGTTTTCTTTTGTACCTTGTTGAGAATATCTTTGGAGTACCAGAGATTAGTATGTCTCATCATAAGTCCCTCAGCTTTAAAGTATTGTCTCTGTTGTAATAAAATCATACCAAGTTAGACTGAGCATACCAGAAACCCTTTGTGTGAATGGCAGAGTAACATCCACCCTTATGGTGTAAGTGGATGTGCAAGTTCTTTTTTCTAAAGGATTTCCTAACAGCATGTCCCTTGCTTTGAGCTTTTATTAGACCATTCAAATACAACTGATTTTTTGATGCTTTTGCAAGTTTTAGACCCACCTGTTCTCAGACAGATCTCTTCTTTCAAGACTGGAGTCAGGGTTTGAAAAAGTCAAAAATGATAGAGAAAAAGGAGATTTGTCTTGGCTCATCTGGATAAATTGTCACAGAAAAATCTCAATAACAAGAGACTCAAGTCATCATTGCTGCTTGTTTGACTTTACGACAGTGCTCAAGGAGCAAGTCTGGACTGAGAATTTGGTGGTCTTGAAAAACAGAGCAGGGCACCAAAAGATGATCAAAAAGTATTTCTTTGATCACTTCTGTAGTACTAACCTCTTTGGTACTGATCTCTTGCTTAAATGCTAACTGCTTTCCGTTAGCCAGGGTCCATACCATCCTTCCTATTCATTTGTGTCCTGAGGTTTATTTCACTGGCCCTCTTTGAATAAACAAATAACTACCTAATGAACTGGCATCTCTACTGCTCTACTTATGAAAGTGAAAAGTGGGAGGTCTGAATCACCCTATATGCTTTTGGTACGCAAACACAAGGAACCTTGGGTGCACACATGATTTCAAGAAACCCAGGGAGATGATAAAAAAAAGTACCTGGAGTTCTTTGAGATAAATAACTTTTTTTTTCCTTCCTTTTTTTCCCCTCAGATTCATAGGTTGTGAAAGGTGCCTTTTATGTAGCACCTTTACACGTTTTTGGTTTTTCATGACCTGGTACCTCTCTGATTCTGTTCCTCACTACTACTGACTTTTAGAGAACTCTAGAAGGGAAGGGAATTAATGGGTAGAAGAGGCACGGGAATTATTCCAATTACTGCTGCGTTTTGACTGAGTCAAAAGGGTTCTGTTTAACTCTTTTTTAAACCCTACTCTTACCGTGTGGTGAGACTAGTGACAGCAACACCCACGCTAGAGTGCCACACCTTTGTAACTGAAGGGGGAGGTATAGAGCAAGTTGTCATTTCGGGTTGGGGAAATGGGGGGGGGGGGCAGAGAGCATGTAGAAGCTCCGAGTTTGGTGACTATTCTAATGTCATGTCCCTTTGCTCCAATACTGTGTTGCTATTTCACCATTGTGACATTTTATTTTGATGTTGCTACACTATAGATTGCTGATGTTGCTGCTAACAACTACTTTGTTGATGGGCTGGATACCATCTCCAGTTATGCTAATGTACGTCTTAGGAGCACCCTTTCCAGAATTTAATCCAATGTAGTTAACTCTTGCTTGAATCTAGGATCTCTGTGGATATGCCAGAAATGCTTGCTATAACTTGAACTGATGATATTCTTCCTATTATGCAGTATGCACAATGTTTTTCTGGACTGAGTTGTGGTTCTGTGTTTTGTTGTTTGTTTTTAAACTAAACTACCACCACTTCATAGTTTTTTTAAATGTGGCAAAGCTCTGTAAGAGTTGGGTAAAGACTGACAAGATGTATATATGACATCTAAAATTCATATGGAATGGTATGTTATGTATTCAATTGTTCCCCTCATCACTCCAAAAATTTGTCAAACTACCTAATTTCATCTCTGTTTTTTTTTTCAGTTTCTATCTACCTTCCTGTTTTACAGCAAATCCCCATCCTATAAGCCTTTTCTAATCAGTTCCATGTGACATTTTTATCAATTTTTTTTAATGTCTGCATAAATAAGACCTTTGTCAAACAGCCAATTAGGTTAGTCTGGCATCTGCCTTTAGTAAACTTTATCCCATTTTACATTTATATTAAATTGCCTTTAAGTTTCACAGTTGTTCTGAAGTCTTTGTATATGACTGACAATCATCTATCCATCTATCATTCACCTTTCCTTCTTAAATACATGCACCATATATTGTTATCAGATGGCACAGGTCCAAACTTAACAAATTTACTAATCCCTGTCCCTCCAAAATAAAACTTGGTTTATCAAAAAGAGATTATCCATTTCCCCAGTTCTGGTACATTTAACTCTTTAGTTTTACTTCCACTTAAATGCAATAATTTACATTTTCCATTCACCATTAGTCATACTGCTTTTGCCCCCCCAACTAACATGTTCTGTATTGAAAATGGAGGTTTAAGGCCATTTCGAGTTTGTTCTCTCTGCATAGCCGGCCTACTTCTTCATTCCTTTCTGTATTACTGAAAACCTTTTTCTGTCTCCTTTGTGCCCCAGCTGAGCTTGTCTTTTGACAATTCTCACTCGGTAACGTCACATCTTGACCTGTACCCTGTAGCTCTCTTTGCTGAAGAGCCTTGTTTTTCCCCTTTCTCATAAACTCTGTATTCTGCTCCCCCCCCCCCCCCCCCCAGTAACTGTTAGTCCAGTCAGGTCTGGCTTCCCTACAGCCTCCCCTGCTTCCCCTTTCTTTCACGGACACAAATTTCGCTAAGTTTTGCTCCGCCGTGGTTCCCACTCTCTTTGCCTGGCCCGGCCGACAGCCCTGCGGGCCACCCCTGGGGCTACCCAACTCCAGCTTTTCAACAGCTGAGGAGCCTGCTGTGGCGGTGGGGCCGGGGCCGCCGGGGTGTGCTGCGCGAGGGGAGGCAAGGCTGCTGGCGCAACTCGCGGCCGGGACCGACTTGGTCTCCCTTCCCGGGCTCGTCCTGCGGGACTTCCCCCTGCACATGACTATTTAGCGGCTCTGCCCACCGCACCGGCGGGGGGGAAGGCTGCTGCTGGGCCGTGACGCTGCTTGTGCGAGCAGCCCCCCGCCCCCCCACGGCGGGCTGGGCCGTTAACGCCCCTCCCACGCACCACCTTCACCCCGTCGGGAACATAGCGCACGGTGCCCGCCGCTCCGCCCTTCCCCCGTTTTTTGTCCCCGGGCGCGCTCCGTAGCGCGTGCAGCGGCGCCGGCTGCCCGAGCCCCGCCTCTCTGCGGCTCGCGCCGCCGCGCGATTGTGCGGGTGAGGAGGGCAGGGGCGGGGGGAGCGCGGGCGCGCGCCCAGCGCACACGCACGCTGCCGCCGCCGCCCCCGCGCGCGCGTGCTCGCCCGGCCCCGCTCGCTCGCAGCGACTTGCAGGCGCCATGGCGGCCGCTCTCAGCGACATGGCGGAGCCGGAGGGGCTGCTGCTGCTTCCCGGCGAGGCGGCGGCCGCGGCCGAGGAGGAGGAGGAGGCGGCGGCGGCGGCGGCCGCCGCCGGGGCTGGATCCTCGTCGTCGTCTTCGTCCTCCGCAGCGGCGGCAGAGGCGGAGTCGCTGCTGCTGCTGAGCGGCGAGGCGGAGAGCATGTCGGAGCCGAGCCCGGAGAGCGCCAGCCAGGCCGGAGACGGGGAGGACGAGGACGACGACGACGAGGAGGAGGAGGAGGAGGAGGAGGAAGAGGAGGAGGGCGGCGAGGAGGAGGAGAGCAGCCTGGTGGGCAGCAGCAGCACGAGCAGCGGCTGCTGCAGCGACGAGACCCGCTCGCTGAGCCCCGGCGGCAGCAGCGAGGCCGACGCCAAGGAGGAGCCCAAGGGCCCCCGGGGCAGCCAGGAGGACGGGCTGGGCCGCGGCGGCGGCGGGAGCAGCTCCAGCAGCGTGTCCAGCGGCGGCGACGAGGGCTACGGCACCGGCGGCGGCGGCGGCAGCAGCAGCGGCAGTAGCAGCTGCAGCGCCACGTCGGGGGGCCGGCGGGGCAGCCTGGAGATGTCCTCGGACGGGGAGCCCCTGAGCCGCATGGACTCGGAGGACAGGTCAGTGCCGCGAGCCCTTCCGCGCCGCCCTGGGCCCTGCCCTCGGGCCGCTGCCCTCCCGCGGGCGCCATGTCCCGCCGCCGCGCGGCCCGGGGCTCCCCGCCGCCGCCGGCTCCGCGCCCGCCCAACCGCCCCGAGCCGCCGCGGGCCCCGGGCGCCATCGCAGCTGCGGGGCGGCGGCGGGGAGCCCCGCGCTGTCATGTCAGCCACAGGTTTCCCGGGCCAACTTGTGCCGCCCGGCGCGGCGTGCGGGGCAGAGCCGCCTCGCCCTGCCCTGCCCTGCCTGCCCCCCCCGGGGCCCTCTGCTCCTTCGGGCCCTGCCCGACCCCCCCCGCGTCCGGGGAGCGGGCTCGGCCCCCCGGCCCGCGCGCGCCGTGGGGGAGTTGTGGCGCTTCACAAGTCGGTCGCTGGGTCGGTGTTTTGCTGAAGATCGCAGCAAGCACTCCGCTGGGGTGCCGGCTCGGAGCAGCGCCTGCTTGGGCGGCCTCGGCTAGTTGTTATTTTTCCTCGGAAGCTGGTGTTTTCTTTTTTAGCAGATGCTGAGGTTGTGCCTTGCGTTAAAGCGCAGGCAGGATGTGCTAAAGCTTAAGGATGGGGAAGTACTCTGCGGACTTGTGCTGCCTGCACCCGCACAAGTGTCTCTGTGCTACAGGCAGAAACAGAACCTCAATCTTTCCAAGCACGAGGATAAAAAAAATAGTTTACCGAAATAAAAAGGTAGCTAGTCTTTCAGCATTAAGCACGCACAAGAAATAAGTCCGCAAAGTATTAAGCGTGGCAGAATACTCAAATGTAAAAGTTACATTTACTGCTATGGAATTCATCCAAAGATGAAGATTATTTGGCTTTTGGATCATCTTTCTTGTATTGAGACTTAGTTCTTGTGGAAAGGCACAACCAAATCCTCACATGTGATTGAATTCTACCTTTCAGATATTGTTTAGTTTACTGTGTCAAGAACTTCCAAAGATTGTGGTTTATGTAGTGGCTTTTTCAGATGTGTGTGCTATGGTTGAATTGAACTGAAAATAGATAGGATGCTTAAACTGAAGATAGGATACTTGAAATACTGTACGGCTCTTTACCAGCTTGTCCTGTCAAATAGGTTAAGAAATTAGTGTACTATTTTTCTTCTCACTTTAGCCTAAAAACAGTATCTCATTTCCCTGTTGGAATTACAATTAAGTAAAAAATATAATTTGATTTAAATCAAATAGAATTTTTCTTGGGAGAGTTTCATTGTTACGGTGTGAAGAATTACATGTCTTGCTCCAGATATGTATTTTCAGAATACATTAGACTGAATCCCATGTACCTATTCAAGTATCCATATTTCAGAAGTGTGGCATCAGTAGATCTAACCTCAGGTATTAAAAACAAGCAAACAGAATCCCCATGAGTCAGTTCCCCAAGACCGTGTAATTGGCCTGCAAGTCTTAAGACTAGAAAAAAACCTTAATTCTTTGGTTTCCATCTGACTTTTGAGACTTCAGGCTTTTCTGGGGTCACATTTTCTTTTCTCCGTACATGTGCAAGATTAGAAGGCTTTTTTTGTGAAAGCTGAGATTTTACATGAAATCGTGTAAGTATGGGAGTAGGCTTCTGGAAAAACAGCAGATACATAATGGAGTTTTAAGATAATCATTTCTTGTTTTATGTGTAATCTGAATCTAATCCTGATCCGTCCTGAGTCCAGATCAATTGTGAGTTGAGGAAATAATAGAAATGAGTTGCAGGGGGGTTTCTGGTGATAGAGTTGGTATTATGTCTTGCTTGTGCACTCCGAAGCCAGTGTCCTATTTTCTTTCTCTATCGTTGTTTTTGTGTTTCTCTTGCTGTAGTGACATAGTTATATCTATGTGTGCACTCTTCATTGCTCCTTTGCAGTAACATTGGCACAGATTCACTTGCAGGAGCGGGACCCTTTGTGTTTAGCTGTTTAAATAAGGACTCTGCCTTCTTTTTAATCTTCATAAAGTTTCATCTTGAGCTTCCAGGCGGAAAACGTGGGGATGCTGAGAAGGCGCTGTAATTCACAGGCGCTTCACTGTAGTTTCAAAGCCTGTTAGTTGAGCTGAGTTGGGTAGGTAAAGAGCAATGCTAAGGCTGCCATTTGTTTTTCCTGACGATTGAAAATTTCATTTTAGGTGCACTCCTTGCTGCAGCATGGTAGACTGCATTATTATTTTTGCTACATGTAGCCCAACAAGTCACTTGCCTGACCTACTGATCCAAATGATTGCTGTTCCCTGGCAGTGAGTCAGAGCATAGTATGTGCCTTTTGAACAGTCAGCCAGATGAACAGTGTTGTAGAAGGTAGAGAATGTGCAGAAAAGCTGAAGAGTATGAAAGATAGGACGGTGAAGTACCAGGGAAGAGCTGGGAATAGTTTAGACCTGTAAATGGAGGTACAGATTTACGATTAAATAATAAAATCCTTTGAGATTTAGCCGTTCATTGATTTGGGTACCTTTGCATTAAAGTATAAAACCTGTGACTATGGGAGAATGATATTTTATCTGATAAGTGATGTTTTATATTAAATAGTATATTGTACAGTATTTCATGATCTTTGACTATTTGTGTCCTGAATGGAGCTTCTGAATTTTTGCTTCTGTAGTCCTGAACAACTAGGCCTATGCTTGTCTCAGTGTGCTGTGTAGTAAGATTACCTGGGGGAGGGAAGAGAGAAAGAAAGAAACTGAACTAGCGTGCTTAACTTGTACAGTCCCAGGATTAAGCAAGAGGAAGCTGGTAGAAGGGTATAATTGGTAAAGGTTCTCCTGTTAAGACTGCTGTAGGCAGGTTTGGTAACACTCAGATCGTGCCCTCAGGCTTGGGATTTTTTTTTCTTGTTTCCTCTTTAGAAAATTTGAATAAATAAGAGGGTGTGGTGAGAGGGCCTGAATTCCATAAGTGATCAAATTCCTTTTTCTCTGTGCATGCTCTTTATCATTTTCTGCGATTATCAAAGAATTATCCATGTGATTTTTGAGTTAATGGTATGAAATATAAAATTATACTATATATATTTGGATCATATGCAAACTTTTCCTGTTCAGCTGAAATTTTTTTAACTACTGTTCATCCACTGCTAATACTGATATTTTGAATGGATTTTGAGAGTATCTGCTAATAAAATAAAAAAAAATTGGGGGGCATTACTGTAGGAAATTTTTAAGTATTTTAAACAATAAAAGAAACAAAAATAATGTCAAAAAATGATGCCCTGAAACTTAGAGTGAATTTTAACCAGCTCTTTCCATGCACATAGACTTTGTACTTTGTTTGAACAGATGTATTTTCCAAAAACACCACCAAAAAGCAAAACCCAAGCTGGTACCTGGGATAACCAGGTGGCATTTTCAGTTTAATATTAGTGATCAGTGTTCAGGGCAATAACTCTGGAGTGATTACAAATCAGTGAGATACCAATTTTAAAATAAAAATAATAAAGGAAAGAGCTGAAGTGATGATTCTTTTTCTAAAATCAAAACGCAGGCTTAGCAGTGTTTGATTTAGTTGACTGTTAGTGGCAGAGCTAAGCTAAGCCTTTTCCTGGGTATTGTGCGAGGCTCCTACTACTGTGCTAAAGTTGGCCTGCCTTTTATTCTGCCCAGGTCAACTAGCTCAAGAGTAATAGGCTGAAATTAGGTCTAGTCACCCTCCGATCTGTACTTAGGGCAAGGACAAAGCCATGTAACTTCTCGTAGTTTTCTACTGCTTTTCCCGAACCTCAGGCATGTGTTGAAAGAATGGGTAAGTTTTTCCACAGTTCTCTGGAGCAGCTTATCTTACTACAATGCTGAGAAACATTTGAGATGCTTCTAAAAGCAAAAATAATGGTTCAATTAATAATAAACACAGTAACTGACTTTAGCCTCTTGTACCAAAGCTAGACTTAAGCAGATGCATGGATCTGAGTACAAATAGCTGATCTGAATGCAGTGAAGGTATAGCAGCAGCTCAGTGGTGCGTTATTGCTGAACTACAATATTTATTTAGAAACATTTTAAGTGTTACATTACTCATCATTTAAATACTGTTTAACAGTAATTTTATTGTGGACGTGTATTTAAATTTGAAATAGTCTTGTTATCAGATTTTGTGTTTGATTTAGAGAACAGTGGCAAACATTACAATTGTAATAAAATGTTTCAGAAGAAATAAATTATTTTCTAAGTAGTACAGCTAATGAGGGTCCGCCTTCCCCTACCTCCCCCCCTTTCCCCCCCCCCCAACACTTGTGGATTTGTCTTGCATCTTTGTACCCTTTCCTAGAAGTTACCCAGGTTCCTCTTTCTTGTATCATCTTTGCCCTTCTCTAGCACTTCATTCTTTGCTCTGTCTTACTGACTGGGCAAGAAGCACTGCAAAATGTGTTTCAGTTGGAAGTATGCATGAGCAGTTTTGCCGACTAGTACGTAAGTGCTGGTTGACTAATTGGTAGGCCAAATATAACAGGTAGCTGTTGGACCTATGTTGTAATCTTTCCTTCATGCGCAGCACTGATTTATGTCTGTCTTTTCCATACAGTGGACAATTTTCATGAAACTGGTAAGATTTGAGTGTTTTGGGGGTTTTTTTTTTTTGAGCCTTTTTCACTTTATTGAAGTTCATCAACAGAATCAAAATTATTAGGAGGCACTGACAATATGATAGCACAAACCTCACTTTATAAGAAAACTAGTCTAAAAGTAATATTAAAGGAAACTTTTAGCTATAGTAAACCATATTAGACTTGTAAAATATTTCTAGAAAGGATATTCTGTCTCTGTGTAATAGGTGAGCGATGCTTTACTCAGTCTTAAAACTGTTATTGAAAAACTTCTCTGAGATCGCTAATAAACCTTTTTATGCTTAAAATTTTGTTAGGTCTGTTCATTTTATAGAATGAAATGAGACAGAGTGAAACTAACAGGTCCAACGATAAGAGACTTAAACTTGAAAAATCCAGAAACTAGGCTTATTTTTATCTGATCTCATTTAAAATGAAGGCCTCCTTAGCCTTTTGTGTGTATGTTGATTAAAAAAAAAATATCTTTTAGTTCTTTAAAGGTCTAAGTATTGTCCTTATTTGATCTTGTTTTTAAACTTGTAGTTTTAAAACTGAATAATTTTCCAGACTGATTTGGCAGTGATACATGAATTATAAGAATGACAGTTATGAAGGCAGTAGGGAAATCTGAAATATGATCAAGAAGGCATATGGTTCTAATACCTTTGTATCATGTATCTATGAGACCAGATTATAAAATTCTTCAGGCCTCTTTTGCTACATAGTCTCACTTGTTCCGATCCAGGAAGTGAAGATCATTCATTAGCACTTGTGGCAAGGTGGTTAAGTCATTAAATTTTTTTTTTGTGTGTGTGTGTGTGTAATATTGATGCGTCACAGTGGGCATTTGGGTATGTAGGTGATTACCTGGGATACCAACATTCTGCTGAACATTATATTAACAGTGTTTCTGACTGCAATTATTGTTACTGGGTTTTTTTGCTTTCAAATTGCAAAATAAAATCCTTGCTTAGGTTGCGTTCAGGCCTTTTTAGCACTGAAGAAAGTAGCTTTTGATGGGAAGACAAAATAGCCTAGACATTTTGCAAAACTAATATCTTCATTACTAAAGAAGTTGCTTGGTATAACTGAGTGGTTAACATGAGGTCTTTTTGTGAACTAGATGAAAGAGCTTGGTCTTGTGAGCTGTTACAGTTATTGCAGTAATATTTAAATATACTTCCTATAATTTGAGAAAAGTATTTTCCTACTCAATATAAGAGATAAGTGGTATTATTTTTGTTGTTTGTTGGCATCCACACAGGTATTTGTGTAGTTTGTTAGTTAAGCTTGTGATGCCATTAAGTGTGGTAACTTTTGTATATGAGGTATGATCGGTGGGCAATTTCAGGGAATTTCCTAGGCATTAGTGGAAGGAACTGTGCTTATTTTTTTCGCTTTCCATTTAAGTTAAAGTGGAGGTTATATGCAGCCTTAACATCTGTTTGGCAAAGAGATAACATCGTGCATTTCTGGAGTTGCTCACAGATCAAACTAACTTTTTTGCAATTCAAACACTTTCCGGTAGCCACTCTTACTCAGGTCTACACATTTTTCCAATAGCTTTAATATATAATAATAATAATAATTATTATTATTAAGTACTATCCGATTAGAGAATAATGGTGGGGGAATGGGCAGTACGCAGAGCTAATGTGGAAGACAGCAGTGTGGAAGTATTCCTAGAACCTGCTCTGTTGAAGAAGTCACAGAGCAATCTGTTCTTGAGTAGAAAAGTGGGGACGTGGCATAGAAGGGAACAGGTGGAGCACTTGAGATGGGAATAGGAGTTTCTGGCAAGGGGAAAATGAGATATACACAGAAACCTTTTGGCATGATAGGGAATGAGATGTGTCTAGTAGCCTGAGAAAAAGTGAGAGCTTATGAGGGAAGTGGAAAATTAGTCCCTGTCATAAAGGAGCTAAGTAATTGCAAGGAATCCTTGAAATAGGTCAGAGAGGGAAGGTAATCTCCAGCTAACTCGTGCAGGAGGGGGGAACAGAAGAGAGTAATGAACCTCTTTGTGTGAGCAGTGAGTCTCTTCCAGGCTCCCTGTTGCTTTAAAAACTGATGGCATGACTTGTTGAAAAACAAAATTAGTAGTTTTAGAAGGTTGTTCAAGATAATTGAACTTTTTTTTGTTTTGTTATCTATGTAACTAGGTCCTTTTTGTAGCTTTGTATGCCTGGTGTCCAGAGTTGTTCACATTTAAAATAAGAGTATGTTCAAATAAATTTAATTTAGAAGATGAAATATAAACATTCCTTATTATACTTGCTGTTTATCATTGTTTTTGCAGTGCATTGAGATAGCATTTACAATTCTTAAGTTATCATTTTGCAAAACTAAAAAATAAAACATTATCAAGAAAATAAATGTGCAGCCTCTAACTCAAGATATTGATGTGTGTGTGTTTGTTGGGTTTTTTTCCCCTCTTCATGGTGGTAAAATGCAAAAAATAGTGACCTGGAATTTGTTTTTCCGTGTCTAATTTTTCTCTCCATACAGTTCTCTTTATAATAGGATTTAAGGTCTTAAATGATCTTTGCCTAAACTTCTGGTTGCTTAAGTTTAATGGATGCTTTCTTTAATAGAGGGCTCCTTAAGACATAGGCTAAGATATTTGGTATAAAAGCAAAAGATTTAATTTGATAGATATCAAACATTGTCATCATGATGCGTAGTATAAGATTGCTGTTATTCAAATAACTTGAAGTTTCACTGAATAAAAAGAACCTAAGATATTTGAGTTCAGAGACTTAAAACAAGATTACTAGCACAGGTAATGTTAATATCGTTTATGAAATATACTTTACCTATATAAGAATGCAGCATAACCTCCACTTATTGTTAATCTTAACATTGTTCAGCATAGCATCTTGTACGAATTACCATTTGCCCTGTAAAATTGCAGCGAAGTCCTAATTTTGATATTATAGTTTATTGTGCTGTAACCATAACTCAGATGCATGCTAGTAAGTGTAAGAAAGATTTCAAATGTAAATGATCTTAAAGGTTCAATGAAAATACTTTCTCTATATACACAGTAAGTAGAGAAATCACATTTTTTTTTCTTTTGAAATAAAGCTACTTTTGGAATGTCTTTAGTAGACTTCCTTAGGCTGACTTGCATGTCAAGCTGTATATTGAACAATTTATACAAGTAGTATTTAGTAGAGTGTTTAGCAGAATGGGAATCAGACCTTAATTATGGCCTTTATGTTATGAATTGAGTCCATTAGTGTAGTTCTATGTTGCTGGTTTCTCTACTTTTGATGGCTGGTTAATACTCGAAGTAGCAACTATTCACTGAAGTATGAACAGGCAAAGTTGCTACTTCATAGAATGCTATCCTGTCTGTGTTTCTTTTCTCTATTTCTTGAGTCAAACCTAATGTGACAGTAACTGAAATTAGAGCTTTTTTGGGTCTCCTTTGTGTACTGTCTCTTTTGCATCTTTCTCTGTTCATTTTTTGAGTTTCGCATTTAGTACAGGGGAAACATGTCTTGGGGATGGGAGAATGGGACAGCAATGTTAGCACCTGGCAGAATTTACTTGACATTGTGCCTGAATATTTTTGACTTCCATTGCTGACTAGACTTCAAATTGGTTATGATTTTCAGAATGAAAAGCACAATAAAAAATTTAAAATCTGGCAGTTCTTCAACTATAGAAAGCATTTATTTTGTGCCTATCTTAGTTAACCTGTGTTTGTAAAGGACACTGCTTTATCAGTAAAGATTTAAAATTATGAACCACTTGTTCCTGTTCCCTAACTTTCTAAGGAGATAATCAAGTTGCAGATAATGTGGTTCCCAGAAATGAAATTCAGTGTTATTTGTATCTTTAAGGCAGACACTTACAGTTTCTTGATTTGTGTAATGCTTTTGCATATGTAGTCTTTTTTGCTGTCGTATCGCAAGGCATGCACATTTAACTTGCTGTACTCTCTCACTGTTCTTCTGATATTTTGGCATTCCACATTTCTTTATCATATTATTGATTCCTCTGTATGCTACAAATTGGACGATAACCTGGTTTTGTGTTATGTAAATCTATGAGCCCAAGTATTCTAGGGCTAACAACCTACATAATCAAATAGGTAATTCAGGAGAGTGGAAACAGCTCCAGAGAGGTGGTGATTCAGAACACACTTTCTCAGTCTTGTTTTATTTCCTGTGCGTGTTTGTTATTTTAAGTTCCTTTGATTTCTCTCCGTTGAAGAGCTTTTCTAACTTCTCCCACTTTTATATCATCAAACTGAAATGTTTGTAGTGTTGCTCCTTTTTCAAGGTATTTCTACCTAATCTAGAAATAGCTTTATTCTAAAATAAGCTGCTGCCTCAAAAGAAATTTCTAAACAAGTCTTTAATGTTATCACTTGTTGTGCTGTATGAAATTATCTCTCCCTGATTTCTTTAATTTTCCCCCATGTTGATTTCTTAGTAATTGTGTAATTGTATAGGTTTTCAATAAGGAGTTTTGCTGGCTTGTTTTTAAGATTGATTTCTGAAAATTTCTCGAGTTTTGTTCATTTCAGGAATCTTTTGTTAGGATAACTTAATGAAAAAAAAAGCATAGGTGGAATTTCCAAAAAATGCCAGGTAAATGTGATTCAGAAGCAGAAGTGCTTCTAAGAGAATTGATGCTCTTAACTCATGCAGTTCTGGAAATTCTGGTCTTTTTTCTTTCTCCATAGGTTGACCTAATCAACATGCTTTTCACCTATTTAAAGGTATCAGGAACCTGAAAGCGCTTCCAGAAAATGCTACAACACCAAGCTTGCAGTCCTGTTTCCCCCTTTTTTTTTTTTTTTTTTAATCCCTCTCTTAACTTTTCTTATAACAGCTCTTAATTGCTGGTTTAATTCTCCTTCATTTTGTTTCCTTGCAAAACAACTTTGCTGACATCTGCAATTTTTCCCTATACTGTTTTTATTCCCTTGCCTTTGAAGAGCCATGGAGTGAGTTGTGTTGTTGACTATCAGTGGACTGTATCTGGAGCTGCAAGAGCAGATGTGAATAGAAGGTGCTGCCTTCAGGATGTAGTGGTGGATTTTACTGCGCATAGTTCTGGGTTATTGTTTGGACCCAGGCATTCTTGTGTCTTGTTGCATTTTTTTTTTCTTTTGCAGACATTTAGTGTTTTGCAGACTGTGTTCCTTTTTTTTTTGATGGTAGTTTATATGCATACATTGAATTTTTCTTACTGATGGTAGGTTCTCCTGAATTCAGGAACTGATGATTATCTGAGTCATTATATGATTTTGACAGCCTATTAAATTAAAAACAAATGGTTTTCCCAGGAAAAAAAAGCTAATCATCAAAAAGCTAATTAGGAATTCAGGTAGCTGAAGTTATTTCCTGTCTACTGTGAAGATTATCTCTGAATTACTTGCTGGTTAAGTGAAAAAAACTATAGGAGCTCCAAAGCTTTATGGCATTTCTATGCTGGAATCAGACTACACACATTAAAATAAGAGAAACTCTTTCTCTTGTGGAGCAGAAATGTTTCTGATTTGGGGAATTAAATTGGTAATCGTGGAAATTTAATAGTAGAAGTGTATGTATTACCAATATAGAAATAATACATCATAAAACACAAAATTGACCAAATGTAGGGAGTGGAACGAGAAAGATCAGGCAAGTGTTAAATTTTTCCACTCTGTTGCTGGCTCATAGTGTTGGCTTGTTTTTTGTGAGCTCTTCATTTTTCTTCAGATCTGTTTTAATCTCATTTTTAAATTGGCACCATAGTCATTTGGAGAGCATAAGGCAAAGATTAATTTAAATCTGCTTGGGCAACTGTGAATAGTTGCCTTGAGCACTGCATTTTATTGTATATTGGTACCCTGTTGTTGATGTTCTGATAGTAACATCATAAAGATGTTGGCATTCACATTTGCTTAATATTCGTTGAAGGCCAGTGATAGTTAATACAAAAATGTATGAATTTATTCTTTCTCTGCTCTCATTTGGGAGCCAATGTAACAATTTCTGGTATCAAGTTCAGTTGCGTCAAGGTCAATTATAACAAGTTCAGTTGTACCATTGAAATTGTTAGCTGTTAAAAACAATGTTAGTCCTACTTTAGTTCTTAATAGCTTTGGTCTGCAGTTCTTATTCTTGAGTGGAACATAAAGTAATAAATCAGATAATGCTTCTTGGAGAACATGTAGCCGCTCCCACATTTGCGAGTGATGGAGATTTTATCAAAAAAAAAGTGATTTATTTCCTAGGACAGATGAAGGCTCTTCATATCAAAGATGGGAGGTCAGGCTTGATAATTTTCAAGTATCATAAGGATTTTTTTTGCTTGACTGTTGATGGTAAAAGAAGTCTATAGGAAATAGTGAGTGTAAATCACTTTGAATTTGCCATTGTCAAAAGTCCTGAAATTGTTAGATATTCTGTTGTTATTGTGGAAATGGTCCACTGGCCGTTATGCTCCAGAGTGCTGCTTCTCACCTTGGAAAGGAATAGAATAATGGGGAAACTTGTGAAGTTTAAGTTTCTTTATATTCTTTATATTTTGATTTTTCCTAGTCAAATGAAAATGATGAAGTGCCCAGGTATGTCACTGAACAGATCACTGGGCCTGTCCTCCCCCCCCCCCCACCCTCTCCCCCTTGCAATTTTTGTTTTGTTTTTACTTGGCACCTATAATTAAATCATTGGAATTTGTGTTTCACAGGCTAGTGAAAACTAAAAAAACCTGGTAGGTTTTTTTTTTTTATAATTAAAATATTCGTGTACTTTCAGTGAGGTTCATCATATTTGGATTCTCGAATGTTAATTATGCCTTTCATCTAGTCAGAGGCAATCTTCCATGGATTTGATGCTTTATGACTTGATTTTCATTGTGTACTTTATATGAAACTGCTTTTGAAGATTCTTCTGTTGCATTTAGTGTATTTAGTGTGCAGCTTCGTGGCTACTCAGTAGTGTTGGCTTTAGCAACCATGTTCCCTGAAAACTCTGCTGGTCTTTAGTTTGTTGCCTTACAAGATGAGGTTATTTATTATAGGATCAAAATAATTTCCCTTGGTGTTAGCTGAAATCAGCCGAGTCTTTTGCCTACCTACTGAACATCTGGGGACTGGAAGCTAAGCGTTCTCAGTGGAGGTGCTGCAACTCTGAAATGAGCTCCTGTTGATCAGACTGAACTCGCGCTTGCTGACCCTCAAGGGCATGGTGTAAGGCCCATCTGTTAGGTCTGAATTTGCCTGAGGGAAGGTTACTTCAGTTAAAGTCTAGAGGGAGTATGTTTAGCAGACATTAAAAATACAGTAATAAATTGACTGGGCTTTTGTATTGGTGTATGTTTGGTGTGTGGCTGTGCTATTACTTCAAGTGGACAGTTGCTAATGGGGGGTTCATGGAAAGTTAAGAAATCACGCTGTTCTCGCGTGTTTTGTTTTTGTTGATATTTCTTCTAGACTGCTATGTCTGCAGTTATAGAAAATTAAAAGAAAAAAAGATTTTGGGGTAGGCATCCCATTCATTTAATTGAATGGAAGGGATTACTTGAAATAGGAAATCGATCTCCTTGGAGAGCTAAATATGTGTCAGGAATGATGTGCCATACACCATTTTCTTCAATGCATTAAATCACAGGCTCATTATATTTTCATTTGCATTTAACTGTACACAGCAATTAATGCACAAATGTGCATGTAAGTTATGTGGTTTAAAGTTTGTGCATTTTAAATTGGAAAGAATTTGGAGGGTTTTTTATTATTAAAGAACATTTTCATGTTTACATGACTCCAACAATGACTTAATTTTGTTCAGATCCTTAAAGGAGGAGAAGAATCCAGGATTGAAACTGCTTGAAGAACTTTTGTTCTTTATAAAGTGAACATAATGGCTTATGAAGTGAAAATAATGGCTTATAACTACTAATGACTTTTCAGCTGTTAGCACTGATGTTTATCAGTTTTAAGATTATTTTTAAATACTGTCTGGACTGGATTCAACCAGCTAGATTGATTTGATTCACATGCACATACAGATTGTGCAGATGCTAACCTCTAACATGAAATTGATGTTAGAAAAATCTTAATCCTCCTGATCATGAAGATTTATTATTTTAGCTATGGGTAGAATGTAAAAATAATAGCTCAAGCAGTGCTTTTGAGGTAATGGTTCCTCTATTTAAGCTTACATTAATTGTATTGCCTAATGAACAGACTTTAAATGTCAGTACCATTTCAAAGCTGTTCCTCTTAGCAGAGGAAAAGTTACAGGAGGAGGGAAAAAGGTCTGACTCTTCTGAGAAGATTCTGTGTTTCCAGTTCTACCTTGCTGCATTTGGAAGGCATCATTTGCCGGTGTTTGAGTAAAATGAGGTGTGTGCATGTGCTAAGGCATTTTAAAGATTTGTGTCCTTGATTCTTGTCTCTAGTGCTGTGATTTTTGCTTCAGGCTGATTCTGGTACTCAGATGAGGATGAAAATGGGGATAGTATAAGCTTGAAGTCTATGTTGTGCTTGCTGTAACAGTTTTAAATTTTAGTAATTAGTCAGTCTTTTGAATGGTGGTTCTTAAAAACAGCTATTGTGTATGCAGGCTCTCTCCAGCAGTGACTGTTTTTGATGCTCTATTGTTTGGGATGACCCCTGAGTTGAACTCTCTGAAACTCAAATGTCTAATGTTCTTCATCGGGCTATGGTCTATAGATCCGTTACAATGGAACTGGAGCCTGCTTGCAGCAAGGGAGCAAAACCAGACCTGTCTGTCACTGGCAATAGGAGAATACCACAAGCGCTTAAGTTCTACTAGTGTCGTTCTGCCTTGAGAGTGGCAGTCAAGATTTAAACAGATCTCTGCGCTGGGGAAAAGTCTTTTTTTCTTCTTTTTTTCTTTCTCCTTTAAGGAGGGAAAGCTCACTTTAACTTACTTAGCTAAAAATTTGTTTTAGTATCTTCATTGTGTTATCAGTAGTTTTCCAGAATGCTCGTTTTCCTTACTTTGTTCCATTTCCTCTCCTTTGATATGTATTATTAGTTTCTGACTCACAGGCTTTGTGGATTTCAGATGAGAAAGCGAAAGGAAAGCAGAGTGATGTGCTTTCCATTATTATCTTTTCTTTGTTAAGGACCTTTTCCCTTTCTTGGATCATCCCAAGTAGATACTGAGTCAGATTCGATTGAAAAGTCCCATTCAGAGGTGAAAGATATACGGACACTGTCTTAGTATTCCAAACAGGGCTGGGTTGACTTATTTCCATTCTTTTGGTCAGGAAAAGACTCAAGTGGACTAAAAAAATTGTGCAGCGTGTGGACACATCTCACCTCCATGCATGTCCTCCCTCATGCCCTTTTTGAAAACCCAAAGAACCAAAAAAGCGGGTGAATCAGCAGGTTTAACAAAAACAGTGTTGCAATTAAGTCTTCACAGTATTCAGCAACAGCCATAGGTCTGGTTATAAAACTTAACATCATCTTTCAGCTGCCTCTTGAAATAGCAGTTCAGTGGCAAGTGACCTTCCAAGTCATTGTCTGCTCTGATGCTATAGTTTTTTCTCCAAAAAGTTTCCTGATCTTTTCTCGGTGTATGGAATACTAGCAGAGAAAATGTGTACATTCTTGAGCTGTATAAAACATTATGATACAGAGGAAAGATGTTTTTGGTCTTACAGGGATTCTCTTCACAGCTCTTCTTTACTGGATGACCCAGAACTCATTGAGTGTGAAAGACTGAAAATAATCCTGGGTCCTCTGAGTACTGGTAGATCCCTGAGCACCTAAAATATATTGCTTCTGGAGACACAGGAGAAAAAATTCCCAACTAGACATGGTTCTGGGTGCAGTCTGTACTAGCTAATCCTGCTTTTGCAGGGGCTTGGACCAGATGATTTCCAGAGGTCCCTTCCAACCTCAACTATTCTGTGATTCTGTGAAAACTGCAAATTTCATTTTGTGTTTTTATTTAATGAATTATTTTTAGTGAAGGAATGTGGTCAGGGCAGCACTTTGGGGGAAGTTGCCAAGAGAAACGATCAGAAAATAGTGATCTGTTGTTTGACTGCTGCTTGCCATTTTGTTTTATAAGCATTTTGGCTATTTCTGTAGTAGGTCCTCTGATCACGATATTGGTCTACTTTCTTAATATCTTACACAAAGTTATTCAAACTGGGAGAAAGGGGGAGTTCTCTGTTAAATAAATAAATTATTGACATGTTAAAAATCATCTGGATTTGACAGTTAAATAGAATTCAGCATGATCGAATGGATCATAGAAGCATGGTCAGGTATAGCACTTCATCCTCAACTTCCAAGAAATTCCATGTGCTATTTTTGTTTTAAGTGCTATGGCCTGCTTTTTCTGTTTCTGTTCCTCTAATATTAAAATTTGATATAATGCATGAAACTCTAATCTGTCAGTCCTTATCAAACACATAGGCTATTAGAACCAAATCAAGCAAACATTTAAACTATCACAACCAAATCAGCCTTCTAAGTGTTACTGGTTTCTCAAGTCATTAATAAACTTATATCTTTATATATCCATCTATAGCTAGAAATCTCTTATCTATATATTTATATCCTTTCCTGAATCAATATTACTAGTTTCATCTCTTCCATATTTTTTCCTGAAAATAAGTTTGTTTTCTACAAGTGGACTAGCATATATAGAATGTCTGACTGCTTGTGTTTTTTAGGCTGTAAAAATTAGTGACCTGTGACTTTGTACCCTAAAATGGTCAGGGTATGTTGCATTTGCCATATTAAATAAACACTCATCTGCTACGGGTTGGTTGATTTTAGGGTATTTTTCATCTTTGTTTAGAGAAATTAGTCAGATTTCATGCCTGTGAACTGAAGAAACCACACACACACCCTTCACAAAACTCATGCTGGGTTATGTATTCTAATTGTCTTCTCACTTAAAACTAGGCCTTAAAAGAAGGGCACCCTTGAGAAGTATGCTCAATAACCACTCTTAGTCTGTACTTATGGTCTCTAGCTCTATGCCTTTTGTTTGAAAGTTGGCTTATGCTCTTCTGAGGGGTTTTTTAGAATGATACTAATGCTGTCAATGGATATAGAAACATGGACTGACTGTAAATTGCTTAGAAGTTTGAGTTCCTAGTTTAAAAAAAAATCTTTACTTTTGATACTTCTCAGCTGTGAGAAAGTTAGGGTTATTTATCCATTTGAAGTGATCTGAGGCAGCTATTGCATGAGTAGTGTATCTACAGTGCTTTGCTGTTCTTGGTTAAGCAGCTTCCTGTTGGAACCACTGATCCGTATAACATTACCGTATTCAACACAAGTGGTCAGACTGTGTGCCATCTTGTATGCATTTAAAACTTCTCCTTAACACTGATTTTGAGAAATGTATATTTTGATAATTCTAGATTTGGTATGTGGGGTCAGATTAAATTATTTCTTCAATTCTTCTTTTTCATCCTCTTTGTTAACTTTGCTTTCATAACACAATTTTAAGGATGTTACTTTCAGGAATAATTTTTGACTTAGGCATCAGCTGAGGAAGGAGGGGTTGTCAGTCCCCTAGTACATCTATTGTGGGCCTGGCTTAGTGGAAAAATTGGTGTTGCTTGCAACATATTTTACACTTAAAGCTATGCCAATTTTCTAGAGGGATCCTAAACTACTCTTACGAGTAGTTTGCAGCTAGTGGCTGTTAACACTGTTGGGACTGGTAGCTTCAGCTCAGTGCTAGATGCACTTTTTGGAAGTTTCTAATGAACATACAAAACAGTCTTTTGGGGAAAGAAATCAGTATTGAACAGATTCAAAGCCAGATATGTATGCTTCTGTTGGCCACCTTTGCTTTATTTGGTAGTCACAGATGGTGAGTTTACATGGCAAGAAGGGAACTGAGGTTACCTTTTGGAGGGGAAAAGGGGAGTGAGGGAAGAGGAGGGGAGATGGAAAGATGTGTAATATTCAGGACATAGAAAAGGAAGAAAATAAAAATAGTGGCACATGGAAAAATGTTGTGTAGCAGTAAAGAGCCATTATGACTTTCACAGGGAGAAGTCATGCCTTGCAAATTACTAGATTTTTTTTTCTTTAATAGAAAAAATAGGATATGGTATTTGCATGACATTTAAGAAGTTTGAATTTGATACACTTTAATTAAAAGTAAAATCCTGTTGTCAAGGGCTCTAAAACTAAAATGTTTGAAGGAGAAAGATTCTTTTTTGGATTAATTTTGAAAACAAAAGCCTAAGAATAATTTCTCAGTTTTAATAATATCAGGAGACAAGTTTATCAAAAGGGGATTTCAGAGGGATCTGTTCTTGGAATATAATAGTCAGCATTTTCATAAATGTTACCTTACTGGTATCTCTCCCTGTTTCAGATCAGAGTTTGCTAATGATTACTCAGAGTAGTTAAAACTAAAGCTTAATGTGGAAAGTATTGCAAAGGGAATCTGTTATTGGGACTAAGCCATAAAATTTGATATTGATAAATACAGAGGAATGCAGATAGCGGGTGAGGAAAAAATCTAAAGGCAAATAAGCAAAGATATCTTGAAATCATCATAGATGTCCCAGGAAACAATGCTGGTTCAATAATGATTAAACAAGACACAGGTAATGTGAGAAATTGGTAGTAATGTCTTTGAAAACAAAAGAGAAAACATGCTAATGATGCTGCATTTTGAATAATGATGCAGTTCTTGTTTCATCCATCTCAAAAACTAGTAGAATAAGAACAGATATGGAAAAAGCTTTCAGTCATGGTCAGAAAGATGGAACAGCACCTGTACCTGTAAAAGCAGGATGCTTTGGCACAAAAAAGATATGCAAGAGGCTTGGGAAGAAAAGGGGTGTGATTAAAGTCTATAAAATTATAAATGTTATGTGGAAATGGATGGGATATTATTATTTTCTCTTTCTTTAAAGCAATTTCATTGAGTGTTCCTTGCACTTTGCTCGAATAATATTTAAAGACAGCTGTGTAAAATTACTGCCACATACAGGGCTGTATTAGCAAAAGTGTAGCTATCAGGTGAGTAGAAGTGATTCTTTCCCTCTATGCACTTGCATCTGGATTAATGTCCAGTTTGGTGCTCGTCCCAGATACTGACACGCTGGAGGAAATTCAGTGGAGGGCCTCCAAGATGGTTAAAAGGCTTAAGCACGTGACAGAGGCTGAGTGAGTTGGGTTCCTTCAATTTTAGGAAAAGAAGTTACTGTTAGTTACTGAGTTACTGTTTGTTTCAGTGACCAGATGGGGAGTATAGAAAAGGAGGAGCCAGAGTCTTCTCAAGTGTACAGCTGGTAAGGACAAGAGACAACAGGCAAAAGTTCAACACCAGAAATTCTAATGAGATGTTGGGATTTTTTTTTTACTCCACAGAGAAAATATTAATCAGACATTAGAGACTTTGTTCAGAGAGGTAGCAGTATCTCCATCCTTTAAAAGCATCCATTAAAAACTCAACTGGACGAGGCCATGAGCAATGTGATCCGAGTTGGCCCTGTTTGAGCAGGGGATTGGACCAGCTGACCTGCTGAGGTCCCTTCCAAAATAAATTATTTTCTTCCATCAAGTCACAGAACAGTTTAAGAGTTCTAAAAGGCTGTGAACAAATGTATGGAAAGAGAGGTACGTCAGTGGCTGCGTGACGTGTTGATTCAGGGACAACTTGCAGCCATCTCCACACTTTTTTTTTTTTTTTTTTTTTTTTTTTTTTTTTTTTTTTGGTAGTTGGCTTGACTTAGACCAAGATACAGAGCAGAACTGCTGACAAAAATGACTCCTGCTGGCCATATATTTCCAGTACTGTGACCAACTTCTCTGGAAACTTGGGGGGGGGATCAAAACCCCTCTTCCCTTCCTCCCCCCTTCCTCCCCCAAAGAAAACCCACCACAAAACAACCCAAACAAGTCCTCGACCCCCTGAGAGGGAGGGCTATGAGCAAGTATGGGAGTGCCTTAAACCTTTTGTAAAACTTTTCTTCTGCGTGCTTTTAAGGATCTAGCATTGGTGGTGGATGCTGGGCTAGATACATCTCTGACCTGACCCAGCATGCCTTTTTTTTGTGTTTCTGGAGAATGAAAATAATGAATGGCTGCTTGATGAAGTTGAAAAATAATTGTTAATCACAGGAGAATTAATCTTCTGGCAAGTCAGTGACTGGGAGAATTTTCCAGCCTTCCCTTTTGTTGGTAGTGTCCAGAATAAGTTATACTGTGGAGTTACAGTAACTACTGCCTTACTATAAATTTATTGTAGTTCAGGCAAAGAGCCACTGAAAATAATGCTGTGTTTGCCTAAGATCATCTTTTCAACATGTCTGAATACATCTGAAAGAGACATTGTGCAACAGATACCAACTTTCTCTTTTTATCTTACAGCATAAGCAGCACTATTATGGATGTAGACAGCACAATTTCCAGTGGGCGTTCAACTCCAGTTATGATGAATGGACAAGGAGTTCCTGCCTCCTCTACAAAAAGCATTGCGTATAACTGTTGTTGGGACCACTGCCATGCTTGCTTCAGCTCCAGCCCGGATTTGGCAGATCACATTCGCTCCATACATGTGGATGGTCAGCGAGGAGGGGTTGGTGTTACTTTTTTTTACCTTATTTCCCTCTTCCTTAGTTCCCAATACTCCTTTCTTCAATGATAGGCACAAATTTTGTTTTGAAGTATCGTCTCTCTATCTAGTGGTAACTAGGAGTAAGCCTTCAGCAGCCTGGCACTGGGCATTCAGCTGTTGTGTTTTACATCATTCACTTGATTTGGTATCATGTGGTTTTTTTGATTGAATGACTAACTTCAGACATGGAGTAAATTCTTCTTAGTAAGTCATTTGAAAGTCTGAAATTGTTGATAGAGGTGCTAATCTCTCAGCATCTTGAAGCTGTTGGTGTATATTTAAGTGCTTATACTTGGCATTAATTTTCTTAAAATCATTAGCATACATGTTGCTGCATGTAAACTGAGGAAAAGTCACAGCTTGATAATATTCACAAATGGAATCTCATTAGGGATAAAATATATTTAATATATAAACATAAAATATATATATATAAAATAGGGCAGATGTAAGATTGGTTATCATGGGAGTTCAAACTGAAACAGCTCTGTCTGTAGTTCTGATATAGATGCTCGGAAGTCATAGCTTCAACATACACTGCATTTAATTTTTTTTTTTTTGAAATATAGATGATCATGTATGCGTTTCAATTTTAATCTACTCCCAAGTCAAATGATGTAGTTTCTGTTGGTTTCACAATTTTAATGTTTCAAAACAGCTCCCAGTAATGTAGTTTCAGCTTTGTACTTTAGTTAAAAACAAAAACACTCTCCCTGTGAAAGACTCCCAAATTCCCTTTGCCTAGAATATTTCAAAGTAAACTAGCTTTATATCAAACACAAGCAATCTATCCGCTTCATATTGGGCGTTCAGTATCATATGCTGCATCTCTTCAAATTCTTGGAGAGGTGATGTCAAATCTTAGCCTAGAGTAGTCATTATCTTTGACATTTTGTCCTGCCACTTCCTTAGAAGTGAAATGTTAGACCATTAACTTTTATCTGGAGTGTATAGGAGATTTAAACAAAACACAGATTTTCATTACTTTATTATGTCATTTAGTCACTGAGAAAGGCATGACTCAGTGGTTGTATTAGGTAATGTTTTTTAGTATGATGGAACTTCCAGCTTGGTATTTGATGACTTTTTTTTTTTAGTCCAAGCCCCGAGCGGAATCATCCAGCCAGTAAATCAACTTCTTAACTATCTGTGAGATAAATTTGTGTGGTTCTATTCATAGATTTGTAAAAATACTATTTGAATCCTGGATGAAAGAATTAAGTAGATGAGGTGTATCAGTATCCTGTGGACTTTAGCATAAGTGCATCTCTGGTAATACGTGTTGTCCCATCCTTGGCTCCTTTTGATTCCTTTGCAAAAGGATTGTAAGTTTTTTTTTTTCTTTTTTTTTTAATTTATTTTGTTTCTGTTTGCTTACATTCTATATGACATGACTTGTGGAGGTTTTTGTTTATAAAATGTTAGACTGTAGTTGTCTTTCTGAAGGAAAAGGTTGCTGGAAGCACCAAGCATCTGACCGTTTCATTCAGTTCACACTTCTTCTATCTGTCCTGTTGGAGTTTTATTTTTTTAAAAAATTCTTTGAACTGATACTTGGGAAGGCTACTGACACTGGCTGTTTTGTTTCAAGGACTTGTCTGCCACCTGCTGGCGAGGCGTTTAAGTGGAGAGTTAGAAATACTGTGGTTTTGACTAGATTTCAGATACTACTCATCTATAATGACTGTAAATTTAAAGAAAAGTAATATTAGTAACTGCTTATTGAGAGCTTAAAAGCAACGAGATAAGCATCCTTGTATGGTAAAAGGTATATATCTTTTCCAAGTTGATATTGAGATAATAGTTCCATACCAAACCAGATAGCTCCATGAAAAGCCTAGGAAATTTTTTATCTTTTGACAAAACAGTTTTACCAAAAAAAAGAGAAAAAAAAAGGAAAAAAAGAGTTCTGTCAGAAATATTTTGGGTTCAGTCTTTAGGCAAGATTTCCCAAGGAGCCTTACCTGGACTTCTGATGGGTTGTCGTAAAACCAAGTGCTTGTTTTTGATTTTGAGGGGACTGCATTTCTGTAATTTGTTATTTCATAGTAGTTCTCCTTTGCTGAGTGCCCTGCAGTCTACAGGTGATGATGAAAACATTGGAAAGTCAAGAGCTTTGTTGGAGGCCAGGAATCTCAGAGTCTCCAGTTCTGTGGCTGCCAGCGGGTGGGGAATCTCAACACAGAGGCGCAGCAGGCACCAAAATACTTGGGAGCTGGGCTTTCTGGCCCAGTGAATCTGGATCAGCTGGACAGGCATGCAGGGTTTCCAGCTCTTCATCAGTAAGCTGGGGTACCTTGATGTACCACTATCTTTTGAAGGTTCAAATTTTTTAATATCTGAAAGAGAAGAAGAAACTTGAATTCAATTAGTTTCCTGTTGTTCTGAAATCCTGTATTTTGGACAACTCTATTCTGGGAGACTGCATTCTGCTGTTAAAAATTAGGGCTATATATTAGATTTCTTTACACACAGACCTGTTGAAGAAATTATAATGAAAGCCGTGTTCATTGAGTCCTTTTTGTTCTTTAGTTTATAAATAGACAAAATGAGATGAGAGAAAAGCAGCATGAGTAAATTCTACTCCCTTCATGCACTGTTGTGCATGTGATTGTTCTGTACACCGGAACCATTAAAAAAAAAATGCAAATTTTTAATCCCATGATAAGGTTGTGACTTTCTTCATTGGGATATGAGTATAAGGTACCAATTTAGAATGTCCATTTTTTCCTAATATAAAACTCTTAAAATAAGGATATTTAGATATCTGGAAAAATTTTAAACTTTGTCATGCTCAAAGAATTATGACTTGGTTATGAGGTCTGTTCTTCCTTTCTATCATTGTTATCCAGAAAATGTAAATTTGTTATTTTAATTTTTTTTTCTAAATACTTAGCAATTAAAGAGTTTGTTTTCAACTGTATCTACAGTGAATCCTGAGTATGTTTATCTGGACAAGCATCTGGATTTTGATATTTTGTACCACTGACCTGCTTTTTTGAATACTTGAGGTTTTTTTTTTTTCTTGTTATGAGAAGTGTGTTTAAAAGTCAATGGTTATTGTCTCAAAATGTTTTGAACTACTTTGTATTGTGAAAACAAACTTCTTTATTAACCTGATTTTGAACAACTTTTTACTGTTGTTTAGAGTTAGTTTTAAGCTAATCACGTTTTTACTTTATTAGGTATTTGTTTGCTTATGGAAAGGTTGCAAAGTATATAATACACCTTCAACAAGTCAAAGCTGGTTGCAGAGGCATATGCTGACACACAGCGGGGACAAACCTTTCAAGGTAAGATTCATTGTAAAATGTGTCATCCTTTATTTTAAGAATGATAGCGGTTTTTTTTTTTCCTGATAGACTGTATTAATCATAATGCCAATGCAGGAGGATCTGCTAAAAGTATCAAGTGAGCTGAGCTTTGGTCTTGCGGTGGTAGTGCCCAAAGATTCTGTTCTCTCATGAAAACAGCTGAAGGTACTATTATTGTTCCTCCCTGTTCCTTTTAGTCTGTAAATGGTAGGGGAGTCTAAGACAGAAGAATACTGTCTGAAGTTCAGTTTTTGTGTGCATTTTCGTCTACATTGTAACAATAAGATATTTTGCCTCATGCTTTACACTTCCACATTAAAGTCGGGATCGTGCTTGATGGTGCACGTTCTGTGCTTGGATAAAAGCAGGGTTTTTTTAACAAACTTCAGTTGAAACACAGTCAATGACTATTTATGGTTAACCTCTCTGAAAATAATAAGGAAGTCAGGAATGCAGGACCGTTGAGCTGACTGTATTTCCTGCATAGTATTTCTAACTTTCTCTTTCTTTCTCCCCCTAATCTGTACCTGCAATTCTAGGTATAGTAGTGTTTATCATTCCCATATCCACCAATCCGTTATTAATGAGTTGCTTCATGCTCTTATGGATACAGTTGGGGCAGTTCATAGCTGTCAGTCCTGGATCACTTGATGGTAAGTCCCACCCATGCTACTTTAGACTGAAGTTCTCCTTCCATATAGGATTTGAAAATCAATTAGGGTTTTTCTTAAATTTAGGTAGCATTTCATTCCCCTTTTTTTCCCCCTCCTCCCACCCGAAAAAGGTTTTAGTCACTGTTTCTCCACTTCCTTCTTCTCTCTTCCCCCCCCCCCCCCCCAAGTAACATGTTCTGCTTTTCTATTTTAAGGCAGTTTAATTACTGGAAAAATAATTTTCTGTTACAGTGACCTCTTCCAGGATTTACTTATTCTGCACAGCTTATAACTGTAGTTATGACAGAAAACAAAACTATGCTAAATGCCTGGAGAGTAAAAACACTTCTGTGCAAGTGAACAACTCTTTTTTTTTTTTTTTTTTTCCTCCAGTGAAATTTAAACTAGATTTTTCCGTACCAAATACTTTTTTTTTCTTTCCCCCCCATTCCAAACTGCATAGTTTAGTCTGAAAATTTGTGACAGAGAGTGAGTGGCAAGGGAGAACTTACTCTACAGGTTGTCATACCCTTTGTTCAAAAGCATAAGGTTAGCATGCTCTTAGAAGCATCCATAAGGATCGTAGACCCCTGAAAGTTTGAGAAAATGATTGTTCCAGTAACTGATCTTATCTTAAATGGTAGTCCCTGAATCAAATTAAAAAATGAGTCATCAGAGGAAACTTGTCCCTTGTCTCATCCTTGAACTGAATATTTTTATGTGCCTTAAAATATAATGGCAGGTTTTTTTGTTTGTTTGCTTGTTTTTGTTTTTGTTTTTGTTTTTTTTTTTGAAGATAAGTCTTCCAGTAGGGTAGTTTGTAGGCTTGTGCTGTTCTGGCTCAAAGTTGATAATGATTCTCTGTTAATCCTTAATTGCTGTTTAAATGTCTGTTATTGGAGCATTGCTCTGTTCAGACCAAGTATTTACCATGCCACAACTTTGAAGCCAATAGGCAAGCTGTCAAAAGGTGCAACTATTCAGCTATAGTGTTGTTGTAAAGGATGGAAACTTAACTGTGAAAGAACAGGTGAGAAACAGTTAAGAATTCAATTGTAGAGACAGTGGCTTTGAAAGAAGAGGGCATACCTCAGACATACCTCTAATACTTTTGAGTGCCAGAGTTACCTAGCAAACTCGGCAAAAGCTGATATCCCAGTCTTTTGGGCTAGATAGAGACCTAAAATTTCAAACTATTAGGTCTAAAAGTAAGTGTCTTGTATTAAATGTGCTTATTTTATCAGCTGACTTTCTGCACTTTGGGATTGTAATGAGGGAAAGAATACATCCCAGGCTGGGATTGCAGTACTTTAACATTGTGGCTCAATGCATGTCACTTCAGCATTTATTCCTACTGTCTTCAGGTCCCTCTGTTTTTATCTCTGTATTTCTTAACCTGGTCCTGCGAACTTTGAGACCTTCTGTTCTGTTCAGGATATTTTTAAGAAAGGCAAAGAATATTAGCTAGGAAAGTGACAATCAGAAGCATGGAAAATACACGTTTGTAAACGTATGAGAAAGCTGGAATTGTTTAATGTAGAGAAGAGATTCGTAAATATATGGGAGATTTCTATATTCTTACACCTCTTTATTTCAAAATAAGACACAAAGATATTTTATTAAATTGAAAGTCAATAGAGGACTGTCTGAGGCATAAAGCTCTTTTGCAACAGGATTATTCTGAAGGATGTGTCCCTGTCCTGCCTCCCTTCTGCTTGTAGATGGATTCATTTTATGTAGTTGCCCATTTTGGGTTTAATACTGTATTTTTAAGAAGCATGTGATACCCTTTGATTACAAACTGTATTTTGCTGTAAATAAGCAGCTGTGCATTCCTATTAAAAGGTGTTTGTGGGTATACCTGCCCTTTTCGTGCATACATATAAGTTTCATAACTGTGTAGTCACTGGAATGAACCCACTTCTAAATTACAAAGGCAATTGTTTCATATTTTCACAAGTTTTCCTGTACTTTCTCTTTGTGTAATTTAGTGTCCCCCTCAATGTTAATATTATATGTGTCACAAAAAAGGTAAATTTGCTTATGAATACTTATTTCTGAGCCCATTGATATGTTAGTTCTGCTTTTATATGGACCCATTTCCTAGTAGTGTGAGTTCAGCTAATAAGAAGGAGACATAACTGATTCATCTACTAAACTAAGGAAAAAAATGATACTCTGGATCTTTGAACAGAATTTAGGACCTCATTTTCCCCTTTGCTGTTGTCATATTGCCCTTCCACTTGTGCCCTCCTACCCTAAATCTTTAATACTGATGGCCTTGGGCTTCATGTAGCACAAATGGATAGGGTGTTTTTTTTTTTTTTTTTTTTTTTTTGAGGCCATCATAGCTAAATTTAGATTATTTAGAAAGCAGCTTTTCCTAGAGCAGCCAGCAATCTCTCCAAAAACAGGAAAAAACAAGTCCATTCAGATCTAGTTCTCTGTCTGTAGTCAAATATTATTCCTGCAAAGTGGTATACTTTTCTGGTCGCACCTTTTTAAGCACTGTTTCTTAGATTTGTTTTCATTGTCAAGTGGGGAAAAAAAATGGGTCTTGCAGAATGTGTTTCTGGTCTGAGAGTTTACTCACTTTCTTTGGCTTGCAGTTCGGTATTTTTGAAGTTTTTGCTTCTCCTCTTAGTACCTAAAGTTCATTGCTTTTGTGCTGCTGGAAGTTTTCTCTTTCTTTATAGCAGTTTGATTCTAGCTATCCCTTCAGCTTTTTTGCCATTGCAGGCATTGATTTAATACGGGTATTTTTAGAGCATGTAATTGTCTGAAGACATTTAGTATGTTTGTGTATGATCTTACATCTAGAGTTGAGAGTTATAAAAACTTACACTGTTCTTTTCTAGTTCTCTTATATAAATCAAGTTTTGTAGCTTTTTAGAAACTGGTGAAACATTGTGGAGTGTCATCAGCATTTAGTAGTGGTCCTTTCTAGAGTACCACAACTTAAAACTCTCAGGGTTTCAGAAGAGGTAGGCAGATGGAACTAGAGGAATAACCTGTTGAGTTAGAAAACTGATGCAGATAACAGGTCTTTGCCTAGTTGAGCAAGAATTTCTTCCTTCGCTTAAGTATTTTTATTGTCCTAGACTTGCCTGTTATGAATAATAATTAAATAGTTAATGTGCTGTGACACCCTGCATTTTTCAGCATGGTTTCTAGTACTTCAGAAAGATTTGAAGTACTATTTGCTGTGCCTCGTTGCCATAGAAGACATTGAAAGTTACCTGAAGCCATGCCAAATAAACTCTTAAATGTAGTCTGATTTACCAAATACAAGGTGTTAGCCACAATGAAAGGACAAATGCTAAAGCAGAGTTGGCTCAAAACTGAGGGAGATTTTCTGCAAAATAACTGCGTATAAAAGTTCTCTTCACATAGAAGATTGCATTTGGGTATGCTACCAGCTGCTTTCACATAGTGATTCCAGTGGGTATATTCTTAATGTTTGAGATCAGTCATGCAGGGTTTGCTCGTGTGTGGTAAATGTTTTCTGTAACAGTGAATGACAGTATACAGATTTAACAGAGGCTTTTATCCTTTGTTAAAAAAATAAAAATGAAATTTGGTGCTCATTTTACTCTCTCTAACTTCCGGAATTCATTAAGGGATGACTGCACTTCACATGATTCTCAACAGAGTAACATTTGTTGAAACCTAGAAAACAGCCAAGCAAATTCAGTCCTCATTTGGAATTCATGTCAATTATTCTTTTGGCAGAATAGCTTCTATCCATTAGAGCATTGCAGATGCAGATAGAAAATGTAAAGGCATTCTGCCTGGACAGTCAGAAGATAAGACAGTAAGAAGGTTTATTCAGATGTCCAAGATATTATTATTGGATTTATTATTGGAAAAATTACACATTGAATGTTCTAAAAAGGAGATTTGATTATTTTGAATTTAATAGAAAAAAAACTGTATTGCTAGATGTTTTTATATCCTGTTTGTTAAAGTCACTGTTCATTACTGCCCATTAATAATGGTGGGTATGGGTACGCTGGAGAAATTAAACTTCTTACATGTTAACTTATTTTCTCTTGAAGTAACATATCCACCAATCCGGACCCAAACTATCATATTTAAAATTAAATGCAAAATTTTGAGATTTAAGTTTTGGGGAAAAATGAAGAGATTGGTTTAAAGTTGTGCATAATAGTTGAGTTTGATTTATTAGAAGCCCTCTAGATCTGTGTAATTATCTGGTGGGAAGCTGATTTGGTGTGACTTACCGTCCAGAGATCCTGAAGTGACAGCCTGAACTGCTCCTTTATCTTTGGAGAGAAGAGACTTAACCCATTAGTAACGGATTGCTGGATATATTATTTTAGAGAAAAAAAACAGAAAATACAGGTAAGATTTTTCTCCTCTTCTGATATTTCCTGTCCACTACAAAGGTATTCTCTATCATCTTTGATATATCATTTTTTGAATATTTGATGACATGACCTGGTAGTCTCAAACTACACAGTATCTGAATGCAGTGGTCTTTGCAAATATTTTATACCTTGGCTGCAGACTATAAATAGGCTTCTTAGATAATTTCGAATTGCAAGTTGTATGTATCGAGGATTTAAGAATGCTGATTTAATGCATTTTAAAGTAAAACTTGGGTAGAGCGAGAGAAGTAAGTGCTAGCTATAGTGGAGGATCTATTGAATATCTGTGATTGTGCTTTCTCCGTAAATGGCTAGACAAAAGTAAAGTTATGACATTGTGAGCCAAACTGCAGTTAGTCATAAAATCATTTTTTCCCATCTGACAAGAAATACTGTAAGGTCTTATGAACCTAAAAACTGAAGGTTTTATAAATTTTTAGAAATGTGCCTGACAATGTTTATGTACTACTTTCAGAAGGTAATGCTTTTTGACGTTATACTTTAATAAAATTGTAATATTGTAATGCAGGCCCTGTACCAAGACTTTAGTATTATTTTTGATACCTTTTGATACCTTTTGATGCCTTCTAGCAGGCATTGGCAAAACTGAAACTTAAAATTTCATAGTGAGTTTGGCTGAACTTCAGGGCAGGATTTTTCTCTGTGCTCAAACTTTTTTTTGTCTGTGCTCATAGGATTGGAAAGAGCCAGCAACTTAAGTCAATAGCACCTTAATGAAAGTTAAATCTAAGTTTTGATTTAATTGCTTAGTTTAGTTTCATGAAACTGCTTATTCTGTACAAGACAGCTGGTTCCAGGGACTTCAAAACTGGAGAATAAGAAATTGGTCAAATTAATGTATGGGTGTATTTTTTATCTTTATCTGTGTTGATTGTGAGTTTGATTATATCTTTAGTAGAACAAAGTGTAAATTTTTATCTTCAGTGTGATTTTAAAGTAAATAATATTGCATTGAAGTTACCATAGAGAAAGTGAAATCAGGATCTTGAGTGTTTTTTTGAATTTGATAGATGTGATAGATTTCTAATACTGTAAGTCACTACATTATAAGTGTACAGTATTGCAGTTTTTGAACTTGGGGAATTACAGGGCAAGATAAATAGATGTAGATAGGTTTTTTGGTTGAAATCTTCACAGTTCCTAAAACACTTACTAGTGCAGGCAAGGAAGGGGTGGGGGGGGGAGGAACAAATACACAGTATGTGGCAGGAACAAATACACAGTATGAAAAATCCTAAAGCTTTTTATCAGACAATTACATGTTTCTAGTCAGGTGACTTCTTAGAAAACTTCCTTTAAGCTTACTAAAAAAATAAGAACATGCAAATAAAAATGTTAAAAATGTCCTTCTGTTTTTGGCTTTTATTGTTTTGAAATCTATTTATTTTTAGTCCTAAAGCAAATATTATGTCCTCAGGGATAACACAGGATTTCTTTTATGGACACTATATTCCCATTCTGTATGATCAGGGAAAACCATTTACTAGTTTTGAGGCAGAAATAGGCTGTTTGGTTCTTCTGCAGCCACAGTTGAAAATAACACAGTTGGGTATTAGGGACAAAACGTGCTGAGTGGTGTTTTACTGTTGTTTTCTTGCCTCTCAGTCAAATGTGCAGGCCTGGGGTAGATTGCTGTAAGAGCTTGAAATTCTTCCTTAGTCTTCAGAGAAAACTTAATGTTATGTGCATAGTTGCAGCATTACTTATTCCCAAGCTCATGCAGCAGCTGCTTCATCAGTTTGCTGTGAAGGGGGTGCTAGAGAGGAGCGATACAGATAAGAGCTGGGAAAGAGGGAAAGGAGGGGACAAGCAGAACAGAGTTGGAGGAAGGAGAAGTTTCAGATGGTTCAGAATGATGACGATGGGTTTGTTGCTGCTGGCTGGTCAGTTCACCTGCCTGCTGCTGTTGTTTGGATCAGGAGAAGAAAAATGTGTCACTTGCATGCATAATTCTTTGCAGTCTGTGGTTGACTGAATGTCTTAGAATCATTTTTGTATTACACTTAAAAATTCAGATCACAGGAGAAGCGTTTTGCTCCCTCCCCAACAGTGTAATTTAAATTCTCATTCTGTAGATTAGATAATTGTAAATATAAGCCAAATGCTTATAAAAATACTAATAGTGACTGTAGTCAGTACTAGCTTAGTGGCATGTGTGTATCCTGTGATTTCTGTATTTCCAACCAGGTATTATTGGATCTTTTTTTATTTTTCTCTTTGAGAGAAAGAGGCCGTTCTCTTAGGAATAAGAACTTAAGTGCTTGTAAAGTAGTAGCAATGTCCCCAAATAAATGTATAGATAACTGCTAATAAAACTTGAACATCAATAACTTAAAAGAATCTTAAGATAATCTTTTATTAACTTTGTGGAGCATTAACAGAAAGTATTAAACTATACAGTGTTATACAGCATAGATAAAGATTATACCACTGGATAATTGTTATGAGCTAATACAAATTCAAATAGGAATATATTTCAGGTAATATTTCTGTTTTTCTTTTTTAGAATGTCATGGTCATTTAGAACTTATCTTCCTTTTAGTGTGTTGAAGGTTAAGCCAGAAAAGGCAAACTGAAAGATCTGTCAAACTCATGTGAATGAGTGCCACCTAACATACTGATACCATTTTTAATTTTTTTTTTTCCTCATTAGTGTGTGGTTGGTGGGTGCAATGCCAGCTTTGCATCTCAGGGAGGACTTGCCCGTCACGTGCCCACACACTTCAGCCAGCAGAACTCTTCAAAAGTTGCCAGCCAGCCAAAGGCCAAAGAGGAATCTCCATCTAAAGCTGGAATGAATAAAAGAAGAAAGTTAAAGAACAAAAGACGACGATCGTTACGTAAGTATTTCCAGAAGTAGAATTTATTCAAAGTTCTGCAGTGTTAGAACTTGCAAAACTTTTTAATAGCTTTATTGTGATATTTTTTTTTCCATTTTCTTTGACCATGGTATCTTTCCTCAAGCTGCCTGCAGTTAGAGATGTTTTCACAGAAAAGTGAGATATGCTTGAAAAACATTTTCCAAGCAACAGAGGAATGTAAAAATCTAAATGCAGGTGAAATAATTTTTTTAAGGTAATTCTTGTTCTTTTGAGTTTCAAGAACTAGTTTAGGTCAAAACTTTAAAAAAAAGAAAAAGAAAAAAGAAAGTGTACTTCAGTCCTTCATTGTGGATGTTCTGTGGATGGAAAGGCTTGTTTCTCTCCAAATGTGGGTCTGATGGGGTTGGTGGTCTTTAGCAATGTAGTGTTGGCATCTGTTGTGATGGGAATAAAACAACTCTAGACTCTGTCTGTGTTCCCTTTTTAGGGCAAAGCGCCTATGTGTTCAGTAGAAAAGTTTGGTTTTCTGTGAGCAGCAGTTCAAGTTTCCAGTTTAATGTTGCTTTTCATTTTAGGAATGACCTTTTGTATGCTAACTATATTACTATTGGAAAATGTTCTGTTTAGCAATCATGAGATCTGAAGTTCATTACTGTAGAAAGGGAATGCATAATCACGTAAATTAGAGATAAGTGTGTATTATATAAGCTCTTCTTTGAGCACAACTATTCATTAGCTTAATGATGGTTTTACCAGCATAACCAAGATCTAATTTTGGATAGATTTGATTTGTTATTTTTAATCTTTCTCTGCACAATTGAAGTCCATTGATTTTTATATACTGAAATGTGATTTACTATTTAAAGTGAGGATGGTTACTTCCAGTAAGCATGCTGTCAGCAGCAGTAATCACTAATCACATACCTTTTCTAATCCACTTTGATACAATTTTTTGATTTCTCATTGCCCTAGCATCAGGCTAATAAATATGTCAAATTTATTTAGAGATTTTTATGTACAGGAATGGTTAGAAAAAAGCTAGGCAAGTGTTAACAAATTCTTATGTTAGTTTGATAATTGATTTAGATACCACTTTCCAATAGTGAACTAGTTATTTTCTGATTTTTAAACTGTTCCTGTGACACTTACATTTTATAGTACAGACGTGTAAAAAATCCTTTTTTTTTTTTCTTGCTGGCATATCAGTAGTTTAAGAAATATTTTCCATTAATTTTTTTTACCTGTGATGTAAAGTCAACTTTATAGTATTGGAGAGAAGTGGGAAATATTTTTTTTTCTGTTTTTTTGTTTAAATGAGCTCCAAGACCTGTTATATCTTGTACTATCTACAGAAATGGAACTGTGTTTGTAAGGAGGCAATTGTTTAAGTCTTGCCTCCTGACTGGTAGTAGGATTTTAGTGACTGTGCATCTGAAACCTTCTGTTACTTCACTGGGTTGGCAATTGCACTCCTTATTTTTCCACAACTTTTCTGTGGCAGACCACTTCAACTGTAGTGATCTCTCTGTTTCTGATTCAATGAGGAAATACAGTTATGTGTTATCCAGATGATACTGCAACAGTGGTTGCACATACCAGTGGTCTTAAGGGTTTATTCTAAATCACATGGTTGTGATTGTTCTTATTTTAATACCTCACCTGTGTGTTTTAGCAACTGAAACATATGAAGCAGTGGTCACTTTTCTGCCTTGAATTCAATAAGGAAGTCACTCCTGGAAAGTTAGTGTCTCCTAGAACTCAGAAGTATTTATTTCATATTCCTCTGTCTTCCAAACTGTGTGGCCACTAGCCAGTTCAGTGCTAGAAGAGCTGTTGTTAACTTAGGGTGCCCCCCCCAACAATGCTTAGGTATTCTTAAATATACATATAAATATACATTCTTAAATATATCATTAGACACATCTTAAGTGCAAACCTAAAGACTTCCTCTAATTTTGACATCGATTCAATATTAAAATAACGTAGAAAGCTCCTCTTTTCAGAATTTGACTTTCGAAGAGCCTTCCTTTTCACTCTAGCAATCTATGCAAACCAGAAAGGTGCAAGCAGAGAAGGCTAATCAGAAGATGGCTATGCAGTCACTTTGCTGTATCCTTTTAGTTCATCTTAGCCATAATGAAAAAGACTTACTGTGAAGTAGTTGCATGGTTCTAGAAGCTTATCTCAATTTGTTGACTACGTTAGTCAAGGTTGTCGTACAAAATAGAGGTGCCTAAGACTGGTCATTTCAAAATTATTTCACTTTTAGAGGTCCTGAGTTGCATCTTAGCTTATTTATCCATTTTGGCTTAATGCATCTGAATTCTACATTTTGCCAATATATGCAGAAGTAGTATTTCAGACTGGCATTTTATTTTTAATTGACGAATATTATTGACTTATAAGTTTCAGATTGGAGCTTCAAAGTTAAAACTTCAAATTATCTGCTAAGATGCTCTAGTTGTAATAAGAATGTACTGTAGAATTTCTTCTGCAGATATGCACACAGCCATCTTCACAGAGCAGTGAGAAAAGCAGATGGAAAATTCTTGAATGAATCTAGGACAGAAAATATAAAAAAGTAAATATTATGGAAATGTTGAAGACCTAACTCTAGTATTTGAATAGTCTGCTGTCTTGATCAAGTGTTGCATAGAAAGAAAAATGACAGCTGCTTGAGCATTTTTTTTTGTCTTGTTGCCTCCTGAGACAAATGCAATGCTGGCTGTATAGTTTTGCCTTAAGGCAAAAATCATCTCTAACTGAGCTGGGAACTGACTACTGTAATGTATTTCTCCAGAGGGTATGTGACCCAGAAATGTATCCAAAGTTGATGGCATTTTCAGAAAATGCTAAATACTGGTAGCTTTTCCATTAAAACTTTGTGTGGATTATTAATCTTGTTGATTAGGTAAAGTTGACAAAGGGCTGGTTTTTGCTTACTGTTTTTTAGCTTAGATTTTTACTTTTAGTTAGATAAGGGATGAAGTGTGTGAGTGTATAGATTTGTGTCTTTACAAGAAGAAGAGGAGAGGGCAAGGAACCTTATCTAAGAAGCCAAAGTAACAGAATAACAACATACAGTATTTTGACTCTAGAGTGCATGAAGTTATGAACACAGATTTATTCTTAAATATTTAAAAAGTGCCGAGAATGAGAGTTGTTAGGTTTTATACCATATTCTCTGCATGTCAGATTGACATGAGTTATTAGAAACAGATATAATGCAAGATGGTATTTAATACCGAGTGTACAATCTGCCTAGATCATTCACAAAAAATCACTTGACAAAAAATTACAATTTTGCATTAGAAAATAATTTTTCTTCCGAAAAACATTGTCAACATGTTCTTTCTACATGCTCATGGTTTGATCTGAGCATGCCTTTCTTTGCAAGGCATAATTGGCTTACTAAATATTTGTCGACAGTTGTTTGTTAATACATGCTACAACTGAAGTATCCTTATCTATAAATTCTTGAAGGTTTAAATTCAACAAATTAATGAAGTTGCTTACTCTGTGTAGGCTGGTGTTTTCTATCTGAACGTTAACACCATTCTGAGGGACAATATAAATGCATAAATAAAAAAATTGAAGTACTCTGCTATAGCTATATGTGACAAGAATATGATATCTTAACGTGGACTGTAAAGAGAATTCATACAGCTTATTTGATTTTTTTTTCTCCCCCCTTTGTTAATATTTTGCCATTCTTAAACTGTTTTGCATTTCTTTCTTCCTGTCTGTAAACACTACGTGTGGTTTTATGCTTGGAAATTAGTACTTTTATGATAAATGCATATTTTGCCATAGACACCCTCACGGCTGGTTACTTTAGAGGTGGTATTGAGACTGGCTGATTTGTCAAATACATTTTGATGTTACAGAATAATTCAGGATCGCAGTAAGTAGCTTTCTTTCTCTTCTGGATAGCCTCAAACACATTCTCTGTTTTATGTAGCCTGGCATTTAGAGGTATAGAGCCAAACATATCAAAGATGCATGTGTCTATAATGGGTCATGTTATTGTTTCCTTTGAGATAGCTTCAGAACTTTTGCAGAAGCTAAAATTATATTTACAGTATTGTCACTTGCTTTTCCAATTGCAAAGATGACATGGTGATTAACAGCCATGATGATTAAGTTTACTGTATATGAGACACACCAGGAAGTTTACTGTTCGTGGAATTTATGGTAAGAAGTTACTAATTACACAAGTCTTGGCATTTTATTTAGTAGGCTACTAGTCAGAATGTTTCATTTACTTAAGTACTTGAAGCATACATGGAAGTTGTATTAAGCAGGAAGGGAGACACCTTACTTCAGAAATAATTTTGAGGGAATAGATTTAAGATGCACAGAAAGAAGATACAAGATTAACACTGAATAAGGAATAAATAATGCTGTTTGTATCCCTTAACAAACTGTGCTGTTTCTTCTGCATCTGTCAAGTGTTATCTATTGATAAATCCTGTACAAATTTGCTGTATGAAACTAAAGGCATAATTTTTGGGGCTGCCTGTTTATATATATAAAGTATTGTATGTGCATTGGAGCAGAGTTCCATGCATGTTCCTAATAACACAACAAACTAGAAAAATACCTAGATCAGCATTTAGATTATTTGAGTGGAGAGCTTCAGAATTTTAGATCAATGGAAGAAAGGTCTTTTCTGAGAGCGAGTAGAGAAGGATGGAAGGATACCTGTTGGAAAACACTTGGTTTTGGAAGTTTCATGCTTTGTGTCTGTTACTGATCAGGCATTTATGATAATAAAATGTGCCTGTATTTTTTTTCTTGGTATATTATTGTGTATAAGCTTGTCCCTCTTTCCCAGCCCCTTCTTCCCTCCCTCCCTTCATTTTTTTTAACTGTCTATGAAGAAAGAAAACTGGTAGTCCATGTACAAAAACAAACATGCAACCCATAACCTATACCCCTTTTTTACGTGATAAATTAAGAGTTTCAATGTAAGCATGCTTGCATCAGTGACCTTCTGCAGCATGAACTTCATTTTTAAGTTACCACTTACAGCCAGACAACATTTCAGTGAGATGATTGCCTAATTGGCAGTATCCAGCTGGGGAGAATAAGGACAGAACATAATGTACAGATGAAGACTTAACAATAATTAGTCCCAAGAGTGTAGCAAATATTTAGTTTTAAGTGGAACTTGTAGTTTGTTTTGAAATAATGGATAGATCATCTTGGTGAAAAGGAATGTAGAAGTTTTAAATAAGGACAAAGCAGTTCTGACTCACTGTTTTTTCAGGTTATGTGATGATATATTTGATAATATTATATGTCTTAAACTCCTGTTCTTTTTTTAGTTTCAGTGTATTGTATGAAAAATTACTGTCCTCATATAAAACTTAAAAAAAATCAGAATACTTTCATTAATACACTTTACCCCTGTAGTTTTACTACTGTACTATATGGTGTATTAAAATTTTAGTATGAAATATTTCTAACAGAATACGATATGTAAACATGTGCTTAGTAGCAGTTATTTTTCAGTTAAAATACCCTTAATGTAGAATTGATAGACCTTCTTTGCACTCCAAATCAGAGTTTAGTAATCTTTTTACGGTTCATGAAACACAGTTAACTATACAAGTCATTTTCTAAAAGGAAAAGGACTTTATTAGTACATGGTGTTTATAGACTACTTGTAAAATATCAGATGGATGTTAATTACACTTTACTGAAAATTACAAATTAAAGTGTAGAATCTGATTCATTTGGTGCTTTTTGGCTAGAAAATAATTCAACTACTAACAATCAAAAAATGTGAAATGAGTACCTGTATTTAAAAAAAAAAAAAAAATCCATCTGTGTTTTTTCATTTGATGGTTCATCACTATTACCCTTTGGGGATCAAAAATTTCTGGGTGGGACACTATTTTCCATATGTTCACAATACTGATGACTTATTTAATACTTTGCTTTGTGTTCTACTGCTGTACCAAGCAGTTTTGTTTCAGTGCCATTGTAGATCTCTTTGTAGCATCCCAGTATTCATTGGAAATATATATATATATTCATATATTTTTTAATGATTATGAATTAGAACAGGGCAGATTGTTTTTAATACAGTTCACTTACAAGCTCAGAATATAGTTCTGCTTTTAACATGTTGGAAGTATGCAGTATAATGTTTTTAAGTACCTTAATACTATTTTCAAAAAGTCACAGCAGTAGTATTGGAACTGTTGACTGTGCTCTAAGGGTGACTTGGCCAGTTAGGTTGAGAAATTTATGGGAACTTTCCTGAGCTTTTTTAGCATTGAAATAGAATTCCCACTTGTTAATAAGTTCTATTTTTAGTTTCTTGGTACTAAGAATTATTTTTTATGAGGTGGTTGTGATGGATGTTCCCAGAGGTACTCAGCAATAATAATAATAGATTCTTAACGTCAAAGGTTAAAAAAGAATAGAATTCACTCGAAATCTAATTGGTTTGTCCGAATAGCTGTTTCATCTAGAAGAAATATGTTTTGACTGATCTTATATGGATAGACATTGGATTGTGTCCCATTTAGAGTCAGTTCTTCCTCTCAGCTAAATTAACGTTTATAACTCTTTGCCAAGATAGTCCTGCTGTCATAATGATAAATGACTTGCTAATGACACTTCAGACTTTTATGTAAGTGCTTGAGGGTGTTTGAATGCTTTCAATGTGTTCAACACTAAGGATCTTTTCTTTTTCTAGCAAGACCACATGACTTCTTTGATGCACAAACACTGGATGCTATAAGACATCGAGCCATCTGCTTTAACCTCTCAGCACATATAGAAAGTTTAGGAAAAGGCCACAGTGTTGTATTTCATAGTACTGTAAGTATTACATTATGCATTCTGTTTGTTACCTCTGTGTCTGAAAAATCTAATACTTCAAGTAGATTCCTATTTTCCTCTTACCGGTGTAGGCATTTAATCAGGAAAAAGTAACAGTAATAGTGGGTCATTTTACATTGTTGATTTCCCCTTTTCTAGTAAATTAACTTTTTTAAAGTAGTGTTAGTAGTTGTTCTGTCTCACGAATTGAATAGCTTCCAACATTTCTGTCTGATACACTTGAAGAAGTATCTGACAGCATGTGTATGATACAGAAAAATTTACAGTTGTATCTTCTAAATAACAGTGCAATTCATTTGGCATTTCTATAGTCTTGAGTCAATAGTGAGTCACACTGCTAATTTATCACAAGGAATACTTTGAGAGTAATAGAATAATTGATTATTTTAAGAAGTTGATTTGAAATTTGTGTTTATTCTTTCCATTTAAAAGATGAAATCCTGAATAAATGCATTGTCCCCCCCCCCCCTTTTTTTTATACTACCAAAATATTAGCAAATTGCTAGAAGGAGACAAGTACCAGGTGGGGAGCAGGTCCTTGGTTCTGTTTCCGCATCCAGTTTTATTAACTTCAGTTCAGATTTTCTACAAAGTATCTATGGATAGGACTGACTTTAGTATTCATTTAGAAATGTTCAGAACAGGAGAAAAAGTGACAGTGTTGAATTGGGTATAGGAATCAATTTCAGAAAGAATTATGCCTCAGGTTTTTTTCCTGGTTTGGGAGATATGGGCATAAATGAGGTAGAGATTTAAGGGATAGAATAAAATGAGAGGGAATGCTTTGTAAATGGCCAGCTTGCTTTATTCTGAAAGTTTTTCCAGGCAGACTCCTCAATTGTGGAAGCCCCCTTTTGTCTGTTGGGATAGTTCATAGGAAGATGAAAGTAGAGTGAGGAATGAGCTCTAAAACTGTTAAAAATTAACTTGGAGGAAGCAATGCAAACCCTTTTAGTTTATTCATGCATGTGTCGCTAAGACATAGTAGGGGGTTGATTAGATCTGAAGACATGAAATTGCTTAAACCACAGTTGCAGGAGAGGTTTTAGTGGCAAACTGTTCCAAGATTCCCGCCCCACACTGCATTTTGCTACCGTATTAGTGCGATGTTAGTTGTGCACGGGGTTGTGGTGGACATCAGATTTATTGATGAGGCTTGGCCTAAAATATCCTTCAAAAAACCCGAGAAATCTCTGAAGCAGTTTCGTGGATCTACACTATTATCGTGAGCTAATGGTCCCCTCAAATACAAATAGATTTTGCATAGCTTATCAGCATTAGGTAGGACTTTGAATGCTGACTGGTTAGATAGTGTGATGCAGTATGTGTGGTCTCCCTTTTGGATGAAGAACAACAACAACAAAAAAAAGATGTGTCATTATCACAATCATTAATTTGAAAAATGAAAAATCTAAAGATAAAATTGCCTGATTCCTGAAAACTGAGGCAAGTGATGTAAAGTTTGGGAGTTGTTTTAGTACAGCATAAGAGTAATGTCAGCACAGTATACTTTACAGCATGGATTTCCTACTGAAAAATTACCAACATGAAGAATTTCTAAGCAGTCCCTGTATGTGCCCTTTCACCTCCTATGAAACAGACACTCCTTTCGCATATATGTATATTTTAAACACATCCTTTTTTAATGGATATGGAAAGTTGTACAATTCGATCATCAATAAAGTTTTATGCAAACATGTTTTGCCATCCACAGTTAACTTTTGGCTTCATTATGTGGGGTTTTTTTTTCTATATTTTTAATGTAATCAAATCCTTTGAATGTGATTTCTGTTGTAAAATTTTCCAGCTACTTAGTTGACATATTGGCTAGATTAATGGACTTTGCCTTTCTATGTGATCTTTTAAAACCTATGTTCAGGCTTCCTTGTTTTCATCATTAACCTTGGTACTTTGATTCTCTATATTAAATTGTATGAAGAATATCAAGCATTTCCATTTACTATAAAGAGTAGATACTACACTGTTTAAAAATGCAGCTCATATGTTGCCCCATCTTTTTTTTTCTGTTGAAGCTTTTTGAAATGGATAGAATTACCTCTCTTTAAAATATTTGAATATTGAACTATTCTTCAGTATCGTTTATTTATTTATTTATTTATTTTTACAAATTTCAGCTTACCAATTCTGTGTGTTTTGAAATTTTAAACCTTTGAAACTCAGTAAGTAAACAGTCAGAAACATACTAATTTTTTCGAGTGAAATTTTTTCATTTTCCAGAAGAGGTCAGCAGAATTCCACTTCTGATGTCTAACACAACTGTCAGGTGCATGTTTCCTGCACATAGAGAAATGCAAATTTTCTTTTGTTTCCAGGAACAGTGCATGCAATGTATAAAATATAGTGAGACTTTTTTCAAATAAAGTCATTCTGTACACACATCAACTGGTTATAATGTTTTTTAAATGTAAAATTTAAATGGGCTTAAAATTATAATTCTGTAAAAAACTGTTAAATTGTCAGAACATCATTGTTGCAGGCATGCTAGATTTCTTCCATTCCAGCTGTACTTTAGCAAACTTGGCCATAAGGCTCTGATTGTCAGAGTGACCATTCGTTTTTTCAGTTGGCCATTTCTGTCTATGTTAATCGTAGCTGTGTTACTGTTTTCTAGGAAAGCTAGAGTCAGCAATATCTTCATGGCACTAATTGTGCTGAAAGAGTTGGGTACTTTTTATACCTTTTATAAAAGCTTCTTTAAATTTGAAGATTTTGAAATACATGTGGGAAGCGTCAATGGCAACTATAGAGGCAGATTTCTGTTGTCCCTCCTGAAGAAAAGCTAACATGCTACTTTAATGTTATCATAAACATTCTTTTTAGCTTTTCATAGCCTTCATATATTAAATATGATTAGCTCTTTTGTTATGAAAGTTTAGATTTTTGATTTTCTACTGTTAAAAAGTTACTTTCTCCTCCTGTTAAGCTTCTTCCTTTCTTCATCACTGCTCTTAGTCTGCAAAGAACAGAGCAATATATTAATGTGGGGGATGAAAGCCCGTTCAAGCCCTTGCTTTAGCACTGATTGCTTGATGCTGTTAATAGGGCTATAGAAAAAGAGAATGGTACTTGCAGTCATGTAATTCAGGCAGTACTTGAATTTCCCTGAATTTTATAGCCTGAATCTGTTTTATGCATCAATGTTTGTTTGTTTAGTCTTTACAGATATCTGTCTTTTCAGTCTGGTGATAGCAAGACAGAAGAGTCTTTGAGTTTTGTGCTATATGTTCCTGAAAATGAAAAGTTGTTATGTCTGAGTTGTTAGTGGGTCCACACTTTTTTCTGTAGGAGAATGCAGATGATGATATTGGGGTGGTTCTCACAAAAATCTATGAGGTTCTGGAATTATCATGTGTTATACTGTAAATCCCAGTAGTAACTATGGTATTGATCATGTCATGGAAGGGCAGCAACCACAGCTCCAGCTGGTACTTAGGTGTAATATATAAATGTAACTTGTATATTCTGTATGTTTTCCTAGCTCACTAATTGTTTAAGTTTTAGATATGATGAAGAGCAGTTTGTGGAGAATATTGACTTCCCTCTAACTGGGCTGCAGCTACTTTACTGTGTCCAAGTACACAAGTACAGCATTTTAAAATGTCATCTATGAACTTTTCTACATGTGACAGCCACGATGCTTGCATTACAGGAGAGAGCATATGTGTCTCCTTAAAACCTGAAGATTACTTTTAGAATGAACTACTCAGTGCAGGAAAATGTATTTATTTTTGAATAGGAGAGCTGGTAAGAACTGAGCATTATTTGGCCTGTAAAGTGAGTTCAGGCTTATCTTCATCTGCTTCCAGGACTCAGGTGCTCCAATCTACAGCAAAGAAACTGAGTCTGCAGAAAAAGACGATGGGTCTGGGCAACTTTAAGTTGGAAGGGTTTGGTGGAGTACTTTCTAAATCTTTCTTTAAAAAGTGGTCAGGGTTTTCATCCATGCTCCAGATCTAGCAAGAGGATATATCTTATTATGGATATGCCTTGTGGCTTACAAAGAAAGTAGTAGTGATATTTGAAGTGCCTAAAGTTAAAGGACCTTGTAATGTTCTTTGCTAGCTAGACAAATTTTAACAGACTTTTCTATCAAAGATTACTGAAAAAAAAAAAAGATTTTTACTGATGTTTAGCTGCAGTATTCTATCATGACATCCTATTGCAGCTCTTGCAAGCAGCTTTCCTTTGATTATCTTGAATTGCCTGATATCTAAAGCAGATTTTGTCACCTTGCCTTTCAGCCCTGTTTCCAGATGATTTATGAGTATATGTTAAATGACAGATCCTAAAGCTGGTCCAAATTATAAGGGGAACATCCTTCCTTTACAAGAGCTGCCCCTTCTTATACTTTGCTTCCTGCTTCTTAACCTTATTAGGTCACTAGGTGACTTCTTCCATATCTTGTGACAACTTGGTTTAAAAGCTTTTGGTGAGGGGCTTCAAAATTTTTTTAAAATTCAATATCTCAAACACTTAATCCAGTCCCGATCCTCTGGTCCGCATCTTGACACCTTCAGAGATCACAAATATATCAGGCCTGAATAGCTTTCTAAATTTTTTGGTAGTCTGACTATTAAATCTATGGACACTTCTGTCTGTTTCTTTTTTGTTGGAGATGTAAGATTGTTGCGTAGGTGTAGATGATTAGGGAACTGGAGCATCTCTCTTATGGGGAAATGCTGAGAGAGCTGGGCCTGTTTAGCCTGGAGAAGAGAAGGCTGAGAGGGGATCTTATCAATGTGTACAAGTATCTGAAGGGAGGGTGTCGAGAGGATGGAACCAGACTCTTTTCAGTGGTGCCCAGCGACAGGACGCGAGGCAACGGGCACAAACTGAAACACAGACACTTCCATCTGAACATGAGGAAAAACTTTTTCACTGTGAGGGTGACAGAGCACTGGAACAGGTTGCCCAGAGAGGTTGTGGAGTCTCCTTCTCTGGAGATATTCAAAACCCGCCTGGACGTGATCCTGTGCAACGTGCTCTAGGTGACCCTGCTTGAGCAGGGGGGTTGGACTAGATGATCTCCAGAGGTCCCTTCCAACCTCAACCATTCTGTGATTCTGTGTGTAATAATAACACTTTGAACAAAGATAGCATTTGAATCGGAGAACCTGCTAAGTTCCAAGAGTTTACAAAAAAAAAAAAAAAAAAAAGAACCATTTTTTTGGATTTGATCTTGGCTTACCTTTTTAGACATTCTGACTTACTGTCTTATTTGTGATTCCATTGAAATGTTGTGATTGGAGTTTAGTTTACCATGATATTCAGTTGTGGGACATTGCTTTGGTTGATGCAGATTATGGACTTCAGTATTCTATTCTATATACTAGATTTTAGTTTAGTCCTTTTTATAAAGATCACTTGCCATCCAGCAGCATTTCTAGGCTTTAAAAATTCTGTAGTCAACTTTTCTGATGTTTACAATCTCTACAGTGCCTGTTTGTAGAAGCTTGGAAGGATTTGATAAGCTTTATGTTTTCACAGAGGTGCGAAAGGTAGGAGAATTGATATTTGAAACATCTGAAAATCTGTGTGTAAAGCCATATGAAGTATTGTGGCACGCACAATAAAGAAGCAGCTGAGGGTAGTTCAATAGAAGAGAAAGCAAGTGGCTTTTCCCTGTTTTCCTCGTCTGTCTTTTGAACACCAGCGTTAGGGAAAATATTTGTATCTGAATGAATGGAATACTTTTAAGTAATTTTAAATTAACCTATTTTGTGTGCATGTTTGTAATTATACTTTATATCTGTGCTGAAGGTGGGAGTCTAATTTCAGGGTTGTGCACCAAAAAACTTTGAGAGTAACTTGTGCCCTGTTCTACTGTGAACTAGACTGAGAAACTGTTAAGAAAGTAGTTTTCATTTCTTGCCTGGAACCTCACTGGGGGAATACATACATTCTGCTTAGATATTATGAGCTGTGTACAGGTCTTCTGACACTTGACATGTCATTCATGTCATGACAATATTAGCAGGTGTACTCTCTGCAGTTTTACTTAAGGTGTCCATTAGGTCTGCATTAAACAATACTTATGAGCCTCTGGGTTCTTCCAAGTAGCCTTTGCCTCATTCAGTGCTTTGTTTTAAGATGTTGAAAGGGAGCAAATAATGGTTACTTAGGAAGTTATACATGTGACGTTTCCAAATGTCAAAGCATTTGTGAGACAAGATTTTTCTTCTTGTGTAATATTGGAATTAAATTGTAAGTTGCATCAGTCTCTGACATTTTCTACAGACGTCTTGTGAAACAACATGAATGTGTTTGTAGAGGGCATTTGTGAACCTTATTCAAGAATGTATGCACCTCAAAGTTTTTGGAGTAACTGCTTATAAAAGTTTGAGCTATTTTGAAAGAAAAGACTACGTACAGAATGCGTGCATATTTTTTCAGGGACCACTTAATAGACAAATTTTAAAGGAAAATTTAAATGAAAACATTAAACCTTGGCAAGAATGGTTTGAATAATGTTACATATGTTCTGCCTATGTATAGAATTAATACAATTTTCAAAGAGTAGAACAGTGTGTTTTCTGGGCTTCCAGTTGAACTTGAAGAACAGCAGTTATTTGAGGAGAAAAATCTGCAGATTTGGTTTTAATTACAATTTCTATAATTATTATCAGGTAATAGCTAAAAGAAAAGAAGATTCTGGAAAAATAAAACTCTTGCTTCATTGGACACCAGAGGACATGTGAGTATTTGCTAGTGATATGATATAGCATTTAAATGGGGAAGAATTTACAGTGGGGTAAATGTGCTGTCTGTCACTAAATTATGTTATGCCTTCCTTTTAATATTCAAATTAAATTTTATGCTTAACTTTTTTTAGTGGTTTAGAAGCTTAAAAAATAATAAGCAACCCTTTCCTACTTTCAGTTGATTTTACTTTGGCTGCCAGGTCTGTAAACTCTGTCACTACCTGTTCAGGTAAATTTTAAGCTGTATTTTTGCTGCATTTTGTCACTGTGGATATTAAGAGCAAGATCTTCTACTTACTGAATGGGGAGTTCAGGTTGGTTTTGCTGGCTATATACATAAGGAAATCTATCATGAAGGCACCTCCCCCCCCCCCCCCCACTGATTCATCGTGATTCTGAAATACTTTTAGGCACTGAACTATAATCAGCAGTATTACAATCAAACTACAAGAAACGTGACATAGGTGCCACAATTTAACAGTAAAATTTCCACAGCTAGTGCTTTAAAGTGTCTGTCCCATATTGCTGCTCCTTTGGATTCTCCCTCTGAAGTTTGGAATTCTCTTCCAACCTGCTTGGTTGCTTTTTCTCTTGTTTTATCAAAGTTCTGCCCTATTCCAAATGAGTAGCTTCATATGTAATGCAAATGAAGGTATTGCCCTCACATTGGCTTGGAACATATGCAGTAGTAAGTGTCAAATACTTTAAAAATAATTCATATACTTCACTGAGTATAACTGAGATCTTGTTTCTCTCTGACTCCTAAATAAGAAAAGAATTTATATGCAAATATTAAGATCTTAATTATATGGAAAAGTAGAATAAATTTTTGGTTTCCACTTTGTTTTAACATTATTAGGAGAGCCATTAGGAGGGTAGTTTAGCAAGTGTTTTGTGATCCATGTTTTCCACAAGTTTTAAGGGAATTAACTACTTTTTCTTCTAAAGGTAAGTAGAATTATAATAGATTTTCATTCTTGGGTCTATGCACCTGCATACAGCTGAAGCTGTTGGGATATTAAGCTCAGACGCTAAGACAAATAGCTGCATAATTAGGCAGGACATGTAAGTTTAGGGGTTCTTTAACCTTGCTTTTACTAGAGAGAGCTGTAACTTGGTAGCATTCATTAGATAAGGATATCTAAGTTTCAGGAAAAATATTGGATTTTTCTGCACAGAAAATAGTTGTGCAAGATAAATACTCATAGTTTGTCCAATTACCTTTTAAAACTAGAGAACCTTTTAGATTCAGTGTTAATTTAAGTGATTGAGTAGGAAGACGATACAAAGCCTTAGTATAATAGAACTCTGATACCTTTTGCTTAGGTGAAGTGGTTTAAATTACTAAGTTTTGAGTGTCCTAAAGTAGTCATGTGCAGTAGTGTGAACTCAGCAGTGTGAATCTATTGTAACTTCTATCTGCAGAGGACCAAGGTTGCTGGTAAGTGATCTGCAGGAATGTTTGGCTTTTTGGTGCAATTTTAAAGTGTCTGTAGCTGTTTACTCTCTGCAAGTTTCGATGAAACTTGGAAAGGGTTTAGGAAAATGTTCTAGTAAAAGATGTAGTTTTTTGCTGCCTTTTAGGACAGTTGAAAATACTGTACATAATTCTTTTGAAATTCTTCTTACTAAAATATTACAGAATAAGACAGACTGTTAATTGCATCTTAAAAGGTTTAAGCATAAAATGCTCTGGGAACATCAGAAGTAAATTAAACATTTCAAAGAATTATTTTTTCTAATACAAAGTCAACTCAGTTTTTTGCTCGTGCAGATGAATACAATTTTAGAACCTCTACATTGGAGAAGACAAGTTATTCAGTGAAGTTAGGCATCCATGAGAGACCGTAGATGCTGGTTAGACAGTTTAAAAGAATAATGTGTTTTATATTGATATTTCTTGTTTCTTTTGGTAGGGCTGGTTAGGTGTATTTCCTGTGCTGAATGACATAGTTTTGAACCGCTGCGTATTCAGTAGATTCCTTTTCATCTTGACCATTACAGTTAAGATCAGCAGATACAATGTATCATGGCTCATGTTATCCATCTGTCTTACACAGTGAAGGTACTCATGCTTTAGAAAAGTTGAATGAATTCATGATGATTATTTTCCATTGTGCTAAGCTGTTCATCACTCTCTCAGATGGAGTAATAGTGATTTAACTTTTTCTGCTTTGAGTCATTTTGAGAAACTGTTAAACTACTCCAAGTTTTTTGTAGATTAAATACTTCTTCAGGAAAAGTAGATACCAGTCCAGAGAAGAACTTAATTCCTATGAAGTGGGAAATAACTTTTTAAAGCTTTTTAAAGCAGATATTTATTCTCTTTGAGTTTTTTATGCAAGTGCTACCTTTACTGAGTTTCTGGCTTTGTATGTAAAGGATTTTCTCATCTGTTGTTTGTATCTTTTTGCATCCTGAGCGTATAACTCAGCATATTCCAGATGTCTTCCAAATGTTTTTCAAAATTTTGTGCCTAATATAATTTCTGAAAAAATTTGATTTCCACATTATTAAGAAAAGTTTTATAGATTTTTTTTTTCCACCTTTCATGATCCATATTAAACCTCAGTGAAATCATAGATTGCCTCCAGTTTTTTTCTTCCACATTCCCATGAAAAGGGGAAATAGCGTTCTTGGAGAAACTTCCTTTTCTTACCATGATAGAAGTTCTCTTTCATTACATTTTTGGGAGGCTTAACCAAAAAATTGAGTTTGAGCTGCAGCTAAATTTTATTGCTGAAGAATAGATTGTTTCAGTTGAATGTTTTTCCAAACTTTGTAAAATTGCATATAGCTTTGGTCAGAAAAATACTTGTTCATTTAGACAGTTTTGAAAAATGTTAGATTCCTCAATTTGAAACTTGTTTCAAAAATTATCATTTTAAACTACAAATTCAAACTTATCTCAGGTAGGAAAAAATAAGTTTTTGGCTCCTAGGTCACTTAAAATATTCATTTTATGCAGACTCAAAATAGCGTATCTTTTTTCCACTAGTGGAAGCAAAATGGATCATTTGTTTGCTTTGCACAGCCTTGGTCAGTGCCTGCTCTTGGAAGGAGAGAAGAAGCAGCTTTTTGTAATGGCATTCAGGACCTCTGCCCGATGCCCCTTTTAACAATGTGTCACCAGTGTCACGGTGTTAACCTTAGCAGAACCTTAAAAACCCAATTTGATTTTGGTAAAAGCAACAACCATGCAATAAGCCACTCTGAAGTAGACGTTTGCTTTCAAAGTGTTTAAGCACAAAATGTCGGCTGGTGTGCATTATCAGCAGTCCTCCTCCACAAGTTCCACCGTAAGTGGCACTAAAATGACGTTTCTCTTTAATGTGTAATGACAGAGTTTTATTCATTTCTCATTGTGAGACGAGTACATAACCAAACATGGTGTTTATCTGAATTTCCTCCGAAGATAATTGAACAATTAACTTCAGCAAAGTTGGAGCATTCTGACATTAAACACTTAGTGTTGAATGTACAGAACGAGCAAATTATTCTAGCCTAATGTTTAGTGCATGCAGTATTCTAGCCTTCACTTACCTCCTCTTTGACACTTGGACAGCATCAAACAATTTTACATCCAATATAATGAACTATTTTCAAAGATCTGTTTTTTCCTACTACCCATTCTCACATTAAACTGTTAAAATGGAGAATGTAATGTCATTACCACTGTATTTTTGGTTTAGTACTTTCTGGAATAACTTTAATTTGTTTTAGTATCTCTTTCACACTGTGAACTTGAAAGGCTTTGAAGTATTATGTGTAAAGATTGGCTGTCCTTTCCTCGCTCCAGTGAAGATGCTTTTTAACCAGTGAAATGTGAAGATTGCGTTTAAAAACTTCATATGTACTAGTTTACCACATAATTTTATGGTAAGAAAAAGGGTTGATCTTTTTTGAATATTTTTATTTTATTTATTCATAGTCTGCCTGATGTGTGGGTAAATGAAAGTGAGCGACATCAATTAAAAACTAAAGTAGTTCATTTATCAAAACTACCAAAAGATACTGCCTTGCTTCTGGACCCAAACATATACAGGTAATGTCCTAACTTTGAAACTTTATTTAAATACGGTCTTAAGCCTCACTTAACTTTTTGACGTTGGAAAATCAGGATTGTTAATGCATTATACATCAGAACAGGGAGCCTCGATCCTGTCAGCGTCCAGTAGTTAAGTTCTGAGGTCTTAAGTTATTTCAGAATTACTTAACTTCTTGAACTGAACTCTAGTTACTGAGAAACGGGGAATGTGTGTATTTACCAAGTGTATTTTACTTTTTTGTGCTTGGTGTACAGAAATTCTAGTAAAGGAGGTACATACAGTGGAATCCTGAAAGATCACTTCTGTTAAGATCACATACTGGTTTGTATACCAATTTTTTTAAAGTCCAAATTTATCTTTACATATTTTATATTCAGCTGTAATACATGCAGTATTACTTTGAAACCTGTACTTGTATACAAGTACTGTTATTTTTTTAATACAAGATTTGTTAGAGGGGGACAAAAGGGGACAGTACATGTCACATGTCTTTAAGATGCATTCACATTTGTGTTTTTAGGATTTCAGATTGGCTTCTAATCCATCTTGTTTCTAATAATTTCCTGATTTTTTTTTCTCCTGCCTCTGTATTAGTGTTCTCAAGTAATTGTCAGTACCCACAGTTCTGTGTGTGTACAGTTCTTAAAGGTAATCTGAAATGCTTCATTCGCTTTAATTTTTTGAAGTTCTGAAGATGTTAACAGAATGTAATTATAGGCTTATTTTAAAATGCTTGAAAATGGAGGGGAAAAAAAAAAATTTCTGTCATGATCATAGTTCAGTGTTATATTTCTTCCTTAACATCTGATGACCTAGTGTCATAGAACACTAATTTGAGATTTTGATATGTAATAAGCCTTTCAGTTCACCTTTAATATTCAGTGTATTTCACTAATTAAATTAATGAAAACTTGGTTTACAATACAAAAATAAATCATTATGCTAAATGTGCTGTCTTTATAAATGTAAGTATTTAAAATACTTACTTTAGTATGAATTATTGATGGGAACAGTAATTCATAAAAATGTTACAAGGAAATTGGATTGTGTATTTTTAAAACTGTTTAAACACAGTGGCTGATTTATAACCTAATTTAGGTATTAATTGTCTTTATATTGATTGTTTGCAGAACTTGATAGATTGGTTTTGTTTGAAAATGATAGAATAACCTTTTTAAATAAAAATGTAATGATTTGGGAGATGAAATCCTAGGGGAAAAAATGAGCAAACCTTTCTTCCTCTCCAGATAAAATTCAGGTGCCTTCACATAATTTGTTGTTTTAGATTTTTAGCAGTATAGATCAGTATGTGATTAAAAAGAGCTTTGAGGTCAGCTGTAGATGAGATCAAAGAAATGAAGGTGACGGTCAAAACTTTGCATAGGAAAAAAGTAGCTAAGGGAGTTCAGAGACAACTCTTGATGTTATGATGAAATGATGACTCCAGTAGGAAGTTAGAAATAATTAATTATTGTCTGTAGTGTATGCTAATTTGGGATCACCTCAAATGGCTTTCAGTTTTAATCAAATTAAATGAAAGTAGATTGTGTATAATCACAATATCATAATACACTTTAGCTGACTCAGACTTTTGTTTCAGGGTTTTTATGTAAAACTGTACTATCTTCTTTTGTAGAACAATGCCCCAGAAGAGATTGAAGAGGTAAAAACCAAGCAAGTGGGGGACGCCTGCAGTCTTAGTCACTGACAATGGATTTAGAAATAAAGTTGCACATTAGTCAAATCCCATCCTTTTTTTTTTTTCTTAGATAAATATTTATGCTTAGTGTAAACATTCTGTGAATGAAGTTGATGCTTCCGTGGAATATATTAATATATTACTGTATATCCACATTTTCATGGAATGGTACAGAGGGAGACTGAGCAAACACTCTTCTGGCAACTTAGTGGAACAACTAAAAGGCTTTGCATGCTTGCTTCTTTAAGCTGCTTTTTTCTTTAGTGAATACAATAGTTTATATTTGATGAAAAGAAAAAGTAACCATCACCATTTACTCACAATTCCCACAAGAACTGTTAACAAGCTATTAGGTTTCTTGTCAATGTTAACGAACTATAACACATGCCAGACAGTAAAACAGCTTCCAAGGGATTATCTTGTTGCCCTTTCAGTATGGTGGATAGTAATCATTTGTCATTTGTAACCTCGTGTCCTTTTGCAGATCTCTAAGATATGTTGAATTATAATGTTTAAACAAATGTTGATGGAATGCTTGTCTTTTCCAATCAACTATGAATACATATAGTACGGTTTAAAGATGTTAAGAGTGTTGCAGTATGTCTGACCCCTTTTTCAGGAGTAGTATAGTATGTTAATGAGATCTACTTTTATGTGATCCATATCAATGGACGGTTTTTGAAAAACCTCTACTTAAGCAGTTAGTGTTATTGGTGTTTTATTTTACTTTTTTGACCCTTTAGGATCCCCATTCACTTGTGAAGTATACTTTTTTTATTAGGCCTAATGTTTTCTAGATGTAAAAAAAAAAATGGTATTTTTAAAAAAAAAAAGTCTAGAAATTCAATCCTTTATGCACCAAAGTTGGCTCTGAAAAGGAAAGTAAAATCACTTTCTTGCTTAATAAGCAAGAAGCCATGTTTTTTTTAACTGACAAATAGAGATGTGTCTAACCTGTTAGTCTTTGTATGGAGACAAAAATGTTGCATATAGATAATAGGACATTGCTTGTAAATATTTCAGCAGATTTGTAATATATTTTTATATCATAAAATGTACTGTAGATGTTTTTCTAGAGCATGAAAGTTAAAATGTATATATTATGGTAGAAATAATATTGAAGGATATTGTAATTCACTAGTGCTGCCAGAAGAATTGTTTAAAAAAAGCACCTTCCTTAACAATAAAAAACCTTCTTTTACATACCTAAGGGACTATATACTACTGTTAATATCTGTTGTAAGAACAAAAATGCATTGAACATCCTTCCCAGAAATCTTAGAGGGATGAATAGTACCCATAATTAATTCATGGCGCTCCTTTCTAATAGTGAACATGAAATTAGTTTTTTCCTTGATCTTGGAAGGAACTAATATGTAAAATTTGTATGGATATATGCAGTCAAACTGCAGAATTAGTCCCCCTTATTGGGGAGGAATTTACTACAATGAATCTAATAACCAGCAGTTTTTACACTAAATTTTTATTAAATAGAATAAAACTTAGAAGTAACCCTTTGGTTGCAGAAGTGAGCATATCCTAATATAATACAAATGCATTCTGCATTGGTACTGACACAAGAGCTTTGCTTAGCTCCAATGGGTTAAAATGTTACTTATATACATGAAAAAAATCTTATCAAACAAAAAGAAGTGCAGATTAAAAGCACCACTAATATAAGATGTTCTGGAATGGTTGTTTAATAAGGGTATTATTCATAAAATATGTAGTGATGTGACTTTATTTTTGAAAAAAATGCAGTGTTTTTTTGTTTTGTTTTGTTTTTTGCTTGAGCACTTCACCTACTGCTTTTTCTGTACCTATAAAGTAATCCGCAATCTTTGGGGTTTTTTTGAATTTGTTATAAAATTGCCAAATAGAAGTGTTTCAGATATAGTTTGTATTTGTATTTTTTTAATTTTATTGCTTCATGAGTTTCTTGTAAGTCATTTATAATTGACAGATGATTGTAGACCTTGCCTGAGTATTTTTTCTAATAAAACAAAGCAAACAACCTCATATTAGCTTCAAAATTGTAAGATTTCAATGAAGTTTTCAAAAGTAAATATAAAAAATGTCACTATCTCTATTTCCTCTGTATATAGTGAAATGCATACCTTTACATAATTGGGAGTCCATGGATTCAAGTCATATATTGTTCATGTAAACTGTGACTTTTTTCCCTTGGGTTTGAAAAAAATAGTATGATGTCTTCATGATACAACCTCTGTCTTGGAAAATTTTCCCTAGCAGTCAAAGGGTAAGTGAATATTTTGCATTTTTTTTAACTTGAAGGAAATTATCCAAGTGAATTAATAAAACCATTTATACTTAAAAGTTGTTTGTATTGTCTAGGTATTAGGCAATTACTCGATGGTGTTTTATGTTTCAAGTGACAATCATTTATTGCTAAAGCTATGCTGTCATTCTGTGGTGAATTCCAATTCTGATGGAATACCAGACATACAGAATTGGCATAGAATGCCGGGGAGTTTGTCACTTTCTTCTGAAAATTTTCTTCCTTTTTCCTTATTGTTATTCTTGAAAAGTGTTATGAAATTATTGCTTTTCCAAGTTTTGAGTAGTTCTAGGTTCTTTCTTTCTGGATGTAACAGAGAGGTTTCTCTCTGTATTTCTTAATAAATTATTTTGAAATATGTTCTCCAAATACACGCAGAATGGATTCCCTCCCAGTTGGAGTGTTTGTTTTCTTTGTAGAAAGTGTTATCAGGATAAACCTATAGTTATCTTACTCTTCATTGCAGTGTGTTTCCAAACTAGCTTAATAAATAACCGTATAAACATCACAGATTCATACTTTTTCACTCAGAGGTTCTTTATTTTCTTTAATACAGAGTAGAAGGTAAACAAAAGAAAATGGCTAATTGTGCAGTTGAAATTAAATCATGGCAAAATTGTCATTTAATTCCACCTTAAAATGCTGTTTCTTCATGTGTTCATTGAGCATGAAACTAAGTGTGTCACTTGGTCTTAATGTGTTATTGTTTATAAATTATTAAGCTATATTTTACAGTAAATGTTTTAATAAACATACTTGATGACACTTGAATTTTAAATATTGTAGTTTTATAGGGAATAATGAAATTTATTTATAAAAGCTTTTCAAAGTGAAAATTATCATAATTAAGATATCTGATGGTATTTTTATATCTTTATTAATTAGTAAATTTAAGGGGGCATAAACTATATTCTGATTTGGGTGGAGATTTTCTTAGTCAGTTTTCATCATTAGTTGCAGGGCTTCCTTCCTCAGAATCAAAAGCATCTTATTCTTATCTTTTACAATCTATAAGGTGCCTGAGTGATGTACAGCTTGGACGGATCTGAGTTGTGCTTACAGAGGTCTGGGACCTCTTTGCTTCATTCTGCAGGATCTCTGCTATCTTAGTCTATGTTGGTTTCTAGGCCTTGTCATGGAAAAAAGAAAAGAAAAAGTATGGGGTAATGAGAAGGTCCTGAAGCAACTTAAATTTGAACCATCTTATTAATGTTGGTAAGCTCAGTTTAAATACCTGCTGAACTACTGAAATATTCCTAACAAAACTGGGGGAGGTCTAAGAGGGAAAAATTGTGGAAACAAAATGAAGGCCAAAGGAGAAACCAGTTCTGCCAAAACACATCAGGGAATTAGTTCCCTATCCAACTTGTTCCTTCTACCTCCTTCTAGAGGCCTTTTCAGGAGGGGATGGAATAAGCCCTTGCAACATTATAGGCTATTAAGTGCAATGACTGAGTGACAGGTTACCAGTTCTGCTGAGAGGGACCTGGGATCCTGATGGAAAGCAAGCTGAACATGAGTCAGCAGAGCACCCTGGCAGCCATGAAGGCTGCTAGCATCCTAGCCTGTAGATTGAGAGAAGAGATAGTTTCCCTTTGCTGGGCAATCATTAGGCCACATCTAGAATACGACATCTGGTTTTTAGGAGCCCCCAGTACAAGGAAGATTCTTCTAAACTTAAGTGAATCCAGCAGAAGGCCACCAAGGTGGTCAGGGGACTGGAGCTTGTGGTCTATGAGGAGAGGCTGAGGCAACTGGATAAGTTCAGCCTGGAGAAGAGCAGGCTTTTGGGGGACCTTGCAGCTTCCTTTCAGTACCTAAGAAATTTTCAAGAAGGTGGAGCCAGGCTTTTTAGGGTCACAAAGCAGGAGGATCAGGGTCAGTGGACATCAACTGAAATGGGAGATTTTTTTTCACCAAGAGGACAGTCAAGCACTGAAATAAATTACTCCAAGAGGTGGCAACGTCTCTGGCTTTGGGGTTTTTCAAGTCCCAGGCAAAACCTTGAGCAAGCTGGTCTGAATTTGGTGGTGTTTGTGTTGCACTGAGCAGGAGGTTGGACTAGAAGCCCTTCTGAGGTCCCTCCTGACCTGAATTATTCTGTGCTTCTGTGATTCTGAACTAAGTAAGGTTTCTCTCCCAGCCTATGCTCTTAGCCAGACAGTTTCAATTTATTTTAGCAAGTGGTTCATAGTGATGATGGCTGCAGTTGTTTGAACAGTGACCAGCTGTGGCAGTAACGTGGGCCTGGGGCTTTAGTCTGCATTTGTTTTGGCATACAATATGCTTGAATTCCACTGGCTGACACTGAGCCTGGTAAGCTGATCTCAACTTCTGTACTTGAACTTGTACACTGTGACATACTGCTTAGCTGAACTTGCTTTCCATTGGTAATAGAAGGGTGATTTGTAAGGCAGCACTGGTGATAGTTGAATTGGGAAGCATGCAGCAAATGGAAGATGAGAGTTAATACTTTATGTTGGGAACAGAAGCTTTGAGAACTTCTGTATATAACACATTTACACTCTGAATTTGTCCCTGTGGCTTTTTGGCTTGCAATCTGGGTTTGAGGACCTATGTTTGAATTTGCAGCAATGGGAAAAGAAATTATTTCAGATGAACTATGTCTTTAGTTCCTCTATCATGGCATTTGTATCTTATCCTAATATTTGCTGAACATGTGTGTTCTAATTTACTGATGTTTAGTCTCTTTTCAAGGTAGACGTTGATGCTCTGAGAATGTGAGTCAGAAAAGGGCATGAAATGTTTACCTTGGATGACAACAAGGAGTTTCAGAAATTTCAAATGTTTGTGGATGTCTTTATCTTTTGAGACACCTTTAAAGAGCAAGTACTGAATCTACCTCTTTGAGAGTTATAGTGCACCCAGATATCTGTACCCCAAATCACTAGTCCTTTTGGAATAAGTTGCCCTGACTTTTACTTTTCTATAAGTTAAGTAAATATTTTGTGAATGGCTCCTATATGCACATGGCTTTGAAAGTAAAATAAACAATTTGATCCCTACAACAAAATGTATTAAACAAAATATTCCATCTCCTTGAATATAGTTGACAAAATAGAGATAGTAAATGGTTTAGTTATGCTGGCAAATCTCAGGATATCTCCTGGAGGGGAAAAAGAGACTTATGTTTTGTGTTTGAAACAGAACTTGGGTTCCAGGAAATGGGCGATGGGTTTTGTCTTTCCAGGTAAGAGTGTAAATCAGTGTTGCAACCTGTATCTTGGGCTGTTTGGTTGGAAATGGCAACACTGACAACTTGCTTTTTTGCTTATATCATCAACTGTCCTTGCAGTGAAAAGTTTTCCCCAGACTCTATATCCAGCTGCCTTAGTTTTTATACTGCCACAGTAATCTACAGGGCATGTATTACTTTGGGCTCTGACCTAATTTTGTCAACCTTCCTATGTAATCTCAAGAATGACTGCTATTTTTTTTTTTTCATTTTAACAAAATATCTCTCTGTTTACCTCTTAGGCAAGTTGGTTATATTTCAAGGATTACAAAGCATTATGTTTTCTGTCCGGTCTTTTTTGTATGCTAAGCTGCCTGGCCTGCAGTACTTTCCATGCTCAAACATTTACACTGTACTGTAGTGCAAGCAGAGAGGAGGACCAAAATAAAGTTCCAAATGTACCTGTAATTCTTGCCTGCCCTCATTTTTGAAAACTTGTCTGGTAACATCATCTTAAGATACTTTTATCTGTAGTTTGTTAAGGATTTTAAAATATCATACACCAATTCCAGTATATAGCATTTTATCATAATCCGCAAGGGATCCTGATAGCAGGATTGGAAGGTGTAATATCATTGTGCTGAGCTGCACTGTTGGAGCTAAGAGAGTAACTGGGACCAGTAGTGGATGTTACTTTTGATGCAGACCTAGAAGCGAGAGGAGTGAGACACTACTTGAGTTTGTCTATTGATGAATGAGGAGACTTAGGAATACTGGGCTTGGTTCTAGGCTGGACAGAACTATGATCTAGATTTCTGCTCTAAGATTCTATGCATAATTCTTTTTGTTTACTGTTTTCCAACATTTTAAACTAAAGGGACAAGAAAAATGTCATTCTGGTCCAGCCAGTGTTACTTTCACTGCCCAAGCACAGGATTTTTACAGGTTTTATGAACACCATTTGCTTTTTAAGATGCACATGAGAGAGCATGATGCATTCTTTTATAGGTCTAAAAATTCTTGCCTGGTGAGATTATACAGGACAGGGTAAGTTAACACCTTGTTGGTTATTGGTAGGCAAAAAAGGGAATGTAGCTATTGGAATTGACTGGACAAGTCCAAGTGGAGGTGAATAGAAGAACCTCATTAGGAGACTAAAAAAAGGGGGGGGGAGAGGAAAGAGATCTTTGCTTCAGGAGATTTTATCTTCAGGGACTTTGTGCAAGTAGTGTAAGATTCAAAGCTGAGTTTACAGAGGAGTAGGAGCTCCCTATCCTCAGGCCTAGGAAGCAATATTTGAAGAGATGGCAAAATAACCAAAGAAAGGGTAGTTGTCTTGTCCTTAGGTGACTGGGATTTGGCATTATTAGTGACAGTCATAGGAGAAGGGCTGAATTTGAGAGAGCATGAACTTTCCAGATTGATGCCGAGCACTGTGAACAAGACTTGTCTATTCCACAGTGTCAGGTATGTCAATCCAGTATCTGTAATTGAAAGTTAGTTCACCAAGAAAAACGGCTATACTATTCCAAACAGCTTCATCTGTGATGTTTTCAAGAAATTATTGCTCCTAAACTAATTTTACTTCCTCAGGCAAAGTTGAAATTTATCACAGCTGAACTTGTTACAATAGGTATGTTAAAAAGGGAGAGGAGGGCATAAACACTTGCAGTTGTTTGCAAAGTTTTCTGTGATTTACGCTAGATTTGTTTCTACCGATTCTAAAAAAGGTCTTTTTCACTCTACTATAAATCCTTTCTGGTAATAGAGTAACAACAAGAAGTAATACGATGATAAGTCCCTTAGTCCCTGATGAGAGGTAAATCACTTGCTGATCAGCATACTGCTGGGCTGGTTTGCTTACAGAAGCTTTTGAGTACTGTCTACTGGATGCCATTAGAAAGTTCTGTGGAGCTTAATATCCTTTTGTCGTAGTGTTTTGCCAGTGTTTGTCATCTCAGTGGATGTCACTGTAAAAGATCCCATCATATATTTACTGTGAAGAGGAATAGCCTTCTTTGATTTAACGCAGATTGTTCGTCATAAGGGCTACTGACTAACTGAAGCAAGAAAATGTACAGTCAGTGATTTTCCTTTGACTTACAAGGGTATAGTTTGGTCAAGCAAGCTGAGCTGAAATTTTCATATTTGAGAGGAATGTTTACTGTTTTAGGGAGATGTTTGAATCTGAATGGAAATGTACTTCCTTCTCTAATACTGGCTTGTGAGAACAGCCGCTTTCAGCGATATCCAGCAAAAGGGACAAAAGTTCCCAAAAGTTCTCTCAGATGATAGTTGTTTGGGATCAGTCAGCTTTCAGATCAGTGAAATATTCAGGATGTTTGGTCACAGTATACTGTATTTTTACTTTTGCAGCATTTTTGCGCAGTCCGTTACTTCAGCTGCAATGATCTAATGAAAATGATGCAACTTAATATCCAGAAGCTGTACTAGTCTAACCAGGGGCTATGTAAACTTAATCACTTTGATCTAGAACAGAGTTCCAAAAGGGATTTGTGAAGTATTTGGATACTAGTAACACACGATGATTATATAGTCAAAAACTAATTCGGTAATAGCACTAGGTATTTAATGCTATTGATCAAACTCTGATTTCATTTGCCTCAATGTCATTGCTAAGCCAGCTCTTTTGTGAGTCTCTTTCCATCCATATTATGTCTAAGCTCACAAAGCTCGGTGAGATTTTTACAGGTAATTTACCAAGTGTGCCTAGTGCCTTATTAACTTTAGAAGGGTTTTATTATGGATATTTGTCTTGCCTTGCCTCAGTTCAGGTCTGAAACTCCGATTGTGAAATCGGGGAGTGGGGTAGGATGTTGCTTATAATTCATTTAAGCCAAAATGTTCAATACAGGCACTGAAGTATAAGTGGCTAGATATGTTTTATGTTTGGATTTACATAATTTGAAGGCCAAAAAATCAGTAAGTATATTGGTTTTGATCAAAATATTGGAATGTAGAATTAAAGATTGCCCTTAAGAAATAAAGACGTCTTAGAATGCTTAATTTTAAACAACACTTTGCAGCTTTTACTTTTTAGTGAATATGAGGCAGTCTTGGACACTACTTACTTTTTCTTTCTTCGTGTCATAAATACTCTCTCGCAGAGCATGGAAAATACATCAGTTACACTTAAAACTGTTTATTGTACAGCAGATGTGTGCATGCAGCGACTGTAGTTGAAAGCCAAAGTATTTAATTTGCAGTTGCCTGCAGCTGGATTCTTTCTTTTTAAATGAGTGGGGAGGTGGGGAAACATAAAAGGATGTCAAGAGACATTCTGCTGACAGTGAGCAAGTTAATGTGTAATTACTTATTAAAAATATTACTCTCGGTACTCAGAGGCATTGTGCGACATTGCTTTCTGTTCATTCTTTGCTGTGTAGTTTTGTGTACTTCCATGTTATCACTGACTGGACACACTTGCTGTCTGATACCAATAACATTTGATTGGATTTTATAGCATTAAAAAAAGGATGGTAAGAGGTATAAAGATTTTTAACAGTTTTGTGCTCATCTATTAGCTTCATTTTAGCTATTCCCTTTACCGTTGTTGAAGACTAGCTGCTGATTTGAAGGATGAGGATTTGTATAGTAGTGTCAGACCTCAGAGCCTGGAAATATTTTCCCCATGGATAAAACAGTCTGGATTTGCTTTCTGGCTTATTTCATACAGGAACTTTCAAGTGATAATGTAGGCTGCATAGGTCAAAGGTATGGTGGCAGTAGAGGAAGTAAACATTGGCAAATTTATTTGAAATAATGAATATGCATCAGTAGGAAATAAGAACTTGTTGCAAATGATCAAATTTTTGCCTTCTGTCAAGTGATGTCTTTTGGAAATATTTCTATCTGAGCATTGGTTCCAAAATATGGTTCTGCTGTATGTGGAGGAAACAAAAACTAGAATTTTACTTTCTATCCTCTTGTAGATATACAAACTTCCATTGCAGTTTATAATCCATACCTACTATTAGCTTCTGCCATAATTTATACTAACAATACGAGACTGCAATGTGTAGTTGTCTTAGAGAGCAACCCTGTCCATGTGATCTCATTAAATCTTTCTGGAAGAGCAGTGATGATCTGGTCATTCACCACATACTTTAACTAGGATGCTCCTAGAAGGACTAAGATTGAAGAAGTAATTTTTTTTTTCTTTGCATACTTTAGTTCTCATGGACTAGTTAGTGATAGCCTTTAAAATGAGTCAATGGGGGTAAAAGTTAAATGTATGCTGTAAAAATTGCAAAGAGCTGTTTTTGGGGTGTAAAGAGGCCTCTGCCTTAAAAGAAATTGCATCGTTCCTTTTGTTGTTCAGAAGTGAATTATTGTGGGTAAAATTACAAGCCAAAAGCTTTAACTCTGCTAATGCCTCATCTGAGCAATCCACTAGAGACTGTACAAACTGCCCATTGTAGTTTCTGATATATATATGTATATATATATATAGGTATGTTCATGTGCATTTATCTTCTTGAAGTCCTCTCCTGTTTTTTTCCTTGGCTAGTATACTTATAAAATTGCATTCTTGGAATGTATTTCGTTATTTAGCAACCATTATATGCATTCCAGTAGTAGCTGATTTCAGTGATAGGTAGACTCAATTCATGGTTTTACAAAGATATTTTAAGCTGAAAAATGATAAGTAGCTGTCAAGAAATGCAACCACACACTGTGCAGTTTTCATAAAATACAGATGATGTTTCTGCCCCCCCCCACTGTCCTCCCAGATCTTAGGACCACACATGTTATAGAATGTGTTTACCTTGTGTGTGAATTTTTGGTAAAAGTTTTAAAAACAATTCATAGCTTTCTATAACCAAAAGGTGGCAGCAATCTACTATGCTACGATGATGCATAAATAAAATATAGCACTTAATAGTGCTATTACTGAGGGTGTTTACTTGCTTTTCTGAACCAGTTTCCTTGTATGTAATTTATTGTCTTTTGATACAGGATGGAATTACAGCCTAACTCCTAGCTTTTTTCTTACTAGTTGGTTTATATCTTGGATATTGCAAATGAGAACAGAAACTGTATTCTCTTTTTCTCTGCAATGGAATTGACTAATAAAAATGAAACTACTTTAAAGGAATGTTTCATTGTATTCAAAAAATTGAGCATTATCCAGTTCTTTAAAATTGGCTAATTATGGTACTTGATCACTTTTTTTTTGCTAATTACCTTTTCTTTCCCAGTGATGTCTAAGACTGCCCTTTGACCTGTGATTAATTTACTAAAAGGACATGACAAGAAGAATATTTATAAATTCTGTATTTATTATTTCAATATGTTGCATATCAAATATATTTGTTTAGCCAATCAGATCAGTAGCAACTCCCCTCCCTCCAAGTAAAAATTTGGTATTTTCAGCATGGATTTGGGGGGGGGGGGGAACTTTCTGAAATTTCCTGCCAATTGCAAAGCTTTTCATATTGGAATTAACCTTAGGAAATTGGATAACAGTGCTGGTAAAATGTAAGACAAATAAGAATGATGGCATTTCTTCTGTATCTGAATAGTCTTTTCAAAGGAAAAAACTTTAGATTTTGATTTAATTTTTATTTATTTTTTTTTTATTTTTAAATCTGTGAAATGAGTAACCACATACCAGGCAGGATTAAAGTAGTATGTGGAGATTAAAGGCTAAGACTTGTTGTTTGGTACTATTTTCCATGCTGAAGCTTCTCTTTTCCATTATTTCCTTGTTCAGATTACTCTAAGGAGAATCATTGGTTAGATTAGAATGGAGTTGTGCTGTCACTTTGCATATACTGAAGTCTTCCCACACCTCTCCCCTCATTTGGTGGTCTCTTGTAGTGCAGGAAGATGGCATAGTGCAGTGACTTGGCTCCTTTTCCAGCTCAGAGCTGCAGTTGCCCTCAGAATTGTCCAGTAGAAACATTGAAGTGATGGCAGCAAGAAGACATGAGAAATCTTCTACCACGCTGGTATTCATAGGGCTTCTCTGAATGAAATCTTTTCTTCGAGAAGTGGGGTTACAGTTGGTTTGCTTTCTACTGTATTTCTTCAGTAATGTGAGATATCTAATGGCTTTTGATGCTCCAAAATATTGTTGTGCATCTACTGTTTTGCAGTAACTACTTACATAAACATTATCTTCTAGTAAATGAAAGATGATACAATATAATTTCATTCCCAGTAAGAAAGATTGAACGTTTTAAGTTGGCATCTCAGAGATGATCCTGCATAGCCAGATGTGGGGGGGAAACAGCAGTGGCTGGGCCATGTTCCCCAACTAGACCAATACCAGTGAGGAATTACAGAACCTGAGCCTTACCTCATATCAAGTATTCTTTTGGTTACAGCCCTCTTTTTCCTTCTTTCAGCAGTTGTTTGGAAAATGACCAGCTATCATCACCCTCTCTGTAGCTTTCTAGGGATTCTGATAATGTGGGGTTTTTTTGTTGTTGTTGTTGTTTTCCCCAACTGAGCCACATATTTTCTTTTCCTTCCTAAACTTGCCAGTGATATCCTCTGTTCTGGTATAAACGATAGTTATTCTCTTCCTCCCAGAAGTTTTCTGATATGCCATGTTTGTGCTAATAGTCTCAGGATGTCTGCAGCCTCAAGTAGAGATCAGTACGTAATGTACACTCAGGTCTTGCTTTCTAGTTTTTATTCACAGCTGTGAAGACTAAAAATATGTGGGTAGATTAAAGACAGATAAAAGTATGATGAGAAGGTGACCTCTTTACCTAGCCTTAAATCTCACTCTTGCTATGTCAAGGCTTTGCAAGGAAAGGGTGGTAAAATGATGGTTTCTTGTCCATTTTTTACCTTTGATTCTATATATTCAGTTCTTTATTTGATGGTGAGTAGGCCTGAGTTCACTTTTTTTTGGCATCCCCTCTCAGCTAGGTTAGAATTTGAGCCAAATTCAGTGTTGCTTTATAACTCAGACATCCAAAATGGATGCAAAATACTGCCAAAGCAGAAGTATAGAATTTCTGTATTTGTTCTGCCATAATGTGGAAGGCAGTGGATGATTAACTGAATAAAACTAGGAAAAAAATGATGGGACAGTGGTAAATGAGTCATGGTTGAAAACAGGATTTGGATGCTTTTTGAAATTTTACCCTGTTGGTGAAAACTGTTTTCCCCCTGCCTTCTTGGCCATGTAAAATCTGTTTGTACATAGTAAGTTGTTTTCTAATGACTCAGGTAGTGATTTTCAGTCATTGTGTGTTAGCATGGCGGTCATCAGAAGTTACAGAAGAACTCAGATTATCTTTTGGTTAGAATCAATTATATAAGTTGGTTTTTTGCAGTCTGGTTTGGTGGTGGGTATAGTTTTGCAACTTGTCACTAGATATTGCTGGCCTGTTGAGGAGAGGTTCAAGCTTTCATGGGACTTAGGAAACCTCTGTCTTGAAGCTACAAATTAGTTTTTGGTGTATCTTTTTTGAGCAGTGTCACCATTTGTTTTCAATTACGGATGGCTTTTTCTGAAGTTTATTTCATTCCAAGCAGTGCCTAAGCATGTGGTCAGTGAGGAGAAATGATTGCTTGGGCAGGTTTTATCTTAGCAATGGTTAACTTATGACTTCTGTAAATAAAAGATAGTCTGGGCTCTGCATTCTTTTATATTGCAACGTGTTAAACCCGTGCGATGCCAAAGAGTAGAGATGGGCAAGATATTTTGCAGCCCCATATAGAACAAAATTGCCAAGTGATAATCCCACTTTTATTCCAGATGGATGAGGTGATCCGTTTGTATCCACCATAATTAAAGCTTATGAAGTAGCTAACTAAATATATAACCTGTGATCTGCACTTCATCACGGTTTCTCATATAGTAAGGGACAAAGTTTTAGTTCTTAAAGATGATAGGTGTTTAAGTGACTGGATATTCTAAAAGTCAAAATCCAAAAGCCAATACCTCCTTGCTTTCTTGCTTATCCTTTCTTCCTCTTTCCCCCTTTGAAGATCAGTTGGCTTCAGTCTGGGGACTTCTTCTGCTGTCTTATCACCAGAGAAGTTGTGCTGTGTTTCAAGGTAAAAGGGGACCCACAGGAAAGGAACAAATGGTTCACAGGCAAAAAGCCTTAGAGGTGGTCAACATTGCTGGTTTACTTCCATCCTTAACTTCCAAGTTGACCTTAATTAGAATTCTAATACTAAGGCATCATCCATACCTAGAGGCTTATCAGGACAAATTTTGAAAGAAAAAATAGAGTAAAAGAATTAATATGCACCCTCCATTGGTCTGTGTCACTTTCTCCTTCTTAGGATGTCATAATTGACAACATTGTTACTCCAAACTCTTCCACCTGTTTCACTTCTGCAGTCCTCCATGTTTCGTTAGACCTCCTTTAGCTCAGCTGTGGTGCAGCCTCCCAAGACACTGGTGACTGCAAAGGACTTGGAGTCAGAAGCTCTGGGTTCTGTTTCTGCATGGTTAGTAAACCTGCTGGCAATGGCTGCCTTTCCTTTCTGGCAATCACAGGGACACCTCACCTAAGCATGGCATGTTTGTAAGGTACTGTTACATCCTTTTAAGAAAGGTGACTCAAATGTGACAAAGGGTTGTGTGATTGTGTGCGTGTGTGTGTGTGTGTGTGTGCCTTAGGAAGAGCAGTATGATACAAAAGGTGGGCAGTAAAGGGAGATGACCTTACCTTAGATGAGTTCACCTACAGCAGCTGTAGAGGCAGAAGATCTGCCATCTTCTAGGTCAAAATTCTGCAGGACAAGCTCTGAAGATCTTATGCCAGTTGTCAAGCAAAAGCTGTGGCCTGAGTTGGTAGGATTTCTGTCCAAATGAGGACTGAGTGAAAGCCTCAAGATTTGGTCCTGAGATCAAAACCACAGAGTAAAAGGGAGGGAAGGGAAGAGTGAGTGAGTGTCATTGCCCATCAGCACTGATAGTAACTTCTTTCGCTGGCTTAGCTGGACCCACATCCTTTCTTTCTGTAGCAAAAGAGCTAGTCTCTGTTACACACAGGCAAACTAAGGCAAAAATGGAGGTTGTAAGGAAGTTGAAACCTAATGAGTTCTGTGTAGTCTGTTAGGACTGCGTGTCCTTAATGGAAATTCTTTAGAGTATCATCAAACAACTTCACTTGGCCTGCTATTGACTTCTGTATGCCCTCTCCATCAAATTAGGTTTCTTGCCCTGTGTGCACATTTGAAAGACTGAGTATTCAACAAAAACTTTGTCCCCTTTCAACTGCTTGTCTCTCTTGTTTAATCTGAAGGAAGGAGGTTGCTGCAGAATGGATAGGCTGGTTGTGAACATGCAGTCACAGTAATCAAGTATACATACAGTTTCTGCAGTTTGTTCCCGTTTTGTGCAGTTTACTTTATGAAACAAATCAGGCTCTGTAACTGGTCATTTTATTGTAGACAAATATAAAATCCTATGTACATGCTATTATATTAAACAGGTAAAACATGGGGCTTGCTGTAGTTAGATTTTTGCTCCAAGGTCTTTCAAGTGATGAACTAAACTGAGTGTGTCTGTTTTCAGGTACCTGGGTTCCATCATTCCCCAGTAAAAATTACATTATATGTTATTTATAATTCAATGTCAGGTGTGTTTTAGTATACTACTGGGATTTCCAAAACAAAGCCAGAGATCATTACATGTTAGCAGGTTTAAAGCTGTCTGTGGGTCTCTTAAGCTTCATTTTGCAAGAGAAGATTGTCACTGGAGTAGAGAGCAGAATATTCTATATATTGAATATATATTCTACATATGTAATACTATACATCTTTATATCCTGTATACAGAATGTCTGTATCCTGCTTATCAGTGTCTCTTCAGCATTTTGGTTTATAACAGTGTACTGAAATGGATAAATTTTTATAAAAAACAATGAAAAAACTAAAATTGCTCATAAAATTAAAACTGCGTGCTACAGAAGGGACATCAGTACTGCAAAAGAAAAGCAAATCCATGTATGTTTTTTTTTCTTTCATATTCCTCTTATTTATTAAGAGCCTTGGGGATTTTGTTTTTTAAGATTATATTTTTATGTAAATGTCCTTAGAACTGCTGGCTGCTAGGACATGTCTTTTTGTAGGTACAGTAAATTTAATTTGAGGGTAACAGGGTAATGTGGTGTTTTCAGAAATGGTCAACAGCTGCCTAATTCTCAGTAAAGCGTCTTGCATGGGAACCTCATTTACTCTGGTTTTCTTTCTTCTGTATGTCTGTTCAGATGCGTTTGGTAGAGCTACAAGATGGAACTGTGTGTCAGACTGCTCACCCTCATCCTAGATATATGGCTCATTGGTTAGAGTCCACGTTTTCCCTGATTTTTCTATATTCAGTGTGAAAGTGTAAAGTCCTTGTTCCGTGAGGAGGAGTAAGATTACTGTTTTTAAATTAAGGAGATGGCCTTGGATAGAAAGTGCATATTTTGACTGGTCAAGTACCAAAAATATGTTTTTATAATTTGAGGGCAAATGAATCCCAATCCAAAGAGCTTGCAGGGAAAGTCCCGATCTTGCTAGTAAAACCAACATGGTCAGAACCTAGCAACCAAATTCTATGCAACTTCATTGGTGAGTTTTTATGTAAGCTACTGAATGATCTAACTTTGTTAATTGCAGTTGATAAGCTTGTAACCAGGTATTTTAGGTATGTTTAGAGAAAAGCAGCAGGACAAGCTTTCTCATACACGCCTCAGACCTGATCTGAAGCAGTCTTTGGATGGGCCAGTGTCTGGTGAATACATGGATCTTCAGAGGAATGTGTAATCACTGGAAAGCAAGGTCATGCACATGTGGAAGGTGAGGTGGAAGTGAGATCCATCAGGATTCTCTCTCCAGTACATTATAAGATTAATTAGATGAAAACAACCTTTAATGATCGATAGACAAGGTTGCCTTCAAACTGGCAGTACGGGTGAAAGCATGTGTAACACATTAGCAGTCTCACAGTATCAAGTCTAACAGGAGTGTTCATATAATAGGTAAGTCGTATGTAACCATGAGGGCTATTGCCACTTATGTTTGCAAAGTCAACCTTTGAACGTTAAATCTATTTTTTTCTATGTACTTTCTTAGTGGGATTTGAGCCTACAGCCCTACAATGTTAAAACTGTTCCAGTTAAGCTTCCTAATTAGAACTAGGAGGAGGATGTTATTCATCTTGCTCTTAAAAATAATTATGCTTTTTTTTATTTATTTATTTTTTTATGGATTCCCAGTTACAGGTGAGACAGCAGCAGGGGACTGGGTATTACGACCCCTTTGTTCTAGGCTTTGGAAACAGTCTCTGGTCTGGTTTCTAATAAGGATTACGTACAACATGGGCAAGCTCTTGAAGTGTGAATGTTTGTTCCATATGTGACTTGGGAAAGCTTTGACTTTGCACTGTCATATTGCAAGCATAGATTATATTCTAGGGTGAATTGCAAGCCCTTGTTCAAATAACCATGACTGAGAAATGTAAAAGTCCTAACTGCAGCCTCTGGATAAAGTAAGAAAAAGAAAGCACTGCAGGTTTTGGCACTTTCCCTCAGCAAAAGGCATTTTTCTGGAAAGAAAATGCCAGATGTGTGACACTTAGCAAACCTGGATTCAGTGAGGCTCTGAAGCAGGGGACAAGATGCTGTCCCTGCCAATATTATTCTAGACTTAGTCATTTAAAACAACAAAAAAAGAGAGACAAAAGAATCAAAATGCACTGGGGTGTGGGGAGCCCAAACCAAGCTAAATTTTTTAATGACTTTTTTTCCTCCTCCCTCCTTCCCGAGCACTTAATTTGTTTTTGCTCTTGCTTATGTTCTGTTTCTTTTTCATATCTTTTGGGGAACTATATTGAGTTTTCACAAGCATGAGTTAGTGTTTTCCACTATCATAAAAGACAGGCTGGTTTACGAATGGGACCACCCAAGTGTGAACTGTTATGTCAAATAGGATGGTGCGGGCGGTCTGGGCTTGCTGCTTTTATTTATTTATTTATAGCTTTGGAGTTGAGTACAGTTCCCAGGAGATTGCCAAAGCTCTGTGGAACAGGGAGTTTATTTCAATTCACCTCCAGCTAATGGATGCAAGCCCAAGAGCTTCAGTTGCTTTTGATCCAACTGTGACTCCAGCTGTTTTTCTTTCAGTCTAGGAATTTTTTTAAAGCAGCTCTATGACAATGGTACCTCTGTTTCATTCTAACAGGACATGCCAATAATTCCATTCTTAAGATGCATAAAAGAGGCTTTTCAAGAAAAACAGTTCTTCAAATACAAGTCAGTGCAGATCTCCTGGTAGGTGTGCATCAGGCCATTCTGAAGGAGTATTGTAGTCTTTTGAATAGTGATGTCCTTTGGAGTCACATGCGTGCCTTGTGTCTCCTTGTGCTTCTGTTCAAGAGTGTGGAGGATCTGTGAACTTACTGAGTTTGTGCCTAGTACTCTTGGCAACAAGATGGAAGCTGGAGAGTGTCTGATCTGCTACTGTTTGTTTCATTGTCAGACTTTTTATGAAATACTTCCCCCCCTCCCCCCCAAACTGCAGGTGCTCCAAGAACTAGGACAGATACTGTATATACCACTGACTAGTAGGGTGGATGTAAACCTACCCAATTGAAAAACTATTCATCTTGTCATTACCTTAGTCACAGGAGGCATCTCTTCTGGCTCAGGAAAGGAAGCATCCCTGGCAAGCTGTCAATTGGTATAAGGCTCAAAATGACATGTCTGGGAGCAATGAAATTTCTCCAAGACATGCAAGATCAGAAGAGAGCCTCAACTGAGGGTTGTGAGATTTTCCTATGTACCACCTCCCTAGCTAATGAGCAGTTTGCACACTAATTTTCTACTGGAAGAAGAGGGTCTTATATTCCTGTTTGTGTTACTACAGTCTCTAGGGAAGAGCCATTTATTTGTAAAAAAAAAAAAAAAAAAAAAAAAAAAAAAAACCAACCTCCAAAAACAATGACTCCAAATGTGGCTACAGCAGTCACCTAGGGAGCAATTCAGGTGTCTAAGTATAGTGATCTAGTACTGCTTTCAAGACTGTAAGGTATTTGCATAGAGTTGGCAGAAATAATAGCCTATAGGATACCTTTCCCTTTCTGTAGACCAAGTGGGGCACTCTAGGGTGTCTAGAATGTCATTAGACACCTGAATTTAAGTACTTGAAATACTCCTTTGATAGTGTCTGGGATTTAAAACATAATAAATAAAAGATAGTTGAATATAGAGGAGCACTCTTCTAGGTACAGAGCTCTTTACTAGTGCGATAAATGAGATGCTTCCTTCATTTGAGAACTTAAGGGCAATATTGCAAGTGTTGGATCTACACTGTCAAGTATGGGTGCCAAGGAAGACACACAACAATGTGTTTTACCTATAGGTTTTTGCCTACAGCTTTCCAAGTGAGGAATGACCACTCATACCTTTTCTTTTTCTCTCTGCTCCCTCTGTATTCAGTCTCTTTCCAAAGGCAACAGGTTTAATGTGGGATGATTGAGAAGCCCATGAAGGTCATGCCAGAGCTGCTCTGGAAATGTTATCTGTTTTCCTTCCATTGCATGCAAGAAGTTGTAGACAATTGTACTTACCTACCCTCTTCTACGTTCTGAAGGAGTCCAGTCCCTTTCCCTCTTCTTTTTAAAGAGGGCATACTCAAAACTGGCTTTTTTGCTTCATCTCAGAGGAAGAGCTTCAACAGGAGGAGCTTAATTGTGTGTGTATATGCATATATAATGCACGTATGTATATGTATGACCAATTGAAAATATGTAGGTAGGGCAGTAACTTCATTACTGTGTCACATATCCTCAGGATTTTTTTTAACTCTGCACTTGCAGGAAATGCACATACGTTTGTACTAACACAGCTGAGACTTACTGGAGAGCAAAAGTATTACAACATATGTCTGTCTGTATCTAGATAGCAGGCAGTTAGCAGCGTATCACACCAGGGAACTAAATAAGCCTCAAGTTTATCTACTTTGTGTTCTCAGCCTGTTTGTGTCTCAGGTTGTGTCCGAGTTGTGAAGAAGACACATCTCTCATCTGTTATAGCTCTTTCTCTGTTCATTCACCCAGATATCCTTCTGAAAGAAACTAGGAGGTGGGGAAGAGCAGGGAGCAGAAATAATGCATGCTTGGATCTTGAACTCCCCAAAAGTCAGTAAGACTTGTAAATTTGCATGGACCTGAGAGTTAGGAAATACTTTTATGAACCCATGGTTTAGAAACATCCTCAGGAATCTATAATAAATCAGTGTTTATCCTATTGTGTGAGGGAATGTTCAAAATAGCAAAAATCATCTGAGAATTGTTTCTTCCTATCACAGCCATTACCAACTTAGTGCTATCAGATATGACTGTAACAATCTGAAGTTGTCTAACCTTGATAGTCCATCTGCTTATCAGACCTTGGGATCAGTAAGTAGTACAGCTCAGATTCAGTTTGTTATTCTTTTCCAAAGTCTCTCATTAATGAAATAGTATTAGAGCAACCTGATGGTCCTTGTGGCTCTGAACGGGTACCTGAACACTGCTAACATCGAAAAAAAGGAGTCAACTTTTGTGACCATAATGTCATCCAGGACATTTGGTGCACAAACTGAAAAGCCTGTTCACTACTGAAGTTCTTAATACTTCTATGAAAATGCTTTGGTCTTTTGTTTAACTCAGCTGAAGTATGCTTAATCAGCAGTTCTGATGTGCATCCCCTGGAATTGTCTTCCATCATTGGACACTGGCCAAATATTTTAGGAACTTAATGTTCTTGGTGACTTAAAACTCACTCCATCAGACTTGGATGGCATTTGTAGCATGCTTCTATAAAGGACTGATATCAGACACATATAGGCTGGTAAGCAAAGCAACTGTATGTTGTGAAGCAATTTGCACTTCTGGATCAGCTGATAAATCTGGAGTATCAGGACTCCCATCTCCATTCAACTGATGCAGGATTCCCTGCTCACCAGTGACTTGCATTAGAATCTATGTTGACCCCTCACTGATGGAGGTATAAATTATGTTATAGTAAACTATGATAGTTTGAGGTGTATCTGCTGTGGCACCTAGAACCTGCCTCTGTCCTCGCTTTTGGACTTTCAGGTACTGTCAAGTTCAATAGAAGAACTTCTAGAAGAGTTGAGTTTATTGCACCCTTCATGCTCCTCTCATGGGAGGAGGAGAAGATGGGATGTATGTTTGCCCCATGATGGACCAAGGTTTTCAAGAGATTCTGAGTTTCCCACAAGAGAGGTACAGACATCAGTGGTGTGATCTGTGCTGACTGCAGTGTCTCAAAGAGCTAGGGTTACTGGTAAGCTAAGTGACCTTCTTTACTCTACAAACACTTTGGGCATCATGGAATAAGAGGTGTATTTTGTTTTCAAAGTACTGGAGTTCAGAGACAATAGTATCTTTTATGGGATCCGTAGGATTTACTGACTTTGTTACAACTGGCTTGCAAAGCTGCTGTTATCCTATTTCTCAGAAGTTTCTGGGATCACTGTCTTGACATTAAGCGTAGGCACTAGCTGAGTTAGAAATTAGTAACACCTGAATACACAGAAAGCAGGAAAGTGATAAAATGGAAGTAAATGTCAAGGGCCCAATCCATCTTAGTGTAGGATGCAAGCCAATTTCAAAGGGGGTTCTGTTTGGTGAGTGAAGTGCTTACAGGATCAAGTCCCAAGCTGTACACGAGCACGTGCAAAGCTTTGAAGAGGCATGGATTTTAAGCTGTTTGCTTCCAGAGCAGAAATGTGTGTTGGGTGATTGTACTCCAGCCACTGATGCAAGTGTATGTTACAAGGGGAAAAACTGCCAGCAACACTTAGGGCGAGTACCTAGACCTACAGCGTGTGAGGCAGAGCAAACATCCCCTTTCTCCAAGCAAAACATATCAATCAATTTAAACTTTTTTTTATAGACTATCCTTTTTCTTCAAATAATACTTCTACACATAGCTCAGAGCAGCAATATTGGCTGGAGGCATTATGGCGATACAGTGCAAAAGCTGTAACATACAGCAATGTGTTCATGACAGCTTGGAGAGCAATGGAGGTGGTAACTGGGAACCTGTGCTAAGGCTTGGGAAGCCCCATGGCTGGTTTGGGGTACTGTCACAGCATTGCTTTTACTGTCTGGATGTTCTGGGCTACGAGGTGCTGTCAGCAGTGCCTGCAGCTCCCCTTTGCTGACCTAAGGTGCTGGCTCTGCAGTTCTTCTGAGTGAAGAAGTGGCTGCTGGTCACACCTCAACCTTAATAGCATCGCCTGCTTTCAACCACTAGAGTTTGACCCAGATCAGTGTTGTTTATTTCAATTCTTTCTGTCCCGTGTCCCACATACATAACCCTTTAAGGGTTGATTTGTTAAGGTCCTAAGCTCTAGCCTAATTCTGTTCATATCTTTTAATGAATGTGTATGGTAACAGGAAATTTTGGCGAAGAGCTTCTTGTCTCAGGACAAATCAGTGTTCAGAAAGGTTAATTTTATCAGTATGGTTAACCTCCCTGCTTCCATGTATCCCAAGGACATCAGAGAAGTTCATTTTGCATGCTAGTGAGTTACAGTCTCATCCTGTCAAGTTTAGGGAATCAGAGAAGCTCATCACTTGTCAGGATCAAGCCCTTGTTTTCTGACTTGAAGCTCTGTTTCTCCCTCAATACTTTCTAGACCAGTGGGGATGACAGTTGTTTACTATCATGTGCTATTTTGAGTGGTCTCTATGTTGGATAGAGCTCTGGATCAGACCCTCTTGGAGCTTGCGTGAGATGCATCTGCTGGTTTGTAGGTGCCAGGATGACCCTTTGGACAAAAGTGAATTTCACCTCGGGGGAAACTACATGATATATTCTCTGGGAATAAAATCTGCAGTTAATCAACCTTCTCCTCACACTGTGGTTACAGTGGGTGAGTGTTTGGCAGCAGGCTGTTTTACATGCCCCTGAATTTATCACTGACCCTGTAAATTAATGGGAGCTACAGCACTTTGGGATCAAGTTGTTATTGTCTAGCTGGACACACTAATTAAACTTTTTTGTAGTTGGCTTTTAATCAGTTGCAATATTTGATGTGTAGATGACTTAAGTCTGCTTTAAAAAAAATAGATGTTTTGAATTACCTATGATCTTGTACAAAGTGAAACTATTTGCCCAACCCTGTGGTTACCTTAGAGACTTGTTGCAAACAACAGATATAAGCATGAGCTTAATATGAGGAATGTCTAAAGGACAAGTATGTAAGCATTGAAAACAGGAAAATGCAACAGCCTCATTGCAACATCTGTCAGAAAGTAGGAGATATCTGCAAAATTTCCATTTCATTGTATGGTTGGTCCAAGCCTCTCCTAGCACTTTAGCCTCTGTATGTCGTCCAGAAGGGCATTAAGTATTTCAGTCAATATTTGATCATGTCTTTCTCTCTGATCTGCCAGAATGCTTTGTTTGAAGGCAGAAAAGATCTGCTTACTTCAGACAATATGGGGAAAAGTTTGTTCTTAGCATTTGGGAAATAGCCCAAATCCTGCAGCCCTAACTCAGATTTTATTTGGGGTCACAAACACTGTAGAATTTGCCCTGTGTAAAGGCTCCTGCATTGTTGTAATTTCGGTACTTATGTGTAAAACTTGAAGGTCACAGTCTGTATTAAGCTTTCATTTACAAACAGCTAATGGGTGTTAAGGTGGTTATCCAGTGTATTCTAGATATTCCTAAGAACATAGGTGTAATTTGTTATTCAGGTTTATAAGCCACTTATTAAAATATCTGAATCATTTGAAACTAAGCATTGCTAATAGAATATTAATGTATATGGTAATAACATGTGGTTAACCTAGGATCCCAGTCCTTTAATAAACTTCTCCCAGATGGAGCTGGGAGTTCATCCATCTCCCTGCTCATGTATCTCAGTTTCTTCTAGAGAGAGGTCCCAAAAGTAGCTGGGATCTGCTGGCATGGATCCATTTGAATGAGTGGAGCCTTAGGTGGATTGTTCCTTTCTCGTACATGCATACATACAGTGGAAAAGAACAACTAACCAGCAGGGTCTAAGTTTCTCAAGCACTAAACTAAGAAATAAATAATGAACTCCAGTTTCAATAGGAGAGGATTAGCTAGTGGCTGTAGCAATGTTTGTATTTATTTTGAGATTAGGTTTTTTTTTAAGGAATTCTTGGTGTATCAGAAAGAGGGTGGTGGTATTTTCAGAGCTGTAGCTTAGATAATACCTAATCTTTTGCTTATCTGTCTATATATCCTAGGGATCTATCTTTCTGCGGGCATCCATGTTGAAAGCATTCAAAGCAGCAGCTAATGAGATCCTTGAAGTTTTCAGTCAAATTTCAAAGCTACAGGCTTTGAAGAGGAGGAGGAACTCTGTTTTCAGGCTGATCTGTGTGGGTATTTTTGAAGCCCACCTATAAAACCCTGTTGCACCTCGCCAAAGGAGGGCTGCAGGGAGGCCGTCAGTAAGTAAATGAGTGGCAGAGTGGCCTCCAGGCACAACTAGGGTAATAACCTAGGATAAAAAACCCTAAGATAAAAAACCCTAGGATAACCTAGGATAAAAAAAAGCATACCACAGAGGGGAAGGGTTTGGGTAAAACCTATTTAAGTGATTTATCTAGCTGAAATGACTGTTTCCCAGGAATGGTGCACAACTGAGGCTTCATAATTTCGGGATCATGACCCGACTGCAGTAGGTCAGCTGCTTACGTACCAGGACCCTCCAACTTTGTCCGTCTCCCTTGTATTTTACCTGTGAATAAACTAGGTGGCTCCCACCTAGCTAGAAACCCGCCCCCGCCCCCCGCCCCAAACCAGAGTGAACCAGTTCAAGCCAGGTGCTGTGCATGAGCGACACGCCCAACAACAGGCTAATAAAGCGCTGTGATTGGCTGGCTTGAACTGCAGGGGTGGTGGTGATGGGCGTGGTAGGCTGGAGATGCCTTGGCGAGGCGAGGGCAAGGTAGCCCCTGGGCTATCGAAGCAGGAGGCGTTGTTATTTTTTTAATAGAAATTAAAGATCACCCCATAGTAATAGAGGGAGTTAACCGCGTGCGAATCCTCCTTCCAGTGAGGATCTGAAAGAAGTCAACGGACACACCATGGCGCGTCACAGTGACCTGCCTGCGTGTTAAATGCTGCTGGTTCTCTGTTCACCCCCCAAATCATCTGCGCTTTATTTACTCTATTCTGTTTTGTTATTCTATTTTGTACTTATTTATTCCATTTTTCCAGGTGTGGAATATATAGATGACTTGAAAGGAGAACTCCATGGGCAAAATCATCAAAAACCCTTGTTTAAGGGGTTCATATAGACTGTAGTGGATTTTCGTGTGCAATACTGTGTTTCACTTTAAGTAAAATTGAGCTGCAGCTATAGCATGTTTTACATCTTCTTGAGAGTCTCCTTTGAAAGGGAAGTTTTATGTGGGATATCAGAGGATATTGCTAACTGATACTGAATACTTAACGTAAGGTTCCTAGACTTCAGAACTGGTAGGAGTTGTTTAGTAGCATGACGGCTTTATATTCATCTAGCTGATAGCTTTCATGTTCATTCTGGTTTTCAGTACAGAATCTAAAACTATCATTTTAAATACTCAACTAAATTGCCTGTGCAATTGGTACAATCTGTAGGATGGCAGCCACTTCAACAGTGTCAGTAATTCATGGCCCAGGAGAACATGATCTGTTGTATGCCTACATACATGTTTTGACACAAGCTATAGGTGGAAGGAAGATGTGCATTTAGATGAGGTCTTGGAGACTTCAAAGTTTTTTTTGCTGTTTGGAATAATAATTCATAAAATAGCCTAGTTTCTCTGAGGATTAGGAGAAAGGGTCTTTAAGGTTGTAGAAAGAAGGGTTCAAGAACTTTGCAATCTAATATTATTCTCTGTCTTGTTTTCCTCTCTTCTTTCCCATTATAAGTATAGGGTATGTACCAGGCATTACCACATGTTTCTGGGCTTCACTGGTGTAAGAGGTATTAAACTTGCAGCCTCCAGAATCACTAGTTTGACTTCTGTCTCAGGATAACTAATTGATATTTGTTGAATAATTTTACTAGTAATGGATTTTCTCATTTATGAGCTTGAAAGCTGTCCAGAAGTAATTCACATGAATAACTGGTGCCAAACAACAGAAGCACAAATAGGATTTTCCATTCCTAAGCAATTTTATTTTCTCTGTATTATTTTTGTGTATTTTAGGGGGAGAGATCTGGTTATTGTTATATGACATGCTAAACCTTCAAATGAAGTAAAGTGTGGTGTTGTCATGGCATCCAATCAGTAGCTAGGAAATGAGACCAAACAAGGTCAAGTTGTAATGAGAGAGACGGGAAGTTCTTCAACTGCTGAGGCTTATGTATTCCTGAGGATTTGTCCTGCCTATAGCCGAAGCTTGCCCTTCGATATATCAGCATCACTGAGAAGTTCTAAACTCCTATAGCCAGACACTGTCCATGTTTTCAAACTAGATTTTCTCTCTCCTCTGCAAATAGTGGTTTTGCCCTTGCATATAAGAACAGGCGAACTTTACAAGAGTTCTGGATTTGCCTAGCTCTGTTACATTCGAATTCAATAGGAATTTTACACAGGATGGGTGTCCTTCTACTATAATCACTGTCAAGGCTTGGCATTGCTGCAGTACAGGGAAAACACTTGAAAATATTCCTTAGGGCCCACAATGTTTAAGGTATGTGTAAATCTGTGGAGTTACTTCACTGTAAGTTGAGTTACAGTGTGAATTTCACTGTGTATGAAATACTGACTCACCTCTTAGCATTCTGATTGTGTGTTTATGTAGCTCTCATGTAATTTTAAGTGTAACTTTGCTCAGAGTTGCTCAATGAGATCCCTGACCATTGTTTGTAACTGCCCCAGAATGATGCTGCTGAGTGGTGTTTTCTCACTAAATACTTTTTGAGGCAACTTGCCCAGAGACATCACAATTGAACATCATGTAGACCTACCAAGTGTTGCATTTCATGTATTGGATTTTTGCCTCTGTATTGAGTTCTTTCATCAAAGCAGTGCCCCCTTACTCCTTCTTCCCAATCCCATCCCGATACACCCTTAATTACTATGTCAGCCTGCAGCACGTGAGACCTGGGAATGGCAGGTGAGATACGGCATTCTGCAGCTGTGGAGTAAATGGGCTTCCTGTGTGGTACAGCTCCATTGCCTGAGACTATTTCCATCATACGACTCGCTAGTGAAGGAGGAGGCTCCCTTTTCATGTATGTGGCTCAGTGTATGGAGCTTCTTATCTTAGGTCAAAAGGCACTCAAGAGACCTGCACCTGGTAACCACACATGTTGTCTGACATATAGGCCAAATTCAAATCAGTGGATCACTATCAAGTTTCTTGTATTCATAAATGTATCCCCAGTAGCGTATGGTGATTATAGTTTGGTTTTAAGAATACTGTTAACATTCGACCCTTCCACAATATAACAAATTATAATTTGGTCAATTATTGTGCAGAGGCAGGACTATCCTTTTGAAAGTTGAAATGATTTAGCCAAATGAACCTGTTGCACTGAAAAAACATATTTTTTCCTGCTGTGTCCCAGACACAACATATTCATATAGGATATTCCTTTTGAAAATCTTCCTGGCATGTGTATATTTTTACTTGTGCTTAAGCAGTGAGCATGTTACCTAATTACTTAGATACAAACAATGTTTTGCTATAAATTGTGTGGGACGGAATTTTGTGTGTATGTATTCACATGTGGCTTGCGTAATGAGAGAAAAACAAGGACACCTGGTAAGCAGGCTTTTTAAAAAGGATTAAATTCAAGCATCTCTGGATGTGTCGTTACAGATGATCCTAAGAAAAACTCATTTCAATGCTACAGGGGCCTCTGTATGTGCATATTTAAATAAGAAACAAAGTGACACTCAAGTCAGGAAAAGTGTATGAGTTCTACCACGATGTTGTCTGCTGCACCGTCTTTATGATACGCACTTGAAACCATAAGCAAGAAACTGAGAGATAACACTGCACTATTATGAACCCTTAAATCTGTCCAGCTAACAAGGATGATGATTATATGTTTTTTGTATTAGTTTGAATCACTTGTTGAATTACACAGTGTTTGTAGAAGAAACAACTATCTACCTCCAAGCTATCTACCTCCTGAAGGACAGCTGATGAACTGTGACTAGGGCAGAGAACTGCAGAATGAGAGACAGGAGTGCATGCACAGCACAGCATGGCCAGCGCACAAGACACAAGGTACCAGACAGGGGAGCATGAGTTTCAAGCTCAAAACCATGGACTGAAAAATAGATTGGATTGGGGTGGAAATGACTGTGTTTATGATGTGTTATTTAAGTAACTGTAGGATGGCAGCCTCCAAGGACCCTAGTCATGGCCAGGTCTTCTGAAAGACAGATCCCCCTGAAAGAGATTTAAGCCCGTCTCTGTCTCAGACATGCCATGGGATATATATTGTCTACAAATGTCTTCCCCTCCTCCCTGCCATCCCTGTGTCTGAATGATTTGTCATGTGCATTCATATATAGTTACAAATCCATAAATAGTAGACCAGCTTAAAAAAAGAGGAGTATGAATGGATCAAATGGTTAAATACTGCATTAAAAAAATACAAAAGTTGATTCAGCCACAGGGAAGAAGAGAGTAATGAACTACAGATTGTGCATGGCTGCTTAGTTTGCTGTTCACAGAAAATTGCACGGTTACTCAAGCAAACGGCACATCAGATGATTCATCTCTGATCTATATGACATCTCCTTCAGTGAAGCACACGTGCAAGCTTCAGTCACAGGGACAAGGTCTCACAGATATGTGTCTACAGTTGGCCTAGCTTCAGCAAATACAATATTGATGCTTATTGCAACATGAGTTGTAATACAGGAAAGCTGTATTAACCCCTCTCCCCGCTCCAAACTTTTATAGGTTTAAGGAGACAGGCTTAGTTATTATATCCTATCTTCTTCCTCCTACTCCTCTCCCTTCCTATACCCCAATTTTCTATAGTATCCATTTTCCCAGAAACTCTGCTTGGTTAACAGATTATAAAATGCTTAGAGTGCTTAGACGTACCTACTCATACATTGCCATTTTCATCGCTCCCTTTCATTCTTTGTTCTCCCAAGTCACTCTAGCCTCTCGATGCCTTGCTCCCTAATGTGTTGCATTGCCCCTCAAGCATGGAGATACTATTATCCCTGCTTTTACAAGGGTAATAGACATTCCCCACCCCCAAATACATTTAAGTCTATTTCTGCCTCAGTCATGATATATTCTATATCTCATCTATAAATGTTTCCTTCCAGTTTTTCTTAGACTCTTTTCCAAAGCACCTAATTCACTTAGAATGACGTAGATTCCTCCAGGATTGTGCTGAAGACAGTTCTGTGTTCTCAGCAGCTTCCTGAGTGATCTGTTACAGTGCACTGCTGGTTTCTTCCCCCCTACCTGGGGGGCAAGTTTCTTCCCCCAGCGTTGGGCCTATGGTCTCTTCATAGGTGCCCTTTTCCTTTCCCCTGTCAATAACCCCAAATCTCCTGGGACTCTGCTCCTGCCCCACTCCCAGACCAGAGAGTAGTGAAAGGCCAGTGCTTGCAGAGAGCAGCATATGTTGTTGTGTGTCTCTACCTCACAGTTAGCTTGGGTGTGAGCCAAAGCTGACACTCAGCACTCACACCCCAAGTATGAATATTCATATTGTGGATCATCCGTTGACTTCTTGGAGATTCTCATTCAGTTGTGAGTGAATGTCGTACATGAGAGACTGTGAAAAGGGTTCTGGGACCCTGGGTATTGGTGCTTTCTCATCATCTAGCCTGCATTCTTTGCAAGGAGAGTGGTAAGGCTTTGATACCAGGGTTTGATCTGTACCTGCCACAACTGAAGCCTGAGTTCAAAGTGGAAAATAGCCATATGTGTGAGTGGTGCGTGTGGTGAAGAAAATGTGTAGGAACATGGGATTACAGTACTTTTTCTGATATGGTTGGCAAATGTGACTCTCACTTGCCGTTGATCATGGGAACACCAGAATGAAAACAGGGTTTGATTCTCTGATCAAATCCTCTGATCACCACCCAGTAGTTTTCACCTGTCCTCTTTGGTTTCTATCGTAACAAAGGACCATGTTAAGTGAACTCAGTCTGAAACTGAGGAAGCAGAGGAAGTTGCTGACTCTTGCATCTCAAAGTACACGGACTGCAGTGACTCTCCTGAAAACAACTATCAACTCTCACCTGACTAAGCTGAGTTTAAAATAATGAAGTAGAGGCAAAATGTTCCATCTCTCCCACAATTCAGTGTATCAGCAGGAAAAGTAACTGTGTTCAGAGCTAAAATGTTTCCTTTGCTATACTGGCCTGGCATTTAAGGTGAAAATGCCAGCAGAAGTGCAAATGTGGGTTTATTTTCCAGCCTGTGATTTGACAGTAAGTTTCTGCTAAGTCTCTAAACAGTTTTCTGTCCTGTAAAACTGTGTCTCAGATTTCTTCCTTCAGATGTGAACTGCCAGCTCTGATGCATGTGAGCTGGAGCTGCCTCACTCACTTCAGACCTGGATGGTCCTGAATCAATACAGACATCTTACATCAGCAATAGTTTTTAAGTGCTGCTAAGGGTCTACTTAAACTGCTGACTCATAAACCAAGTTATTTTTGGTACAGGTCTCTGAATGGTGTAGTTTCTAATTAAGTGAATTCCAGCAAATCCTTTATATTATTTGGTTGTGTGACAGTGATGCACAGTTTAGACATACCAAATCCAAGATAGCAGTGGCAGACTTGTAAATGCAGAACAGCAGAAATGGATAGAATCTAATATCACAGCAAAAGATGAGGCTGTGCGCTTCCAGGTTAAAAAATATAATTTTTGCTTCTGAATCAGTGGAAATATTCATCATAAGATTTTAAGTCAAAGCATGGAGCAGGCGTAGTGATAATGCAAAACCACAAGATGACTATATAAAAAGGTGTGAAGCAGATTGTCTTCAAGGGACCTTCTGTCACTTGGCTTGTTCAGGTTAAACTTACTTGCAATGGAACTAATAAGTTGCACTGATAATTTTGCACCCCTGTGCAACAGTAACTGGAAAACAATTCAGTCACCAATGAGCAATAGTATGAGCATGTAGAAAGCAGGAACTGAAAAATCCAAACAGCCCAAATCAAAGACCCAACCACAAAGTTAAATCAGGGAACGGAACATAGGGCAAACCAGACAGTCCAGGATAAGTCACAAAGACCCTGTTTGATTTTTGGTAAGTCACCTAGTTTCTTTGGTTTTTCTCTCCTGGGCCACATAAAAGCAGAAGTGCTGGTCTCCTTCAGGTGGATTTTGGGAGTTGTTTTAACCTGGTCCTGTGAGCAGAAGCTGTTTAGTCACTATATCAGTCGGCTGAAAGTGAACTTGTATGGTAGATCTTGCTTCCTCTCTCCTCCTCTTCCTCCAGCAGTTTGAAGAGACACCATATGATTCATAGGCAGGGGATAGTGCTGGGTATTAATCATGTGTTTGGTCCTTTTCTTTGGCTGTGGACCCCAGAGTTGGAAAACTACAGATTCTGGAGTACAGTCTTCCCATCCTCTCCCTTATTTAAAAAATAATAAAGAAATAAAAAGCTGACTATGAGAGCTGACTAGATAAATCCTTAAGACAGGATGTGGCTGGAGAACAAGAACATGGGATTAGCAAAGGTATTTCTTAACTCCATAGATGTTTTACTCTGGAAAGCTCTAGAGATCTTAACAGATCTTTTGAAAAATGACAAATGGACCTGAATGCTCTGCCTCTGACCTCATCTCTCCTGAGCCTGGAGGCTTGGTTCGGCATCCTTAGGCCTGGCAGCTGGCCTGTCATTGGGCTCTGCTGGTGGTCTGGGCCTGTGCTCAGGAAACCAGTCATTTCTTGAAAATAGCCTTTGCCAATGCATTTTAGCTGCTGAAGTTCCTGACCCAGCCTTATCCAGCTTCTCAGTAGGAAGTTATTCCAGTCAAAAGCATTACTTGAATGTAGGTCCAGTGAAGGAGACTCATTAGATGTTGATGATCTTAGTAATTCTCTTCTGGTTAGCTCTTTTCTAAGCATATCAATCGTGGCACACACATGGTGTGAGAATTGACTGATGTTGTCAAACATAAATCAGTTTTCAGCTAAAACTGTGGAGGTTAAAATGCAGAGTGAGGGTTATAATTATGATGACATTCATAAAGCAACAGGCAATTACAATTTGACACATACAACCCTTGTTTGGCACAAGGTATTTAACGTGAGCATTTCAATGTGCCTGAACTAGTTAGGTGCATAAGAGCTGCTGTCTTTTATCAAAAGGAAAGCTTCTGAATGCTCCAGGCACTTCTGAAAATGGGGCTTAGGCTTAGCTTTCAGTGTCACTTTCTTGCTGTGTAAACGTTATATGCTTTTGAAAACAGCTTTCGGAAAAGGAGAAAAGTCATTCCTGAATATTGTGCAATCTACCTGAAGATGCATCAAAAAGTTCTATGTAATCTCAAGTCAGATATATCCTATCTGAGAAAACAATAAGGAAAAATGCCAAATCTGTTAATCTGTCATGAATTACAGGGTATTAACTGAATATACCATCAAGATTTGATAACTTGCTTATTTTGTTAATTAAAAAGTGCAAGCACATTATTTGTAAATACTTAAAATCTTACAAGTAAATAATATCTAAGTAGATCAATGTATACAGTATATCAATATGCTATTTAGCTTTGCTTTGTAAATGACCTATGGAAGAGGTAAGAGTAGTTCTGCCCAGTGAATTTCAAGAAAAATAGTAGTAGTAAAATCTCTTTGGCAGAAAACAAAAATCATGACATTGATTGGTATGGTTTTGGCATACCTCTGCTATGGATAAGAAGGGGAGGGAAAGATGCTTTCCTTTTGGAGAGGAGGTCGAAACTAAAGAAGGTAGGGTAGGATTTGAGCTTTTTTGTGTGATAGTCAAGATAGATTTCAAGGGAATGGTTTGGAGTGCAGCTGCCTTATGTATAAGAGCCATGTAAACCATGCCTTCTAGGTCTACCCTACCTGAGAGCATTAAGAGCAGAGTTGTCCTGTCACTCCTCAGTTCTTTCTTACATCCTGGTGATACCAGACATAGTCACTTGATGAGTGTTATGCCATTCTGATAATTTTATTATGAGTTTGTGTAGTTATAATGATTAGCTGTGAAAGGTTGGCTAGGAGGAAGTACATGAATAAAACAGCCATTGAAGCTGAAGCTGCTGGGGAAGAAGAAGGTAGGAAGATACTATAGTACCTCCAGAAAGTATTTACTGGAAAGTCTGCATTAGTTGAAATATTTGTAAAAAAAAAAAAAAAAAAAAAAAAGTAGACAAGGAAAGGTTTAGCTGCAGAGAAAAAGTAATAAGCAACGAGCGGCAGCACGTTCAGGTTGTACTATATGTACTGTTTCTCCAGGACATTGGTGAAGTGGAGCCATCTGATATCATGAAAAGAGAAAAACACAGTCAACAGTCAACACAGTCAAAAAAGTAGGAAAACTGCAGCTGAAGACCAGGCAACTGTAAAAATGATGGATGGATGGCAGGATAAGTGATAAAATTACTAACTTAAATGACACATGGGACCAGGAAAAGTCTGTGGATAAATGGATAATAGGTACTACAACCTAAATACCAAAGAAAACTATAGCAAATATTGGTGAGATACTATACCACTTTCCTGAGTAGAATTTGCAAAAGACCTTACCACTGCAAGTTATGAAGGTGAAGATCTCAGGCTGAAAGATCATCAGTTGACCAGATTTTTCTCTGTAAGAATCTCTGTAACAGTCATCAAAAAGGCCATCAAATGGTAGGGGAGGGGAAAGCCAGCTATATACTCGCAGATTTTATTTAGAAGCTTCCACCACAGTCCACTGAGGAACATCTTGAAGTGTGATGATATGCCAAGAAAAAAAAACTACAGCACAAAGGTCTGATCCTATTCTTAATTATAAACTTGAACGATTGATCCATTGTAGATATTAGCATTAAACTTGAATGCATTCTTTCACCTCCAGTAAATACAGTCACTGATTCCATTACAAGAAAACTTGTAAATATATACACGGAGTCATTGCATGCTTTGATAAATGTATGCTAGAATAATTAGATGTTGCAGATTATGTAGCTTAGCCAAGAACAAGTAAACACAAGAAAAACTGTCCAAAAAGAGGGAGTTGGTTATCATTTATGGAAAAAAAAAAATAGCTCTACAAATAAATTCAATGAAAAATCCCAATCTGGATTCTAGTTTAGAAGACAAAGAAAAAAGTGACTCAGTTTACTTACCTTGGCAGTCGTATTCACATGAAAACAACGTCAGAAGCTGCCTAAGATGGCTATGTTTAGCAGTTTAGGATTTGTTTTTGGGAAATCGGCAATTTAAAGACTACACTATGAATCTTCTGTATGCCATTTTAATATGTGTATTAGTTGTAGATCATCTAAAAGCACAGAAGGAGATCTAAACACTTTGAAATACTACAATAAATTTCTAATAAATACAAGGATTGAGTAGATGTTAACAACCCCTTAGCTTTGAAAAAGCTATTGAGAAAAGATATTGGAAAAATTTGGGTCCTCTGTTGAGAAAAAGTGTCTACTTGAGTACTTAAGCAATTGAGTAATTGCAAAATTATGCAAAAGGGACCAAGGAACCTAGAATTCCCCCAGTGGTACTATTCAGAAGGGGGGAAAAAATTACTATTATGCAGAGCATAAAAAGAAAGGCTCAGTACAGATGGATACTTGTTCATGGACAGTAATATCTAACACACTGGAATTTAAAAGCAGTGATCATATAGTTATCAAATTTACTGTAATTGTTAGCATATTGAAAACAAGCACTCCTAATGATATATCAAAGATGCGTGGAATAGAATTTTGTTACCTCAGAGGAAGGAATATTAAATGTGTAAGCAGAAGCTGTGTCTCTGTGGTTTAGAAAATACCTATTGCTTGTATAAAACACAGTACCAGTCATCTGTGAACACTCTCAGTGCCTCATTTGAGTGAAATACTGGAGGATAAAACTGTCTACTAGAAAATCTGGGGTGATATGAAAGGGAATTTTTTGAAAAACCTTAATCTGTGGGTTAGTCCCTTTCTGTCAGTGAGATCTCAGTTCTCTTTGAGCCATGACTGATAAGAGCAGCCTCATTTATCTGCACCTACATCTGTGCTAATGCTAGTTAGGGGCAGAAAGAATCGTGCATTTTAGGCATGGATTGTTTTCCCCAGTATATAGGAAGAGAGAGCAGGTTCATCACAAAGATTGGCTCATTTCTTTCTAAAAGGAATAAGCTGGTTTTTTAGGTCCCCTTTGTTGATGTCAAAGACAGCACATGTGGTGCCTTCCACCTCTAGCAATTGTGCTTTCTTCTATTCTAGATTGCTATCTAGCTATTCTAAATAGCTTTCTTCTGTTCATAATACCAGTGCCAGTGCTCTGGGTTATAACTGTTTTTCAAACTATCTGCCTCTGTGTCTTGCTTTATAGTACTAGAGGCATTTAGATTCAAATAGTTGTGTCAGTGATGAAACAATATATGTTAATACATTGCTTGATTTGTGGGTGTGATATCCAAGTTAACTCTTCTGGAGAAACTTAGAAAAGTGTAAATGACTTTGTTTTGTTTTGTTTTTACAGAAGTAATGAACTGGACATGATCCTCTGCCAAGGTATGGCCTCTTTTAAGGAATAAATGTTTGTAGAAGCTGCAGATAGGTTGACAAAGGGGAAGCCATGTGTTCATTACAGATTATGACAGAGAAAAAATGCTATCTTAAATGTTTGGGAAACTGAGTCAGCTGTGAAGACTGGGTTGGAGAGACTATCATGTTAGTCAGGAAGTCTGTCACCAAACCTAGACCAAGAAGGACAAGGAATATTGCATTAATATCTTGCACTTCATTTTAGTTACTGGAAATATCTAGAAAAAAACAGCAAGACAGCGCTGAATTGGCCCACAGGAGGGAAGGCTTTGGGATAGCACTACATTGTTCGTATATCTCTGAGTGACTGGAGAACCAGCTTCAGGTTCTCTAGTTCTTCAGCTAGGCTCTTCTCTTTATGGTCTCAATACATCAGAAAGAGGATTCTGCTTGGGAATGCACCCTTCTGCTTTCCTTTTCTCAGACTCCTCTCTCCCAGCAGATGGCTCAGATTCCGGAAAAGAGCCCCAAGGTTGCAGCAAGGACTCCATGGGAATGTGCCCAACTTGGTCCCCTCCACTGTGTCTTCCTCCATGCTGTTCATGATGTTAATAGTACTGGCTGTGCTGTCATCTCCTCTCACCTTCTCAGCTACATTGTTCAGGGTTAGCCCACAAAGCCAGCATTGTCCACTGTTTCCAAAGAACAGCTCTTCCATTTCAAAGGACACATTAAATATTCTCATACAACTCGGCTTCTCGAACACCAGCTATCTGACAGAGCAGAGAATGGACAAAAACCTCAAACTCTAGCAGAACAACATGCAGTCCCAGCTGCAATATCCTCATCTTCTCCTGGCTTCTACAGAGGAGTTTAAAATTATCCAGGATTTAATGAAGTACATGGCAGAAGTCTTAGGCATTTTCTAGAAAACTATCCAAGAAAAACAGCAAAACTTTTGGAAATATTGCACTTGTCAACACAAGCAGTTTAGCCATGCCCATCTGGCATACACCTGTATAGGCCTCAGCAATGTCCAAAAAAAGCAGATGGAAGACATCAAACTCCTGCAAAAGCCTTTTAACATGTTTTTTGCTCTTGTGCCTGACTGTAGTGGATGAGGCAATCAAGCAGAAAATGGACCCTTAGCGCAGTTCCTAGATAAAAGACATCCCTGGAGCTTTTTTGGCTGAAAATGTTTACTCTGCAATTTTTTAACAGCAGTGATTGGTTATGTGATATTGTTTTTGTTAGACATTCTACCAATATAAGTTATTAAACTAACTAAACTAGCTACAGTTCCAAACAGTTAAGTCTTCTGACTTACAGGTCTCTAGGTTACATTGACCATGGCTGACACTGTAGCACACACAATGACAATTTCTGTGACTGCATGGATGTCATTATGATTTCAGTGTTCTGAAGTCCTCCGAGTGATCCATGTAAAAGCTGAGGACATCTGTCTGAGATTGTCTTCATCAGTGATATACATGATACCCTCCACATCCTAATGTGCTCTCAGGCAAGTTCTGCTGAGTTTCCGTGTCATTATTCCTAAAGAAATACTTGTGACAACAAACATATTTTAGTGTGATGCTGTTCTGCCACCAACCACTAAGATTTACAAGGTTAACATGGTGGAATCAGAAATGGTGCTTTGTGCTTTGGATGGGACTTCCTGCAGGTAGTAGGTTTGCTGACAAACCTACTAGGTTTGCTGACAAATGCTAGGAACATTTTATACTGCTTTTTCTTGCTATGCTCCTTGGCCTCTTAGAGTTTGGCATGAAATTGTGTCAGATCAATAGATCTTTGCTTTCATAAACATATCAGATACATCTATACAGTTTTCCATCATTCCAACCCCTTTTGCTCTTTTCTATTTTTTTAAAAGGATTCTTTTTACAGGACAAGGTTAGTCATCCTCTGAGTTTAGGATTGGTAACTGATGTGCTCTGAGAGTTTAGAGGTTTGGAACTTTTATTCCTGATGCTTTACAATTTCAAAGAAGCAAAGGGAGTGGAGACACAAGCTTGACCCTCTGGTGTTTGACACCATTTATCATCTCAGATTTTGAACGATGACTTCAGCAGCCATATCCCTTACGTTTCATCCTTGTTATGGTTTGAGGACCTCAAAGATTCAAGCTGTCTGCTTTCCTGTTCTGTTGCAATTAACATCCTTTAGTGACTCAGTTGTAGAGGGAAAACTCATCTGAATTACTATGTAATTCAGGATCTGTGAACCACTTTGGAAGCTTACTTGCATGTATGTTTATCTCAAAGCTCTGAATCCCATGACTGGTATACAGGGTTTTCCTCTCCCTTCATCATGGATTAGTTAATCAAACACAGGCAGAGAATACCATAATAATGCAAGAAATTAAAGAGCAAGAGGTGATGAGACAAGCCCTTGCTTTGTCATGGTCCCTCATTTCTACATTCTGCTCCAAGACATTTCTGTCCCTCTGCGTATATCTGTTCAGTAGCAGGAATTTTTCTGAGAATTTTAAAGACTTAGACATCAAGGGTCTCTTGTATAAAGAGGATTCCCCAAAATCCTACCAGAGGAGTTGTGAGTTCACACACTGTCTGGGAGATGGCTTCCTCTTCTTTTGGACTATGACTGATGTACAGATTTGATTCTGAGAATCCTAAGAAAAGAAGGCTGAGATTGCTCTGTCATGAGAGAGGGAGTCCTGGTGCTTTGATCTGCTGATGCCTGCAAAATGATCAATCGCTTCACATACTGTACCAGATACTGTCTTCCAGAATAATAACCAAATCTTGTACCTAGTCTACTGATTTCTTCTTGTAGCAAATTCAATTTTGCTTGACTGAAGGTCCAATGAGAGACCTGTTCTATTTCAGAGCAAATTAAATTGATTTTATTTCAATGCAGTTTATTTACAAAGACATTTTTTTCTACCTGAGCAGTTCAGAACTAGTTTTATCTGCAGACCTTGATGATAATGAATTTTTTGCTCCTCCTGAAGCAACATGCGCTTTTCAAAATCTCCATTAAAGTCCACTGAGCAGCAATATTCTGCAAAATATCTTACCACATTCTTAGCCCTCTTGCAGAGCTTCTTACCATGGCTGTACAAATCAGCATGCAGAAAACCATAGGATAAAGGTAAGAAATCCTAGTTTTCTGTCTTTAAGCTCCTACCTTCCCATGAAGTGAAGCTCTTACCTTGTGTGATGAATGCTATCATTCTGCATAAAAATATAAATGAAGAAGGAATTTTTTCAAGCCATTTTGGGCCAGAAGGAGATAGTAGCAATTAATATCTACAAAGAGGTTGTCCAAATATTTCAGAAACTTCATCAGAGACTTTTAGTGTATAGCTGGGAAAAAAAACAAACAAAAACTATACTAGGAATTAGCCAGACTCTCTTTTCTACTTAGAGAATGTAATACTTCAGATGGGACCAATACTTCTAAAGTAACCTAGGAAGCTTGACATTCACATTTAATTGTAGTAGTACCCAGGCATGGGTTTTCTGATAGTATGCCAGTTTTAGTACGTTGCCCAGTAGTCTCTATTCAGGTGTGATGACTCATACCTGTTCTGTAACACGTAGACCACTGATTGATTGCTCACCAAGAGGGGAATCTGTGCAGGCACGTGCTAGAAAAGGAAGGAAATGTTACTTACCTTATGGCAATTGTCGATCTTTCAATATGTTTTCCAGATTGAATCTGTAACCTGTTCTTCCTCCTGTTCTTATGGGATCTATCCTGCTGGGACTCCATACTGACTCCGCATGAGCCATATTGGCTCATTCCAGCCTTTATGCTGTCATCTGGAAAGGTACAAGAATGTTTTTAGTGTATGTGTACAACACTGGGTTAGGGACAGAAGACCCTGATCTCAGAATATTGATGTGAATGAACACCGATGCCTCAAAGAATCCCAGTTTTGCCAGGATAGGTAACAGTTTTTAGTAATATTTGTAAAGGCTGGCTTGGCTTTATATCTAAATATATATGGGTGCAGGTTGATATATAGCTGTGAATATCCATCAGTTAAAGATTGCAGGAAGAGAGGGGGGAAGTTTTTTTTTTTTTTTTTTTTTTTTTTTAATGAGGAAGGTGACACAGGAAGAAGAAACTGTACTAAAGCAGTGGCATGCTTAAAACCTACACTAAAATTAATTCCTATGCATAACTTTTTTTGTTTGGTTTATACGGAAAGATTTGGTAAGTATGGTGGCTGTTATGCAAAGAAAAGTCTATTATTTAATTTTCTGTTTCTGTAGCTTGAATACTTAATGATGGCTACTGTATTTCTTTTATGTCAATTATAATCTGAAAAAAAATTGATTTGGGTCTTCTGTGCTCCTTCTTGAGGATAGCATGAAAGTACTCAAAATATAGTATCCATTCATCCTACAGTACAGAATTCAGGAAAACAGCTGGGGAAAGCTGAAAGCCGTTAGCAGTTAGCTTTAGAAATGATGATGCAAGTGGGATTTTAGCAGCCTAGAGTAGAGGATTGGGGAACTGTATGTTAAAGAGAGGGTCAAAAGTCTGATTAAATATCTGATCGGATCACTGGTTAATTAGGGAAGCAATATGTGCACAGACTGGTAGATAACATTTAAATAACAGTATACTGGATTTAAGAGTGTTTGTGCCATGATTGCTTGATTTCATTCTTTTGTGTGTGTAAGATTAGTGGAATTCAAAGAAAAAAAGGAGTATTTCTGTTCTTTGAAAGACATTTGTTGCAGTATTATGTTATTACATAAGAAATCAAGAGAGAACAACTACAGTAAGATGGCTGCACAAGTTTGGAAAGTTGCTACTAGATGTTAAATATGTTGGAAATAATTGTCCAGTGAAGTTCTGAGCAGGGTCTGTTTGGTGAAGGATTTCCATTCTTCATGAGGCACTCTTTGATTGCTGTCGGGGGTTACTGAGCTACAGGGACCTTTGGTCTCTCTATTCAGCCACATGGTGTAATGAACTTAATTTTATGTAATTCTAAGAGGTTTGCAGAAAGGGGAAACATAGCCTATCTCTGTCCGCAGAGAGTCTGAGGAGTTTGTCCATGGATTTGTGGGTTCTGATCAGTATTTTCTTTTCTTTGGTTCTGGCTGGGCCCAGTTAATTGACAAAAGGTACAAATCTTGAGAAAAGCAGAACCATGTCAGGAGACAGATTAAAGTGTGAGTATGGAAAAAGAATAAAGCTAAATAGTATTCAGCAATGACAGAGGTTATCTGTACTGAAAACTCAAATAAAAGACTGGGCAAGTTACATGGACTGGTAGATCTCTAGGACGGAGGGTGTTTTTATTGTTTTTTGTACTGGGTCTGGCATAACACGATCCTATTACAGGAGCTCTTCAGTGCTGCCGTACAAATAAAAATCTTAATAGCTACAGAAGAGAAGAGTTGTGGCATACAGTTTCACTCTAGATAAGAATCTAGAGATAATGTAATGACGGTGGAAATGTCAAATATGTAAAAATTAAAAGTGATCTACTATAAACAATGCAAGTGTGGTGTTAGGTTACAGAACAAATGATTTGATAAGTGAAGACAGAGAGATAAGTCCTCCATGTGTTGGTGGTGTCTAGGTGGGCTGGATGATTCAGAAGACTGTTTTGACTATAGCAGTGCTCAGGAGTAAACTGAAGAGGTTTGATGTGTTGGGAAAATGATTCTCTAGGAGAGTCCTACAGCTATAACAGCTGCAAGATATCAGGGAGGAAAATATACCTTCTATCCTCTTGCAGTCTGAGGTGTTTTCTTAGACCTTCTAGTAATTTGTGTCATTTCATATATGGCCAGTTACCTAGAGGTGCATCCCAGTGCAGAAGGGCATAAGCACTCTGTATGGCACATGCCATGTAGACACGAGGTGGTTTTGCATGTAAGAAGAACCTGTGTTGCACATAAAACTGCTAATGTAAATGGTTCTAACATTCAGAAACAAGGAAAAGGCAATACCATTTAATGTTGTGATGATTTCCTTAAAAAAAAATCTGTGTCTGCAATTGGATAGATCCAGAACATCTGGATCAAAGTGAACTTTCAAGGCAGTCATGGTGAGTGTGCACAGCTTTGAAAAGTGGAAAATCAAAGCTCTTGCTAGGCATTCACTTTCAAGGTTCTACTGTGTATGCTTTGCTCTTCTATTCTTTAGAGCATTTAATCTCAACTTCTTTTCATTAGTAGCTGTAGAAATAATCCTCTTACCTGTTGCTTCCCACATTAGTCATGGCTGCAAAGGACTGGGATAAGGATTCTCAGAAACTACCATGCCAGTGTTTGAATGCTAAATAGTGCAGTTGGTGGGATAAAGGACCTTTGGTAGAGATAATTTTTCCTCTCACTTCCTTCCACCCTCCACAGCATGCGCACACCTTTAAACAGAAGTTGCTTCTAAGTTTCAACAGAGTTGCCTGTGCAGACTCCTTTAGGACACCCCTGTCAGCCTCTGGACAGGATTGCTGTGTTGTTGGCAGTGAGTCTGAGGAGTTTGTCCGTGGATTTGGAGGTGGTGGAAGCAGCAGCAAGAGGATGGGGGGTTGTGATCTTTTCTTTGGCTCTGGCTGGTCCGAGCTAAGCTTTTAGTGACTTCTGCACAGGAATGAGACTTCTGTAATGTCCCCTCTATGCCCAGCTTTCAGGCCACAGTCCTGACCTAGAATTAGTGTTTTGCTATCATGCTGCTTGCACACGAGAGTTGTTACAGCTGTAAGCAATTGCAGTTGGCCCTGGTAGCCAGGGCAGTGCTTTTCTTCACAGCTGAAATGAACAGAGATCCTTTAAAAAACTTGAGAGCACTCTCGGAGGCCAGCTCTGGGTAGTTGTTTGTCCTGACTGTGGAAATAACTTGATTGTAAAGAAACATTTATGACACTTTCAACTCTATCAGTCAGTATATGTTGTCAAGATTATTTTGAAAGATAGGGGATAGACCAGGGATAGAAACATGCTTATTTTTTAAACAAGCTGATATTAGAGCAAGCATTTCCAGTTTCACAAATCAAAGAAGCCTGGGACTTGCGTCTTTGGAGACCCTAAAGCCTAGCTTTGTCAGCCAGAAATAAAACTTGCTAGATAAGACAACATAACTACGTTCTGAATCTTTGTCCCATGGTGACATGGTTGTGCTGTGCTGTATTCGATCTACGCCATCAGTTGTTCCCCCTGGGACCAGCATGACCTTCTGTGACCTGTCCATGCAGAGAACTCATCTCTGACACAAACATCTGCTTGTGACTACAGTAATAGAATTGTTCGCACAATCTCTGTTTACAATGGCATGTGGCAGTTCTGGCTACACTTCAGTGTTGTCTTGTTGATATTATTTTGAAATGACTGCTTCATTTTCTCATGTGCCCCTCATCCCTGTCTTCCTCCCTTTGGAGAATTGATTTACCAAGTATTTTAGGCTTTGGCTAGTATAGCCTTGACCAGTCCCTTTTTCTAGGGGAGGAAGGAAGAGCAGAAAAAAACAACTGTTGATTCTGGCTTTATTACTGTAGATACTACCAGGCTGCAAAATGAGAAACTAATCATACAGCTCAGATATAACTTTGAAATGTTTTGTGGTAATTGAGGGTTTTGTGTGTGTGTGTGTGTGTGTGTTTTTTTTTAACTGTGATTTGTTTGAAGCTCCCTTTTGACCAAATTTGGAGAGATTCGGGTAAGGCTTTTGAAGGATGCCTTTCTGCTCCAACTTTCACTGAAATCCATCCAAATATATGAAATGGAAAGGTTGTTGATATAGTTTCTTTGGAAGCTGTGTCCCCTATTTTCTCCACTTTTCAGGCTGTTTCCTTAAACCTAGTTTTCTGCCTATTACTCCTCTTATTAAAACTGAACTAAAAAAAAAAAAAAAAAATTGGAACTTCTGTGTCTGTTCTAAGTCCTCTTCTGTGGTTCCCAAGAAAGTACTCTGCCAAGATTTTCAGTGAGCATTTTATCACTGGACAGCTGTAGTGGTAAGCTGAGGCAGGGAAGTACTATTAGAGAATGATACAGGAGCTTTTTGTGGGTTCAGTAATTGCAGAATTTGATCCTGGTTTGATCATGCCAAGTTCCAAGTCCCTCAATGAACTGCAATATTTCCTTCCAAGATTAATGTTAAATTTAAGCAACCATTCCACAGGCCCTCCCTAAACTATTGCCTCATATGCTTGTCGGTTCCTTTTCATTTTATTGCAGCTAATACCATCCCATTCTGTTATACCTCTTCTACTGAAAGATCCTTCAGTTGTAATAAGCTGGGCCTCTTTCCTTTACTCTTACTATTCTCACAAGCCTCTTCTGAGAGGTCTCAAACATTAGTGCTAAAAAGCTCTGATGATCTAATACAATAGTAGACTTTCTTCTGCGTTTCTCTCATTTGGAGGTTGCCAAGGTGAGTCTTGAAAGCAAGTCCTAAATCCTACCAATCTCTTTCTCTGACATCTTGCTTCATAAACAGTATGCGTTGTTTTGTGACTGTATGTTGTGAGTATTCTTGACTTCATAATGATGAATTGCGTGCCATTATAAGCATTATTTCTACATCAGTTTTGACAATCTTCCATCAGTGTGCACTGCTAGCTCTCCAGGATGCTTGTGCATAACACAAGAAATGACATATTGCAAATAACTGATTTAAATACTTTGTTTAATAGTATCCTAATTGCCATTTCTACTTTTCCTTTTTTTTTTTATGATTTCTCTTGTTTTAGGGTCCAGATAGCAAGATTGGCAATATTTAGATTCTGTACTCTAAAGAAAGGACTCCCTATCTCTTTATGGATCTGCTTTTGCATTTTGTCTTTTGTATGGCATGGCCTGCCTGGTCTGCTTTTTTATTTCCCCCCTTTCTATTTTTAGGCATGGCTTGTCTGAAATTTGTTTTTATTTAATAACATATCTATATTTTGGAGGGACTAGGTCCTCCAAACAAACTGGTACAGGAGTTTTTCATCAGCTTTCTATTAACAAACCTGTTCTGGAAGGGCTGGTGCTCTCTCTCCAGTATTGCTATAATTAGCCATGGCATCATCAGGCCTGTGATTCACTTCCAGTCTGGTAGCATTAAAGTTTTGAAAGGTAGATCTTCACTGGCATTTCTGCTTATTAACTTTTTCCACAACTCCCAGGGAACTCTTCTGCTGAGCAAAATGTTTTCTGCTGCTTTCTAGGGATCTGAAATCACACTAGGTCTTCTGCATGAAATGAGCACTTACAAATATTTTGATCATTCCCTTCTTCCAGTACTTTCTGGCTTTTGGCCATATTCTGCTGTATCAAATACACTGTTAATTTTCAATCATTTTGAAATGTTTTCACATTTGTGGTGACTGGATTCTCTCCAGACATGGAGCTATGTTCCCACATATGATAGTATTGGTATTACAGATGACCATCCTCATAAATGGAGTGCCTCTGATTCATTTTTTTTTAAATTTTGCTTTTGTTTTCCTTTCCACAAGTTTGCCATTTTTAGGCAGCCAAACCATTATCATTCGGCCCCTTGTCATTGTCGTCTTGTACAAGAAAAGAGTTGCCAACAAGAAGAAGAAAAATAACCACTGACTGATCTCTGTCCTACCAGGGTTTGGCAAGCAAGGTAAGGCTACCTTTTGTGTCTGCTTATGTCTTAAGCAGTCAGCACTCCTAAAGTCAAAATGAGTCTTCACATCAGTGTTGATGACTGAGGCCAGTCTCAACTTGCAGTGCAAATTGTACAGATATATGTATTCTACAAATCACATTTTCATGCTTAAAAATAATACTTAATGTTAATAATCATAATTATTTACATTCATGGTAGTTTGATTTGATGTTACCATCTTGTCTTTAACATACTTGCCAAGTGCTGTGCTCCTAATTACAGTGTATGTTGTGTTGCATGTGTGCTTGTTTTTTTAAAGTTTCATTATTTGAAATCAAATAAAATTACCAGACTTAAAATGTTCATAATGATGAACACATGAATATGAACATATATTCATGATAATGATTCACTGTCTAACAAAACCAGCAGCTTGATAGGAGACCCTTTTAAGCATTCTTGGCTGCTGTAGCAGTCCTCAGGATAGGATTTAAAGGCAGAAAGGTTAAGTTGCTTCTAGTGTGTTCCAGAAGGGGCCAAAGGAAAAAAAAAATCTGTTTGTTTTCTGCCAACGTTTTAAAACTTAAATCCAAGTATTTTTCAACAGCTCCTGCTGAGGAGAAGTTTTGAATAGCAAGGCAGTAGAGTTTGAAGACCTGTTAGTAGAAGGTCAAAGAATTTTTGTTTTAGCACAAGTAGGTCTTAATACACGTACTCTAGGGAGCAGATAGGGTTATGTGCTTTCTGCTTGTGTCACTACCACAAAATCTGGTCAGCATTTGTAGTTTAGTCACAGACACTATCTGCCACACTGAGAAAGCCACTTAATTATTTTGACATTTGAAAGGCACCTAGATCCATTTTTAGGTAAATAAAAGATACTGGATTTTCCATGGTAATGAATAACTGCTATTTCTGCTGATTTCATTAGTGCCCAGATACAGATTATTGTGTCTAATCATCCATGTTTAAAATCACTGATCTTACCTGCTGATCGTGTATGTCACTTTCCTCACCTGTAAAATTGCAATCGTGTTCTTTCTCAAACACTTTTTGTCTCATTTAATTTCAGAGTGTAATCTGGGTGGGACAAAGCCTGTCTCTTATTGTGTATGTAGCACCTAACAGAATGGAGTCCTAACCTCTGTTGGGACCTCTAAATAGCTGCTATGTTACAAATAATAGTAAAAAAAAAGTTATTTTTTTTTAACCCATACTTTCTCTGACGTTTCCAGAGCATTTTCAAAATGTGACATCACATAAGTTACACAGAATCACAGAATCACAGAATCGCTGAGGTTGGAAGGGACCTCTGGAGATCATCTAGTCCAACCCCCCTGCTCAAGCAGGGTCACCTAGAGCACGTTGCACAGGATTGCATCCAGGCGGGTTTTGAATATCTCCAGAGAAGGAGACTCCACAACCTCTCTGGGCAACCTGTTCCAGTGCTCTGTCACCCTCACAGTGAAAAAGTTTTTCCTCATGTTCAGATGGAATTGTCTGTGTTTCAGTTTGTGCCCATTGCCTCGCGTCCTGTCGCTCGTCACCACTGAAAAGAGTCTGGCTCCATCCTCTCGACACCCTCCCTTCAGATACTTGTACACATTGATAAGATCTCCTCTCAGCCTTCTCTTCTCCAAGCTAAACAGGCCAAGCTCTCTCAGCCTTTCCTCATAAGAGAGATGCTCCAGTCCCCTAATCATCTTTGTAGCCCTTCGCTGGACTTGCTCCAGTAGTGCCACATCCCTCTTGTACTGGGGAGCCCAGAACTGGACGCAGTACTCCAGATGTGGCCTCACCAGGGCTGAGTAGAGGGGGAGAATCACCTCCCTCGACCTGCTGGCAACACTCTTTCTGATGCAGCCCAGGATACCATTGGCCTTCTTGGCCACAAGGGCCCATTGCTGCCTCACGGTTAACTTGGTGTCCAGCAGCACTTCCAGGTCCTTCTCTGCAGAGCTGCTTTCCAGCAGCTCAACCCCCAACCTGTACTAGTGACTGGGGTTATTCCTCCCCAGGTGCAGGACCCTGCACTTGCCTTTGTTGAACTTCATGAGGTTCCTCTCTGCCCACCTCTCCAGCCTGTCCAAGTCTCTTTGAATGGCAGCACAGCCCTCTGGCGTATCAGCCACTCCTCCCAGTTTTGTATCATCAGCAAACTTGCTGAGGGTGCACTCTGTGCCTTCATCCAGGTCATTGATGAAGAAGTTGAACAAGACTGGACCCAGTACTGACCCCTGGGGGACACCGCTAGCTACAGGCCTCCAACTAGACTCTGTGCCACTGATCACAACTCTCTGAGCTCTGCCATTCAGCCAGTTCTCAATCCACCTCACTGTCCAAGTTGTTAATATCTGTACAACCTGTCTTCATCCATAATTGTGATGTCATAGAATTATGTACTTTGTATAGCCACTGCCGTAAGAGAGTTAATTTGGACTGGGTAACCTGGGTTTTATTTTAAGTCAAGCTCAGCCTTGTCTGGTTGTGCCAAAATATCTAAAAACTGACCACACGCTTCAGTGTCTGAGGGGCCAAAAGTTTTAAAGCTGTTCTTTTGCTTCCTTTATTAGTACCTGCCTCAATGGGAAGAAGTTGAAAATTAAGAAATGATGGTGGGCAGATTCTCTGTTGGAATAAAGCTGTTATTGGTTTATATCAGCAGAATGTTTTCTGAGGATGAGAGGGAAAAGGTGGAGATGGGGTAGCATTCCTTACTCATGCTGTTAAAGAAGGTGTGGGTTTTTGTTAATCAATCAATCAGGGCTGTATTCTCTATTGCCCTTATAGGTATGTGAAAAGAAACATGTATTAAGAGGAAAAAGCTCTGCTGAAAAATATAGGACTGCTTTGGGTAAGTAAGAGTTGCAGAGCTGTCAGCAAGCTTGTTACTGCTACTGGCATGACTGCTTGTTGTGATCCTTGTCTGAAAAACATATTTTTTTGGAATTGTAGGTGGTGTCTGCAGAAAATGCAATACCCAAAGGCATAATGGACAAGATGCCTGGACTTATGTGCGACATGGAGGGAAGTTTATAGTCCTTTTATTTGGAACGAATAATTCCAGTTACTTGAGGACATTTTAAAAGCACTGACATATTTAATAGGGGGGGGGAAAAAACAAACACAGCTTGTCAATGAAAATTGTTGATGCTGGCATTTAATGGTGTAGTTATTAACAGTGGGGTAATACTTGGAATCCATTTAGCTTGAAGAACTGAAGGAACCAGTAAAAGGCCAAGGTTTAAAATAAATGGCTGTCTAAAGTTAGGCTCGTCACTCAATATTTAGTTACTTAATAAGGAAGAGTGCTTCTTCGAAAGTGTCAAGTGCTCATCAACAGCTATTAACAGAATTATTAGTAAAGGAAACAACAAAGAATAGTCGTTAAGTTTGTTTTGTGCTAGATAATCTGTGCATGTGGTCAGAAGCAAGCCAAGAATTCAGTCTGTGGATTCTGATCCAAATAAACCCAGTCTCTGATATAAAATAATACAACATCAGAACAGTGTGTTATAGACAGGAAGATAATGAGGGTAGTAGAAGAAAGATCATATGGTCACTCAGGGAGGTGTATGTTTCTCTTGGGATTTTGACAGCTTATTTTAACTTTCCTCATTTCCACAGACAGCATGAGAAGCAAACATTGACAAGGAAAGTAGCTTGACAGATGGTCTTGGACAGCGCGCTCTGTGCACAAGGGGCAGTGTGGAAGGTGACACTGAGGCATCTGTGTGTCTTTGAAGAAGGAGGCAGGAGATATGGACAGATTGGAACACACATGGCCAGTATGATGTGAGTGCTAAATGTAGACTTGTTGTGAAAAGGAATGAATTAGTTTCAGATGACATCATATGTAATTACTGATTATAATTAAAATATATATGTGGTAATATGGTCTGAGACCTTTCATATGTTAACTCTGCAAATTTCAATATATATCTACATATAACTTGTAAAAACAAAGCAAAACTAGGTATGGAAAAAGATTTCCCCTAGGTGAACTTCAGGCATAGTTCCGCAAAAAGGTAAAATAACACAACCAAAGTCTTTTTTTTTATTATTATTTTTTTTTTATTACTCAGGTTGGTGGTTGTTAATGTAGTATGTAAAAAGTTGCATACATAGTGTATTTCGGCTTAGTTTGTATTTTGGGATGTGAAGGTTTGAGCCATATTTATCAAATACAGTGGTTACATTAAAAACAATTAATCTGACAATTACACTGTTTTTCTCTTCTAGTGAAAAAATAACTTTTTGGAAAAGTCTGAAAAGTTTTGCCTGTGCACAAAATAATTTGACTAGAAAATGCTGCTGAAGAAACTATTGGAAATTGTAGATCAGTTGTCTTATGTTCCCATTCTACAGGGTAGACACTTTGTATGGATAGCTCTCATAGCAGAAGCGGGAGAATAATTAAATAGTCAGGTGTTGTTAGATGTAATCTGTCACAGGAGTCCAGTTCAGGCAGCGCTTATGCTATCAAGTCCTTGAACTACAACAGCTTATCAAAAGAGATTTCAGACTTGAGATGAAATAGACATTTTGCATGGAAAGCCTACACTTCTCTCTTTCCTCCTCACCCTCTGTTCTCTCTCCCCCTTCCCAACATTTACTGGAAAGTCCAAATTTCTGATGAAAAAGTGTTTTGACAGGAAATTATTTAATTGACCTACAGCCTTCAGTATGAGATGGTGTACTCAAAACTATTTAAACCCAACTCTTTGTAATGCAGGAAAGTTGTGACTTAACCTGGGTCAAGTGGCGAGTAGGTGTCAGGGCTGAGAAGTGTTTCAGAAGAATTACCCTTCTCATTCCTTGTCTTTTGAATAAGCATCTTTCCTCTCCCAAATCATTCTACTGCTATGTGCAGGACTGTGCAACCAGTATGGGAGAAAACTGGCCATGTTTAGGAGGAATTTGAGTGTTTCGCATAAAATATTTTATTGAAGGTGTCTTTGTAGTAAATTCCCATATCATAGTGTCCCACAATTACTGTTTGAAGTGTGAATCTGCACCTGTGCATTTCTCCTCAGTCTGCCTTTCAGTCTTTATTTTCATTGAAGAGTTTCAAATGCATAATATTTATTTTACTGCCATGGTAATATGACAGCTCCATGACCTGTTATTAAATTTTCTTTCATTAGAAGAATTGGGATTGTTTGTTCTTCTGTGCAGATTAATGAAGGAATGGAAGAAACTGACTTCTTCAATGTCACATTTTTGTGCTCTGGTAGCTTTGAAAAAAGGGATTTCTTTTTTCCATGAATAAAGTGGAATAATAATCAGCTATTCTATGACTGTACTATACCAAATCAGGTAAATGCTTCAGAATGGGCTCCCTTCATCCTGCACTGGTCAGCCAGAAGAAGATACTTGCTGATTGGCAACTCATAGTCCTCTCCAAGAGGTTGTAGCTAGTGTAAAGCAGTGGAAATGACTGCATGGTAACATCAGGGGCTGAATAACCAAATGGGAAAAAAATGCGTTAGCAGTAAGGAAGGTGAAATGGGGCATTATAGGGACAGTATAAGAAATGTATAGCAACAGTCTTGACTGGAATAGGTATGAAGGATATTCAGTCTTCAGTAAATGTAGGTGGTTTCATACCGAGTGTTAGTCGTAAGACCTTCCACAGAAGAAAAAAGAAAAAAAAAATCTGTTTGGGACAAAATCACTATGGAGAAGAATGCCAAAAAAACTGTGTTGGGCAAGTCTGCTCTAGACCATCTGGGCTGACTTTAAAAGGAAACAGAAATCTTCTGCTGTTAGAACTGCAAATGGGAGTTGTACCATTTTGTGAAAGTTCAACTTCCCACATTATGTAGAGAATGTTGTCGAGTCGAACAAAAAATGAACAAAACTGATAGTACTTTAGGTTTATTTTTTGTAAGCAATGAGAGCCCAGGAAAAAAAAAAAAACAAAATAACTCTAGATAATATGGTTGTGCATGAATTTAGGAATTGTTGTGAATCCCATTTACCCTGATTTTTATTACTAAATTGTTGTAGTGATTTGACACATTATTTCCTTTTCAAATGTCATTAGTTGTTTCTTCACTGCTGCCTCCTTTGCCAGAGAGTTCTTCAAGAGTTGCTTAGAAGAAATTGCAAAGTGCCTCAAAAGGGGTGCAATATAATCTCTTATATATCCAAACTTGCATTAGTTTGCAAGTACCCAGCCAGATTTTTCTGCACTATCACTTTGTTCAGGTTTACCGTCTTTATGTAAACAACATATTTAGTGTTTTTTAGAGCTTTATGTCCTTTAAAATGCCCTGTAGCATTGGTGCAGGAGTTATATGTTTCAAGATGCTGGAAGTCCAACTTCTTGCTGCCTTCAGAGTTCAGCCTCTTGTCTCCTAAGAGACAGTTTTGGAAAGGCTTGATGATTTTCTTTTTTATTTTTTATCCTCCTTTCTGGTTTCTTATAAACAAGATAGATGTCTATAGAAGAGGAGTTTTATAGTTGTATCAGTGTGAATAAACAGACGAGATAAGGAATGGCACCTTGTCATAGACGTTGTGTACAGGGGAGAAGAGAAAGCCAAAAATTTTTGCAGACTGAGGTCCATCTCCTATTATAGTCCATCTTTAGGTGGGAAGAGGGAGGATAATGAGAAAAAGAGTTGAATCTGAGAGGTCAGCTACAGAAAGCATGAGTTGAAGAAGCCATGTGATGTATATGAGAAGCCAACTGAGAAGCAGCTCTTCCTAGTGTTATGCTAATAGGGCTGCAGCCTGCCAGTGCATCTGTCTTTAGCGTAATTGCTTGTCCAGATCAAGACACCTTGTCTCTATAAGTGTTTGATACAACACGTGTCATGTTAGGTTATGAGCTGAAAGAGACTTCTAAAATAAATCCCTTTTCCTGTTACAGAAAGGAACAGAATTCCCATGATGCATATGGTGCAAAGGGGATCTCAATAGCTAATTAGTAGTTCACTGCATGGCATTTAAAATGAGCACAATGATACCAAAATCAGCAATGAATTATCACAGTATATCGCTGAGCAACTTTTTCTTTGCTTCAGAAATATATTAGTGTTCATAGCCAGGCTGTTGTTGAGAAGAAACTCAGCAGATGACTTTAGAAGAATGATAAGGATCTTCCTTTGTTGCTATTCTCTGGAAGGTGAATTTTCCCAAAGGAAGATGAGCAGAATTTGGTGGCATCAAGAGGAAGCCAGAAAATCTCACTGCAGTGCTCACCTATGAACAAACTACCCCAAGAGAATCAAATGATGCAATCTCTCTATCACCACATGCCTGTCTATCTTCTGCCATTGTAGTTAGATATTGTAAGGAAGAGAAATGGTGGTTCAGTGGGTAATTTTAGTTCAATTTTCTTTCCCCTTGTAGACTTCAAGGAGGTCTGTGTGCTTAAGAGGATAATGACCTTGAATCCTAAACTTGAATGGTCTGACTCGCTCCTCAGGCACTGAAAGTAGGTGGTTTGGTCTCTGCTTAGCTTCCCAAACGTAAATAATGGCATAGAGGTGCTTTGATTTTTTTTTTTTTTTTTTTTTAAGTGTGCTGTATCAGATCCAATGGCAGTGGGAGTAACAGAAGGCTTATAAAAGGCAGAACGTAACAGGTAATCATAGTTTATGTATCTGATAGCTCTGATGTATTAAGTCAGTGACTTAGCCAATGTAGTCTTCCTTCTCATTTCCCCATGTACAGGAGTTAGAGATCCGAATGGTGTTAAAACACACCTTTTAATAGCCTTAAGACCCTTTTAGATGCCTCTAACTAGAGGACCTGTTGTCTTGCCATTCTTGTGTGGCAAATGCTCTGTAGTAGTTGTGCACCTCTAATTGTGCAAGTAATCTAATGCACATCAACCAGAGTGACCCCATGGCAGTGAAGGTGTTAGAAGTTGCTTGAAACTCTTGTTATTTCAGGGTTCTAGGAAAGCCATACTTTCCACTTTGGTTTGGTTTGGCTTTGTATTGCTTGATCTTCATGTTCAATTTCAGAAAGAGGTTTGGCCACATGAGGCGCTACATACCCATGTGCAGTCACAGACATTCACAGTTGAGCATTATCTAAGGCCTTCCCAAATGTGCTTTCATTCCTTCCTCTGATTTGTGTGTCCAGACATTTCCTGAGAGTAGTCTAGCACCAAACAGTGCTAGCACCAAACAAAGTGTTTTGCCCTTTCAAGTCTGAATCACCACATGTTATTGTTTCCCCTGTTTGGGGCCACTACAAGCTTTTTCCCCGTTCTAGACAGGGTAGAACATTGCCAGCATCCTTTTTTCATCCTCACAGGATTTAAACATGTGCAGTCACTATTGCCTGGATTCTCCCTTTTCAGGCACCCAGCTGTGCTGCCTCAATGCTCACCCCAGCCTGACTGCCAATTTTAAATGCTTTACAGGGTCATGTTTTTATTCAAGCCAGTCTGAACTACAGATCACATCAAATGTTCTGCTTTACCAAACAAAACACAAAAACAAACCCAAAATATATAAAAAAAACTCATAGGACTTAATTTTCTGGTATATCCTACCCTAGAATAAAATGTCTGTCATGATCTGGTAGGGGAAAAGAGATTCATTTCTAGCAGGAGTAAAGGTTGGACCCCTCTTAAGAATTGCAGTGGTCAGGTTGCACTACTCCTTGTCTTTTGTAAAGACTGCAGAAGAGCTTTTCTGCCATGGGCAAACTCTTTCCTAGGTCAGCACCTTTGCAAGCTTAAGATGCCCTGTGCCATGACAGCAAATCTTGTCCAACAATCTTCTGAACCAAACAAAAATGTCTTGTCATGTAATGAATAAAGCTGTGCGTGTTTCATAACTTTTTCCCCCCTCTTTGAATGTTAACTGCATTATTTAATTTTGTACAGAAGCTCTTTTCTATATTTTTTCCTCCTTTGTTTCAAAAACTGAGCTCTTTCCATGAGCCAGTCCATCAGGGGCCTAGAAGAATCAAGCCTAATTTAAAGTGCTGGAGAGATCATCTGAAACGTAGATGATCTATATGCTTCTGACTCTCCAAACCAGAAAATATGTAGCAATTTTAGCTTTGATTGTCATGACTCAAGTTGCTGTCAGAGACATCTTTCTCATATGATTTTCTTCAAAGTATTTCTCCCCTTGATATGGTTGAATGATAGCATGCTCTGTTTTGAATAGACTGCCGAGGCTGCAAGATGATAAATGCATGTTTACATAAGTAGTCATTGCTATTTCCTTCTTCCTCCTTTTATCAAAGGGGATGTGACATTTGTGTCAAAATTGACTTTAAACACTTTTCCAATGTTATTGGCATAACAGCCTTTGTTACGAAGGCTTTAGGGTTTTGCGAAAACTAAAGGTAATCTTTGAATAATGACATATGTAAGCTTTAATTCAAAAAGCTCATGGAAATAGTGGAAAACTGACAGAAAGTTGTCATGGAAACTGCTAACACCTAGATATTGGTGAAAAAAGAAGCTTTTATTCAGAGACAACAATTATTTGCAAAAGAATCTGTAGGTTTCTGAAACATTATTTCCACTCAGTTCTGATGGTAGGACTGTTTTTAATTTTCATAGACATATGCGTGGATTCACACACGTACACAAACCAGGAACACTGTGCTTTGCTTTGGATGAATAAAACATAGTTTTGTGGGAGAATATTGCTCAGAACCAAAGACACAGACCAAGAACAGGCTTTTATTGGCCTCTTGTGATTGATGAGTAAAGCTTTTTTATTTTTAATAAAATTTGTTTAATCCTTGTTGAGTGAGCACAAGAAAGAGATGTGCATATAGAATAGATGGATGGCTGTGGTATTGACTAGAGAAATTCTATCTGACAAATCTGGCTGATGAGGACATAAAATAACAGCTGAAATAAATGAGAAGAGGAGGAGGAATCCAAGAGAAGACATGGCTCTATAGCCTGTGTTTTAGATATTCTTCTATCAAGGTGCTATAAGATCTAGTTACTCAACAGTTCCCAGTAAGTGTGTAACATCTTTCTAAAAATGGATTTAGGACGCAAAATTTTTTAATTCCAGTTTTTTTAAAGTCTTACATGCTTGTTTATCTAAAACTTTGGGCTGGACTTTCATAGCTCTGTGTCGTTTAAGTGGGATTTTTAAAATGTCACCTTCTCTATCTCTGCAGCACTCTTTCAACTCTAATACCTAAGTGTTACAATAATCTCATGAATGTACAAAACTGACAGTTCGTCATAGTATGTTCTGAAAGGCCTATTATAGATGCTTTGAGAAATCTAAGGAATGGAGTGATTTCAGATAGGGAAAGACAATTCAAATATTGAAAATATTTATGTTCTAGTGGTTCATAAGACAAATGCATCTTCAGAAAAGATTTGAGAGGGTTCAGCTAGGGGAGTAGAATTTGGAATAAGTTTCCAAACCTGTTGGAACATAACAGCACCCATAATTGTTCATAGAAATTGTCCACATAGCCCAGAATTTTATCTCTAAGAGTGGCCATAAACAGATAGGTGCCTGAGGAAGACTGAGAATAGGTCAAACATACATACTACTTCCACTCCGATGTTTTCTCAGGCTCTGGCTACACTCACCTCGGAGAATTTCCTGAGCCTGCCTGTGCTTAGTCTGCTTTGTAACATAAGATGCATCTTTCTAAGCACCTGGTTTCACCTATATAGACTTATTGCATACATGTTTTCCTTTGCCAAGGAGTACCATAGGTTTGCTAACCACTGGAGCAAGAATCACCCTCCTTATACGTTTTGTACCAGGCTCTGACCAGCTTTACAGAATGGCCCCTACCTCACTTTGGAAGAGACAGGGAACAGGTCATCCCTGTCTCTACTGTCCTTGTCATTCAAGAGTTCATAGACTTCAACCATATTCTCCCAAGTCATCTTCCTCAGGCTGAAAAATCATCTTCCTTATATAGAAGTCATTCTGTACTCTGATAACCCTTTGCTGCCCATCTCTGAATCTTTCCCAGTTTTAACATATTCTTTCTGAGAACCAGACTAGAACAACATACAGTATTCAAGGTGTGAACAAACTATGAATTTGTGCAATGGCATAATTATATTCTCTGTTCCTGATGTTATCTAATGTTTGATTTGCTTTCATGACTATTGCTGAGCACATAAATAATGATTTCATGGAACTGTTTTAATCCCAGAGCCTCACTCCTGAAGTGGCAATGGTCAGCTCAGAACCTTCTACTTGTGATTGTTTTTCCCCTGTGCATCACTGTATACTTATCTACATTGAATTTTATCTGCCATTTTATTGCTTAGCCTCTCAGTCTGCCCACATTCTAACTACCTTAAATAATTTTGTATTATCAGGAAGTTTTGGCTTGTCATTGATCACACCCCTTTTCACTTCCTTTTATCCATCATTTTTTGCTGTATAAAAGGAAATGACAGTGTGTTGATACCATTAGATGTGAGATCTGAAAAGTAGAACAGACACCTTTGTGTGAGGCTTTGAAGTCAAACGTGAGAAGAAAAACCTGATGCCACAAATAGGGATAAATGTCTTGAATGAATTGGGGAGCAGAATAACATTTGACTGGACGAGGAGAGTAGCTTCAGTTGATGTAATGTGGATGGTCTCACAAAAACAGGAGGTGTGATGCTTCTTGTTTCATGTTCATGAATGTGTACATAGGTCATCTGATCCTTGTATTGCTGTGTGCCTACCATGGGATACTTCTTTCCAAGACTCAGCACCATGCAATAGCAGGTCTCGTACTGATTTAGCAGGAAGCACTCCTCAGCTTGTGGTCTTTACAGATTTGTGGATACAGGTCTTTAGAAGTGCTAACATGTATAGGGTTTTTTTTGTTATCAGTGTTTTATTTGAGTATTTTTGTGGAGCCAGGGCACCTGATTCACCCTCTTCCCACAATGCTGAGAAGGCATAATAATCTACAAGAATTAATAAACAACATTTAAGGTCAGGTTTTTAGCTGAAAGACGAGGAACAGTTGGTGAAAAGTGAATCAAATACAGATGAAATTCTGGTCTACCTCAACAACTGTGTAGTTCTCTGAATACTAAATTTCTGAAGGTAGGCCAAACATATTCTTGCCATTAGAGATGGGGGGGCTTAGAGTTCACAAAAATACCCCATCACTTAATTGCTATTCTTGGTTTCTGAAACAAAGCTGGAGGGATGGGAATATAGCTCAACACCAGACTACTCTACTCTCGCAAGCTATTGCCAGAGTCTTTCCACCCTGTTTGTCCTGATTCAAAGCCATACCAGCTTCAATGTGTGGTTTTGTTGGAGTTAGTCAACTGTTGGCATCTTTCTTCAGTCATAGGTGGCAACTTCCTTTCACTCTTCCTTTTACCAGAAATGTGGCTTCCTGTTTCTAATCCCATACAAACACAGATCTGAAGACTTTCATCTCCTGCTTCTGTGTATCTGTAATATAAATGCAAATAACTTTCACAGCTCTTTTTTTCTGGGAGGGTGCGTGCCTTGAATGTTTGAGGGGTATTATTTATGGTTCAGTTTGCTGTGCCACTAGCACTGTCTAATACAGCATGTTTAAGTGATGCTGTGGTTCCTTGATCATTTATACTTAATCTTTGCAATGCAGGATTATATCCTGGTGCAGGTTTGATCTGGATCAGGAATGGGGAGGCAGTCACATTTTATCATTGTCAGAACACATGATGTACAGTTTATGTTGACCTTATGTTTTCATGTCAGCACTGGGAGGACAAACAATATGTGACCTGATAAAAATCCTACTAATACACAAGTAATAAATCTGGTTTAGAAGAGTGATTGCTCTTGATTCAGTAGTAGAGGCCCTAGAGACAGAGCTACTGAATAGAGACCCAGACTACTAGACCCCTGTGAGAGCTACTGATACCTCATGTTTTCCAAAGAAACTTCATGTTGCATGAGAATGGCATTTCTGGGCCAGATTCATCTAGTCCTGTATCTTGTCTCTGATAGTGGCAGTAGTGGCTGTATGAGGCAGAACAGAAGAATAAGGTAAAGATATAGTGCTATTTCCACAAAATATTCTATAAGCCACCAGTGACTTGTGGCTCCAGAAGTTCCTGAATCAAAAGTAGTGTCTTTGAGTTTAAGAGAAAGCAATACTGACAACTGGTTTAATAGCAGGCTCTTTGTTCAGCCCGCCTTATCTGGCACCTGTGTGTGTAAGGGTGTGTGTGTAGGGGTGTCTAGTTATTATTGCTGTCTTCAGAATGCTGCAGTTGATAGTACTGTGTACATGACTAAGGACTGTAAGATCTCAGACCCCAGTGCTAATATGCTTCATCTGGACAAAAGGTAAAACTCTGACCCAAAGAAATCAAATACTGTTTTTTTTCTGTCTCTGAATCTTGAATTATTGTGGCTTTATCTTGAAATGCTAAATGACTGCATTAAAAGACTGTTCTAGAAATCATTCTGACAAAAGCTTCCTTAGTTGACTGCTCTGTCTCGTTCTGTTGATACTAGAATAAAACAAGTAAAGGTTTAATAAGGATTTCAAGCAGGTAGACCACACTGTTCATTTTACATGAGTGATTATATACTCATGTCTGTTTAGCTATTAATTAACTTGCCCTTTGGCAATTGCTAACTAAAGTCTAATTCATTCCTATTTTTATTAAGGCAAGTATACTTGGTGCTGTAATGATGAGCAACAGACTAAATCCATAGTGGAAGAGAATTACAGCTGGAGCTAGAGGGGTTTTAGGAGATCAACATAACATTTTTTGGTGGAAGAGAATGGTGGTTTAATAAAATATGAGAAAGGATTAATGCTGTAGATGACCTTAAAATACTGAATAGCGAAAAGCAAATGGCAATTATATGTGCATGTATAGCAGTAACTGGCGGATGGTAGGTGCCTGTAAGTTTTAAAAGGACAATCAAAATAGTATAAAAGGTTCTAAATAGAGAACGCTTGGGTTCATTGTGTAATGTATTGTATATGAGAGCTTACCAGAAAAGTAAACAAATATAAAATCAAGCATTTTTTCCATTTTGTGAAAACTTAAACTGTTTTTGGAAAGAGAAATTTAATAAAGAGAATTTCATTGTGGTCAGCTGTGGTGTAATAACTGCATGGACAGGTTATATGATCTTTCAGGTTGACTTTTCATTTTCATGCAAGCTTTATCTTTGTCCATTCCATAAGCTCTAGCATGCACTGAGCTTGTCCACATGGCATACTGTGTTCTTCTACTGGTAACCATCCTTGACTTACCAAGTGTGTATAGTGCTATACCGAGCTCACATAAACAGCAGATGAATTTTTTAAATATCATGTTCTTGGAGACTGTTAGCTATGCCCTGATGCTGGGGAATACAGTATGCCTCCAGCAGGTTCTCCCAAAACTTTGAGGGCATAAGCTATGTTTTTCTCAATATCTCACTCATGTTTATAACTGCTCAGTTTTTATAATCTCCAGCAAGAATTTCCCCTGTTTATTAGTTCAACTGAGGAAATGTACAATATGCCCTTTCCTTGGCCTTTTGTATTTACCTTTTCATTTAATATCTAATTCACAGCAAAACTGACCAAAACTTATAATGAGATAATACTGAATTTGCTTATACCCTTATCAAAAATAAGGCTTTATAGGAATAATTTGTGACTGAATGATCATTCACCTGCTGGTTATATTCAGTTTTAGGATGTGTACATTGAAACTGCACTTCAATGGCTTTTGCTAGAGTTTTAAAACTATTTAATGCATTTTTAATAATCTTGTAATATGATTTTTGAAGGTTTTGGTTTAGTTTTATTAGGAATTGATCAATTTTTATTGTACATTTTATCACTAGTGGTATTTAGCCTAATGCTAACATATATTTTATAACAACTATGCTATAATTTCTAAATATTTATGTTAATATTAAGCATATCAAATAATCATATGGTCACAGATATTAAGGTCTTGTTCTGCTTTAATCACAAACTGTTTTCCCTAAATGCTGTTTGTTCATGCTAAATTTGTTTTTTGAGGACAAAACTCTTCAGTGATTGTTGAAGGAACATGCCAAAAAGGTAAAGTAAAATGAGAATTCCATGGAAACCTAGCAAATGTGTTGTACTGTACCAGAATCTGGACAGCGGAAACTATCGTTGTGCTCCCACAATGCTTTGGCCAGGATAGAAAAATCTGGGAGGAACTTGTCCTTAAGACTTTGAACATGCAGGAAGTACTCTGATCACCTGTACGCTGTAATCAGACAGGGTTTAAGTATGGGTATCCCTGCACATTTCTTTTGGGACATATCTCTGATGTGAAGTGGTTGCTGTGTGGAATATGTTTTTATACGTATAAGAGTGATATGGCTTCTTTTACTCATGCTCAGTTAGCTTGACTTCTAAGTATTTTCAGTATTAAATCCTGATTATGGACAGTTTCTGCTGATTCCAAGTCAATAATTTTAATGTGGGATGAATAGCCTGTTCAAAGAACAGGATGCTGCATATCTCAATGGCTTTCATAACTGTAAGCTTCTGAGCATGCTGCAGTTCTGTAAAAAGTGACACAGCTAATGTTTGTTACATGTTATTCACTCTCAGCTTTTCCACTGGAGGACAAATGCATGTGCTGTTATTTGTGCCATTTTATATGGGTTTTGTTTCAAAACAATTCACAGCTGCATATTTGTGATACAAAGAGAAAGGGGCAAGGTTAAAGTGTGCTTTGCATACAGAGTGGGATGTGCTAAGATTTGTCTTTGCTTCAGTGAGAATTTTTAGACTGTCCTTCAAGAAAGCTCTGCACAGCTGAGCTTTTACCTTTACATAAACAAAGTTGTATTGTGCTAAAGTATCATCACTGTTGATGACATGATTTTCATCCTGCATCTTTGGGAGATGTCCTAAATATATGCTTTCAGTACCTAGAAGGCTACTAAGTGATGAACAGATGAGAGCTGCGACCTTGTGTATGGCTTCCTTCCCTGAGAAGCCTTGACAGAGAGCAGAGTAAGTCTGATCTGCTCATGCTGGTTTGAATTACAGAGGGGAAGTGTTGCAGCATCTTCTGTTTATTGGATTTTATTGGGAGCTGTTGGCTGTCTGTCAGGGTATACTGTGCTGTGGTAGTGGATGTGTGTCAATAAGACTGTGTCATCCTTCACAGAAATGGGATAAATCCTTTAGCTAATTGGAGATGGTAAGAACCACCAAAAAACATCATTTACAGGTTCTTTGCAAAACTGAAAGCAGGACACTAGCATTCAATGATGAGTCTAATAGGTCCCACTTTTAGAAATTCCTTAATACTTATTTTCCATATTTTCTACAGAACTTTATAAACAAGCTGTAGAGGTTTGTGACCCATTGTATCTAAGCACCTGCTCAGTTTAAAGCACATAAGTAGTCCTTTTGAAATCTGTAGATTAAAGCCTCGCACTAGTGGAGTGAGTAGCAGATACCCATTGACTTCAGTGAACTAGGTTTCACTCTAATTAAATAATCCTGTAATAGAAAGGTAAATGTTCAGTATGTGCTTAGAGTAATTTCAGTGAAATCTATTTACATAGGACAAGGCTTTTCCATGACAGTGAGATAACTAGTTTTGTGACTTTAAACTGGGCAGTAAATTAATTTCAGGGAGAGGTAGTGTGTTTATGGACTGTCCTCTTTTTTCAGGGATATTGGTCTCTTCTGTTGTTGCCTTTCCTTCATTTGCTTACTTTTCTGTCTCATGGACTGTTCAAATCAAAGATGGCAATAAAACGTTTGAAGCACTTTAGAAAAATTGACACTTAATAACATTTTAGTTTTTTACATTCAGACCTGAATACAATTATTTAGAAGCAAAAAGCTGGAGAAGGAGGATCTTTCTCTTTGTAAACAATTTCTCCAGTCTTCCTCCAAATCTACCTAGCCTGCATCAAAACTCCTCTTTATTTTCCATTAAGAGAAAAAGGAAAAAAACAATTTTTGCTTCAAGGAGAAAGAAACATGATTCTGCAGCCTTTATTCACATAGTTCTATTTACTGCTTTTGCACTGGAGAATTATTTTTGCGTTCATAGAATTAGTCCTAAAAATTTGACCAGGTTTTCTCAATGAGGTGACTCACAAGTAAAAAAATATTGCCTGATCAAGTCCCACTGCCACACAAGAAAGAAGATCACATTGTTACTCCAATATGGGTCACAGCAGGATATGCTTCATATGTTTAATTGAATCTTTTTATGAATGGCACACTTTCATGCATTTCTTATTAAAGGAAACATAGTGTTTTCGTCTATTAGGAGTTAGGAGCGAGACTTGTATTAAAGAGATTATAGAGTATGATTTATTCATCACCGGCTGCCAGTGCTTCCGACCTGTGAGATGATACCTTATGAGAGTGCTTTCCAAGGGCAGGAGAGTTGGGATTTCAGCTGATGCCCTGGGGGAATATCCTCTTTAAAGACAGGTTCTCTTCGTCCCTAGAGAGCTTGACTCAAAGACCAGCTGGAGGGTGGGAATGCCGTATGAACTCTGCCTCTAGTAAGAAAGTGTTTGAAGTAAAATTATTTCTTTTTTTCCATGTCAATACTGAACAAAAGAGCACAACACTGAGACACTGAGTGAGTGCTGGCCTGAGCTGGTGCTGCTACGTACAGCATTACAGTGCCATGTAAAGATGTTAGTTGGGTATCAGGACTACTATCTTATCTCATGCAGAGCCAGCTTAGGTGTTTCTGCCCTGCATTACACTGTCTTCTCATTTTGGAATTTGTTTGTCAGGGGTTCAGAGAGATAGATGTCTTTATACCCAAAATATCCTAAAAATTGAAATTCCAAGGTGCTCGCTGATCCAGTCAGAATTTGTTTGTGGGTTAGCTGTAATAAGATTTTTTTCTCTGCCTAGGAAAAAATGGTCCAGGATCACAAGGATTCCGTTGAACTTGAAGGGAAGGCAAAGCTCTGGTAAGACTGGGGAAGAGGCAAAAGTAACCTTCTTTCCCACTGCAGCAATCCACAGCTTGGTGAGAAGGAATAGGAGGAAGAATGCAGCAGTTCACGTCTGCAAGGCAGAAAGGATCTTGGGTCTTATCTGTACTGATGCAGAACTATGCAGGGATGTTTTTATTTGATTCAAATGTATTCCCTGTGATGATAGCATAAATTGCTAAAAGGAAATAGAGTTTGATTTGGACAGATGTCTGTCATCGTAATTTTAAGCTGTCAGGCGGTGAGTGATAGCAAAAATGGTCAGAATCAAAATATTTAGGCTGCCTCCTGCATGTATTCTAAATTAGGCTGAGCCCTTGCACAGAAACTCGGAAATAAGTAAATGTATCCTCCATGGGGCCTTCTGCACGCATTCAGATACAAACCAGTTTTTATCAGTGGATGACCAAATGCATTTGGTAAATGCAGAACTGAAACTATATGAAAATAAAGAATAAAAGGTGTGTCCCCTTTCTGTAACACTAGCATTAGTCCATCTTGCTATTTACCTTCCAGTAACACCCCAAAACTGATAGTCCCCAGGCCACAGTTTCAGTCCTCCACTCCTGATTTAGATTGGTGATGATAACCACAGAGGAGTTTCAGAAAGTCTGGTCCCCCTTAAAAAGACTAGACTCAACTCAGTCAAAGATAGAGGTGTTTGAGAATCTCAGCTGTGCTGCTCTCTGGTGTTCTCCCTCTCCAGTGCTCCTCAGCTGGTGCAATTTCTTAACATGGAGTCATGGAGTAATCTGTTCTGTGCCTTACAGAGGATGCCATAATCTTTGTTGTCGCTGTTGGCAACTTGTTGGACAAGTCCCTACAGCAGGGAGAGTTAAAAACGCTTGGGGCTCTTGAGCAGAATCATTGCTTGGATTTCCTGGTGGCTCGGGGGTGAGCTCCTTTTCCCCCAAACATCCCCTCCAGACAAACGTGTGTCCTTCTTCAAACACTTCTCATTAGCCAAGGCCCCTTTTCATTTCCAGATTTGTATTAATTTATTTTTATGCAACTCTCCAAATGTTATGGGACAAGGAAGAGTTCTTTTCCAGCTATAGCTTTGGGATGTGGGCATATATGATGCTAGTAGCGCATCACATAAGCTGATTAGTCGATGATTATTTTAACAAGAAAGGAGAAACTAAAGATTTTCTTGTATTCTGCTTCTCTTCATCAAGCACTAACCCTGACCTATGCCATTTCAATCTCTCTTCCTTTTTGTTTTGATATTTTAGGGGTTTGGGGGTGGGTTTTTTTTTTTGCCTTTTTTTTTCCTAGGGCTATTACACCTGTTTTACTGCTTTTCCATATCCTATTTCAAAACATGACCTTATCCAGGATTCGGCTCATCAGTTAAAAATTAACAGGCTTGTTTCCAGTCATAAATACTTAAGTTCTCTAAATGATGTTTATTCTGATCTCTCTTAAATGAGAATCATTTATGCAAACTCCTCTAACCTTGAAATGGAATTCAGATTGCCTGCAATTACCTGCAAATATTTGAATTAACACAATAGAAGCCTTTCTAATTTTACAAGCATTTTTCAAGTTCAGGGTCACTCTTCAGCCTCACCTACAGACGATGATTTTTTTTCATCCTGCTTTCACATCACATCTTCCTAACAGAACCTTTGCATTTACTCTGACTGGCGAGCAGCACTGGCGCGCTCACATTGTTAGGTAGAGAGGATTTTTGTAGGCTGAAAGACAAGTCACTCTTGGCAATCAGCAATGGTCAAAACATGAGTGGGCAGTCTGCAGGAGGCAAATTCTCTATATTCTATTCCCCACGCTCAGACTTTTCAGTTCTGTTATTTCCTTGGTTGAAATATGGGCTTCAACAGGTAGAAGTTTTCCCAGTTATGGGACTTCCACAGGCAAGGGCATTTTTCCTTTCCTCATCCACTGAAACTTGTCCAGAACTGTGATAGAGTGAGGGGCTTGAGATTTTTCTCTGTCAGAGTTGAGGAGTCATGGAATTTTCTGCTTTGATAAAAATTTAGAGGTTTTGAAACAAACACAGACACCTGAAGTGGAACTAAGGTTACTTACTTTTCACAGAGTTTGGCCTGCAGTCAGCCTCGCCTAATCTTTGGGAAAGACAGGCGAAGGAGATAGCCATGTAGAGGGGCACTGATGCTGAGGACTCCCAGGCCCACAGCCACCTGCTGAGAAGCTGGCAGAGTCCAGGAGGCAGCCAGAGAATGCAGCAAAGCCTGGAATCTGAAACTGCCCTGGGGCAAGGCACCCAGGAAGCCAGCCTGCTGCAGAGCTGGGAGCTGCTCTGCCAGTACTCCTAGGCTTCATGCGGCGAGGAAGACCGCTTGGGCTACGGGTGAGGAAGGCGTCAGCTTCCAAACTGATCTCTCTCTGAATAAATTCATTCTAGTGAAACATTTCAGTGAAGCCATTTCTCAGTGGAAAAATGTAGTGTTGAAACATTGTCTGGCCAGCTCTGGTTCCTGTTTTATTCAGGGCTTGAATGCTCTTGTCCTAATTCTTCAGTTCCTTAAATTTCATCCAGGCGTTTACACCTGTCGGATGTGGCTTTAATAGGCTTTGCTGTTCTGGTTTTATGCCTTTCTTTGTACTCTTCCAATGTAAATAATACTAGAACAGTATAAATAACATAATAAATGACTAGAGGAGATGGGATGCAATAGGAAACCAAGATGTGTGACACTTTCAGAAAGCAGGATATATTCAATTGATTGCCAGTCTGATTTCTAGGTACCATTCACTGGATATGGGAATAAGGGATGTGCCTGTGCTAAGATGCTGACCACTGGGCTGTTGAGGTATCATTTGAACATAATTGCACAAAGAAATCTTGGAAATTCAGTCCCTCAAAAGAAAAGCTACAACGGTACCCACTAACAGATGGTTTGGGCTGCAGATTCCTATGGTGTGTGCCGTGTGCCAAGAGTTTTGCCAAGAGTTCATTGAAAAGACTGAGATGTCAAGAGGGAACGACTGGGCCTCCAGTGTTCTGCTATCAGTTGAACTCAGCTCATTAGCCTAATGCAATAGAGGAGTTATCTGCACTTGCACAGATGCTCTGAAATTTAAACAAGATTTCCTGTCATCTTGGGAAGTGTGTGCTCTGAGCCTCCACAGCACAGAAACCAAGCAGAACATTTTATGATCAGAATAATGTAGAGATTCCTTAGTAGGTCCTTGTGGTTCTTGATCTAGCTGTTAGTGAGGGATATATGGTTGGACCATCCATGCAGCAGGTTGCTGATGGATTTCCAGAACTGCTCCCGGAAGCTTAGACACTTGGTATACTCTTGGAACAAGTCCAGGTTGTGATAGGTAGTTGGCCTGGCACCTTCTGCTCCCTCAGGTTCTCTAACGCTCTGTGTTAATCATATCACTTTGAATACTTCATTTGCATTTTAAATAAAGACACTGCTTCAAAGAAATAGTTTCAGTGAAGATGACCATGTGGAAGGGTTGTAGTGTAAGTTTTATACATTCACAACAGCCTGCCTCAGTTGAAAGGCTGCACTCTGCGGTAGCTGAGGCTTCCAGGGTATTTCAGGAACCTCTTTGAACAGAAGTGATAGATCAGCCTTGAAATAATAAAAGCTTGAATAACCAGTGGCAAGGACTGCCCTGTTCAGTGAAAGATTGTACTGTCTAGGTCATCCTGCAGTAACAGATGTACTTCAGGGTCACTGTTATTACCCAGAAATGCAGCAGCAATGATAGATCTATAAAGTCTCTGATCGAGCAAGCTACTGGGAGTCGCTAGTGTTGTGTGCTGCTCTGTATAAAACAAACAGGTCTGAATGAGTAACTTTCCCCCCCCAACCCCCCGCCCCTTAGCTCTAGTCCATATAGCTTATGTCTGTGTTTGTCCAGGTCCCCAGACCTGCTGGAGTACAGTGCTCTTGTCTGCATGCTCAGAGGATGAGGGGCAGTTTGGTGCGGCTTCTTCTTGTCCTGACTGGAGAAGCACTCCTACATCCTTCAGCACTTCGGGTGTACCCAGTGTGTTGAAAACATTCCAGTCAGAAAAGGGATTACATGGACTGGAGAAAGTGCATTTGTGAAGTGGTTTAAGTGCCTGCAGAATGAAAGGAAGATTCAAAGGAAAGGAAACAAGCAAGGAGCAAGGAAAAAGGACAATTTCCACCTAAACTGAAACGTTAGGGAAAACTTCTGTAAGTAAATCCATGTGTTTCTAGCATTCATAGTAAAATATTCCTGAGACAAAACTATAACAAGATAATTTAACTCCTAGGTCACTGTGTTGAAGTTGGTGGAACTGACATACATTTACGCTGCTTTAAATGAGAAAAATATAGACTTCTGAGTCTATGGTGTCTGTAGTCTTGGCACGTTTCCTAAACGCCAAACATATATTAGAAGGGAGGGACTTTATGCAAACATGCATATATACACCTCTTTCTTCTTGACATTTAAAGAAGCAAGTTAGCTAGCCAGTTGAAAAATATTAAGTTCCTGAACTAGTTTGTCATAAGATGAATGGCTGTTTAAGGGGAGCTGAGACCCATTTATGCCTAATTAGATTATTGTCTGCTGTATCTCTATGTCTTAGGTCTAGTGAGACTCAAGAACATCTGGTCCTCATAAAAACTGTGAGCACAAAGAGAGATTTTGGTGGATGGGAAGAATGCATTGCTCATGTAACTGCTTGGCAGATGGTAAAAAGTGTCAGGGTAGAAAAGTTCCTCTGGGAGTCCTTGGTTGAGAGAAAGATATGAGAGTCAGTTTCTAAGAACTGTAGGGCACATTCGCTAGACCAAGCTTCTGCCCAGTCAATTATTCCCTGAGACATATTGTATCCGAATAAAGTAGAAAAATAGGTTTTTGATGTGTTTTTTTTTTTTTTCCTGCCTTGATGAGATAGCTGGAACGTGTATCCACAGAAAGATAGCATGGTTCTTGTGTGATTTTCTGCAAGCGATAAAATGTCTCAAATTACTGGCCTTGAAAAACTTAGCCTGGTGTCTGGCTTGGGTGAGCAAGCAGTTATGATAAAAATAATGAATGTAGGAAAACAGTTTGACTTTCCATCATTAAAAATGTTCTATATTTCAGCAAAGTCTTTAATGCATTGAGCTCCAAATCCCATTACTGCTAGTTGCCAATAGCAGAACAATCACTAGCTGTAGGCAGTCCTGGGTCCTTTAAGCTTTGATAAGCAGAGAGAAATGTCTAGCAATTCTAAATGCTTAGCATCTGAGAAAAGAAGCCCCTATTGTTTTTCTTGTAAATAATTTCAGTGAAGTAGTATTGTTCCTGTGTTTGCACTAGGTTGTGCAAGTCATGCAGTATTCCCCATGTATGGCATCATTTTGACTGATGTCCATTCTGCCTTCATGTCCTCCTAGCCTGACTATTGCAGCTCTCTGGCCCAAATCTTAGCTCTTCAGCAGGAGCAGAATGCTGCAGTCTGCCCTCATTTTATGTGTCAGAAAACATGAATGTCAGCCTCTTCTTTCAAGAATTATGTTGGCTCCATCTGCTTTAGAATCCAGCTCAAAAGCACCCTGCATCTATTTAAAACGCTATTTACAATCTGTATATTAGAGTAAGGACACTGTTTAGCTCTTTTTTTGAAAACAAAAATACATGGAAAAGAAAGGACTAAAATATATTAGTGGATAATAAAAGCTGGAGTTTGTTTCACCCACAGTTGCATCTGTCAAAAACACTGCCTGGTTTATCTATTACAGAAAACCCCTGTGATCAAAATGTATTTCTCCTGCTGGAAACTTTTTTTTTTTTAATCACTCATTATTTACACTTAGAGAGTGAATCCTAATTAATTTTTGTTAGGCATTTGCTATGACTGCTCAGCTTTCCAAAGGGAAGGAAGAGGTCAAGAATCAGAGTTCATGAAAGGATTTGCTCTTCTGAGATGCTTTCCAAAGGTTTTTGTTGCACCTGGAATTTGTCAGCCATATGCTCTTGGGCTGTGCAGCAGGGAGTATTATGCATGAACTTTTGGAGCTAGTGAAGGAGGATGCTCGGGGATTAGAGCCTTATGCAGTGCCACACACTTTTCTCCCTGTTCCATTTCCCTTTCTTCAGTCCCAGTAGTCCCTTCCCTGACCTGCGTTTCTGTGGCAGACACAAGATTTTGGGGATAAGCAACAGCAGGCTTATGTAGTTAAAAGGAGAAGATCTTTAGAGGCAGAATTCACTTCCCCACCCTGATCAGGTGCGATCATAACTACAGCTGAATGAAGTTCCTAAAGGCTGCTGGAGTTGAGAGGAATGGTGATGTGTGTAATGCTCTGGTTTGGCATATAGGCAGGGAAATGTTATGCAGTTTGGACTTAAATTTGCATTTCCATAAAGCTTAAAGGTTTATGGATCTATGTTTTTGGTCCAAGGACCATCTTCTCTTAAAGAGGTGAGAACTTCTCCTTGGCTTTTGAATTTAGTGTCATTGTTCTTAAAATTTCTGCTTAGAAACAAAGTCTCTGGATTATGTTCATATGTGCACCATGTTTACTTGTGTTGAGTCAACTTCTAAAGGTAAATCTTCCACTGTGTCACTTGGTCACCTGGGAAGCGTCCTGGAATCTATCTGTGAATAGTGAATACTTAGGGGGGAAGAAGGAAATGCCCAGACATGGATGATGAAGTTAAATCTGGAAGGGATGTAAGATTCCACATCCACACTATCATCACAGTTTTTTGACGCTAATGTTTTATACTATTATCACTTGAAGTTTTAATAATTGCAGCTGTACTGCACAGTAGTTAGAAACAAAAGTTTGCAATGGGGTGGTATTTAATGAACATATAAGTAGTATCTCTTCTTCTAACATTGAAACTTTTTTTTTTTAAAAAAAAAAAAGAGATTTGGGCATTTAAATCTTGGGCTGCTTTGAAAACCACAGCCTTTATTCCTTATTTGGCATAGAATTCAAATAAGGAGAGAACAGTCAGAGTTTGGAGCTGGATAAAAAGTTTCCCAGACTTTAGAGAGTATTTGGACTTGGGATTTTTTGTTTCATCCTTTCTAAGGAAAGAAGCCAGGCAAGAAGTTATATGTATTAAAATATTTTATATGTATTAAAATATTTATGTGGCTCTCATCACTAGTTTTTGAGTGAATAGATTTGGATTTGAATTTCACCAGCAGTCAGAGTCTGGATCAAGGTTTTAATTCAGAACCATCTTTCATTTTAAATCACTTATATGGATTTATGACCCTACTTGTTTTTTTGTTTGAAACTCAATACATTTCAGACATTTTGGGCAGCACATTGATTTAAATTGGCAAAGTATAGCAGAGTTGTCTGTGGATAATGAACTTGTGGATATCGTGTGAAGCTAACACCTACAAATGTCAACCTTGACCTACAATGCTCTTTGCTTTAATTAAAATCTTTGTGAAAAGTCTTGACTAGTCAAAGATCTATGAGAAAGGGCAAAACACAAGTATTGTTTGTAGTGAATGTGCCATAAAAGCTTAAAAAATGAAATCCATTTCTAATAATTAAAAAAAGGAAAAAGAGATAAATATACCAGCTCAAGCTTCAGGATAAATTGCTTAGGAATATGGGAAAGTCTGAAAAGGCAAAAAGTTCTGTGTGTTGCTTCCTGAAATTAGTGCAAACAGGTTTTTGCAGCTGTGTGTAATTACAAGAAGTTAGAGGACTGTTTATTTAACAATGATATATTTATACATTTACTAGGAAATACAGCATTAGTCAGAGAGGCATTAAAATATCTGTTAAGCTATCTGTTATAGTATCTGCAAACTGAAGCCTTTATGAAGCAATATTTTTGCATTCAATCATTTTCAGTTTCCTGTAAACACAGCAAGAAAGGCATAATCCAAGGGGGAAGTTCATGGAGGTTTGCACAGAAACAGAGATAAGTTTATAGACCTTATAAGTTTATTTCTCTCTCTCTCTCTGATACAAATTTAACACCTGTTTATATCTGAGGATTTCAGATTTTTATTTTTGTAAGTTTGTCCTTAAGTCACTTTTAATAGGTTAGAAAGTTATAGCATCTCCATTCCTGACACGAGAAAACTGAGCTCTGGACAGATTAATTCAAAAGAGTTTAGGACAGAGAGGGGATTTGGATGTCCACAGCTAGCTCCGCAGACACCTACAGTTTTGCCAGTAAAGTTTCTCATTCATATAAAGTAATGTATGTCCAGAGTGGTTTGCTTTATGTTAGGGCAGAGCAATTTGCTGGACCTGTGCGTGGATCAGGCAGAATTTGATCCTTAGGCAGACATTCTGTCTGGGACCCTGCTGCTATCAGCATGGTCAAGATTTATCTCCTAGACTAGGCTCCATACAGAGTGCAGTGGCAGCCTTTGCATTTGTTAAAAAACCTGTGGGAAAGGGTGGGATGGTAACGGTACTCCAGTTTACACAACAGTCTTGTGGTTAAAGCCTCTGGTGGAGATGTGATGCAGTCCCTTCCCTTGACTGCCTAGGATTGTAGCCCACATACTGTAGCTGTGCTACTTCCTGAAAAAGTACCACGACTGTCAGGGGATAGTTGATGTATTGAGGATACCTGAATTTCAGTTCTTCCTTCAAAAGCTGTCTGTGTATTATGTTAACTCGCACAGGGAATAGAAGCTAGTTTTTGTAAGTCACAGGCTAGCATCCTAGCCATTCATATTAAAACCAGAAGATGGAATTTAGTTTAATTTTCTTTTTGGGTAATTTCTTTTCTTTCTTCATCTTCTTGAATTAATTTAGTGGTGTTGAAAAGTTCTGAAATTCTTTCCTGGACTAGATTCATTATTTAAAACAATGGGAGTTGTTTGGTTGACTTCAGTGGAAATTAGATCAGGCAACTTATTAAAAGGCAAGATATAGCACGAACAAGCAATAAAGCCAGCTCTCCCTTTTGTCCCTTCTTCTACACATGTGCAGGCACACATGCACACATACACACACACTAGCAATTTCAACTTTGATCTCCAGTTGTGAAAATAGGTTGTTCTTCAGGCCTTTACATTTCTTGATCATTTGAGGAGAGGTTGCTGGTGATGAGATAATCTTCCCACTACAAACTGAATTAACATAATGAATTCTTGTCATAGGGGTCATCAAATAAGTGCCAGAGCATAACATACAGCACTTAGAATGGATTTGTTCTGGTTTAAGGCAGTTATTTGGTGTGTGGTATTCATAACGTTTAAATGACTGTCTTATTGGCAGTCCTGTCTGCCCTGTAGATTTTGGGGGTGGGGAGCAAAACAGAGACTGACTAAAAAAGAGCAAACAACCAGTGGGATGGATTAGTTATAATACAGCCTCCTATTAATAGTACTGAAGTGCATATTGTTCCTTCACCAGTAGACAGCATAACTAATTACTGATGTGCTGTTTTCACATCTGCAAGAGCATTTACTGAAAAATTTCTTGAAGTGTGCAAAGCCCCTACACCAGCTAGCTGCCTTATGCTTGTGAGGGGTAAATATGAAAGCCTTTTCTCCCTGCCCTCAAGAGCTTAAGTACCTGCCTTAATTACCGATTACTGCAGATCCTGCTCCTGTTCCCATTGAGGTCAGATCTTTGCAGCTAATTTCAGTGAGAACGTAATAAGGGCAATAGAGAGGAGGATGCCTCGCAAAGAGGAGAAAATCTTTTATAATAAACCTCATTAACTATGAGGGATTTGATAGCTTTCTCTTCCCTGAAGAAAGTTGACTTGCAGTTTGGCATAGAAGTGTAAATGCTGTTTAAAGGCAGATTATGAACTCTTAACCCGTTCTGGGACTCTTTACATAGATAGAAAGCTAAGCAATCTCAGAAGCAAAAATTAAAAGACATGGACCTGGGGAAATGGCACCTAGAAAAATGCAAGGTTGTCGACCAGATGGGAGAAACTCTAAGCTGTGAAGACTGTGCACTATCAGTAAAGACATTGGTGCTCTACCTGATGTGCTCTGCTAGGCCTTGGATATCTAGGCCTTTTCATCTCTCCAGCTGTGGTTAGAAATCCACCACTGAACAGTGCTATGACACTGGTGGGGGAAAAAAAAATTGATTTTTTTTTGTACACTCCAGTAACTTTATTAATATGTTAATTTTCACAATGTTAAGAAGCTTTTAATCTTGTCCTGCCCCAGGGTATGGTTTTCACAAACACTCATCATTGATTTAATCCTTCTCCAGCTGAAGAAAATAAAGCTTCCATTAACTTAAATGGGAGACAGAATTAGGCCAACTTTAATCCTTTTCGAAACAGTACCTGGTGCATAGACTTGCTTCCTGCCTGAGCCCTCAAATAGGAAATTACAACTGAGAGTATAGCATGATAATGCAGCTTTTTGTCTATAGTAAATCAGACTAGAGGCTGGATCCTAATCTTAACAGTAAGGGAAGTTTACATCCCTACTTGTCTGATGCTTCAAACCATCTGTGAAACAAACTAAATAATTTATCACTTTTAAGGGCTGGAAGACTATTGTGTAAATCTTTCTTCCATTTGCAGCTCCCATCTCTGCATTCAGTGGAAAAAAACCCAAAAAACTTATAAGTAAAGACTGCAAGTTTCTTCTTCCTCTGACTAGCCTGAAATCTACTCCTTTTTTTTTTTATTCTCTCTCTTTCTGGCTCTATACCGGGATGGGGAAAGTGGTGGTTTTGCATCTGTATGCAGGTTTCACTCATGTAGAATATATGACTGACTCTGAACCCTTAATTCATAAAAAGATCCTAAGTAAGTCTGACTACTCTTGTAAATTCCAATAATTCTCAATCACTGACAATATTTGCTTTTCCCTATACTTTAATACAGTTATTTTGTGTCTTTTACAAACTGTCAGCGTGTTTATTGCTTGTCCTTCTTGCTGCTTCTTGACTATTTTAGGCCTGCAGTTGGTCATTTGTGCTTCATAGGGCTGTGTAGAAACATAATTTTTCTGTACAGGTGGGGGGATGAGTTTTGCAGTTGGCATGTTGTGATGAATGGATCTGGGACATTAGTGGACAAATTAAACAGATTTGGGGAGATGAGAACTGTTTTGGATTGATCCAAAAACAATTTTTGTAGCAATTCAGCACAACAAAACAAAATAAGAAAAACTTGTTTTCAGTGCCTCAGTTGTGACATTGTTTGCTCCAATTGAAATGTTTCAGTTTTAGGTGACTTAAACCTCAGGCCCAGTTCCAAATGAAAACATCTTGGTTTAAGAAGAATATTGAAGTGATACTCTTTAATTTTACTTATTCACTGCCCCTTCCTCATGCCTTTCCTTTTCCTATGTCTGAAACTGCCAAATTTATGGCACTAGAACTGCAGTCTGACCTTTACTGATTGCCACTAAACTCTTGCATAGTTCTAGCTGCATTATACTCCCATTGCACCCGTGTGGAGGAAGACAACACTGAAAGCAGAGCCTGGACAGTCAGTTTTCTTGAGTGCCCTCATGGACCTTGAGACCACATTTCTGGGCTTCATGTCATCTACAAAATGAATGAAATAAAGATAAAAGCCAATAGAAATTACATTCAAGAAAAACATTCTGGAAGAGATGTAAAAATTCCTGGTTTAAGAATGTAACCAAAATACTACTGCTGGAGATGAATGGGTTATAATTTTTCTGTGCTTATTGTACAGTTTCTGAATCTGCTTCTGAAGCATCTGTACAGGCCACTGTAAGGAGTAGGGACACTTAACTAGGTGAGGTACTAATCCAAGCTGATATGGCAACTTCTAAAATCTGTCTTCTGTAGCAAGATAGTTACTGTTAACTGTTCTTTCTACTGTATGCGAAGATATTCAAATAAAAAGCCCTTGAGAAGGACAAAATATTATCAGTAGGTAATGCTGGTGACTACAATTACTGTGTCAACAGAGCAACCATGGGAGTTTGACCAGGACTAATCGTGAAGACCAAGCACATTTGCAGGTGAAACATATTCTGAACAGAAAAATAAGTTAATCAATAGAAGACAGCTGACTACTTTAGGCAACAGCCTTTTTTTTAATCAATGCTTGTGATGCAAATAAAAAGAAGAAACAACTCCACAACTAAATATAGCATAAAAGTCCTCAAAAGCCAGTCAATAAACAGTAATTATCTCTCACAGCTGGAAGCATGTTTTGCCTTGAGTGAAACCAGCAGACTATACTTGCCTGTGTGATGATTATTTCAATCAGGTTATAAAGGAAAATGTTATTTGGGGGCTGCTCTCTTGAAAGGTATTCTCGTAAATGTGTGCATATTTCCCAACCCTTCTCCTCCTTTCCAAACTGCTGCAGACCTTGATAAGTGGTAAAGCCTAGGCGATTTGAATGCAAAGTTAATTTATGATTCAAATACAGCTCCTGGGCAGAGCATTATCAGAACTGCTCTTCCGCGTGCTCCCACTTGCTACTCCTGTGCAGTTACCAGTCTCAAAATGTTAAAGCAGACTTTTGTATTGGATCGATCCTACCAGGTCCTGGGCAGCACTGTGACTGGATGCATGCCATTTGAGAGCTGGTGAATGGGGAGAAAAGAAGGGAAGAAACAAGAGGGCAACTCTCAGAGGAGGAGAAGAAAAGTAGGCCTGGTGTGTTTCATGGCCCTGACACAGTGATCCTTTCAGGCATCTCAGTAAAGCTGCAGAATAGCTTAAACTCAGGCAGCTTAAAAAACATGGTCTACAGGACTGATTACCTGAATGATGTCAAATAGAAGGACAAGTTTTAACTGATTCACAAAGTTAATTTGTCACTACCAGATCAGGAAACTGAATTTCACAGTGCTCTTGTGAAGCATCCTCCATGACTTTCACCAGGAAGTGAAAATCTCAGTGTTGTCCTGCCAGAAGCCCTTGGCTGGTATTCACATAACCCCTAGGAGCTACATTTTTGAGTATCATCTTGCAGTTCACTTGGCCTGTTTTAGAAATGGCACAATCTTTGAAGAGTACTCTTTCCGTGCTAGAATCGTGGTCATCATTTAGAAGATAACATCTATTTTGTTGTTCAGTCTCTGTTTCTGACAGTATCTACAAAATCTGGTTGTTTTCTCAATACAGAAAATAAACAGACAAAAAAAAACCAAACAAGGCCCTTACAGAGTCATGTGCATTTCATATCCAAATTGTCAAAGACCGTGTGGTAGGCACTGTGCTGGGTTTTGAAGCAATTTCTACCTGAGGTTCATCTACAGCTTCTAGACAGATACTTCACTTATTCTTATCTTCTTTCTTCCTGAGTAACCAGGCTTGCTGAAGTTTTCCCTTTTGTTTAATACCTTTTGTATATTTGGGAAAGAAAAGAGGCTGCCAATCATTTTTCTTAGTAGTTAAGCTGATGTCTGTTTTGCTAGAGCTACATGAGCATAGAAGAAGTTTTGAACTCCCACAAGGGACATTTTATGTTGTTTGGTTATTTTTTTTCAAACAATGACCTCTTTTTCTTGGAAGACATTTACATTTTTGTAACAAGCATTTTAGGATGCTGAATCTAACTTTGACTCTATTGTGCTGTTCAGTTTGTATTTCATGACTTAAAAAATATTTAGACTGTCATAACAAGTTAGTTGAAAATAAAAGCTCATTCCTTTCTGGGTCAGGTGCTCCTTTCTTCTTTATTTTGATTTTGAATAATTTGTGCTGTAGGTTATGTTGAAATGCCCATGTTTTATGTGGGGAACATGAGGCTGAGAAATCATGGAATTTTGTGGGTGGAACACCTCCAGAGAGAGCAGCTTTCCCTGCCCCCCCCCCCCAATTACAGCCAAAAGGGAAGGATCACCCTTGTAGTTAATTCTGATTAAAAAAAAAAAAAAATCTTACTATGCCTGTTCTAGGGCTGTTTTTAAACTACTACAGAACAGCAAAATCAGTGAGGATTTCCAAGGCAAAAAAGAGGAGAATGGCAAAGTAAGTGAGCTGTTGACTGTCTGGTAAAAATTCATATTGCTTGCCATAGGATGCTAAGTCCCTTGCAGCTGGCTGGCAGTGGAGTTTTCTTGGGCTTTTTTGCTAAACTAACCATTCATCTAAACAGAACATCAGGCAGGACACATCAGGTATGTCTAAGGGCTTTGCAGTAGTGCTGTTTCCAGGCTATACTTGGTCACTCCTTGAGAAATATAAAGCAAAGGTTATTGGCTTGCTCTAATTAAGTGATAGGTTTTTTTCTTTTTTTTCAGTAAAGGCTCATATATGCAATGACTCTCCCTTGTTCAAAGCCATTGAGCGGTGGATAGATGGAGTTGCATGATCATAGGTTTAGGTGACCCTTAACATTGTAAAACTCTGATAGAGCATAAAAGTATGATACAGCACAGAAATTCTTCACAGTCAAAAAAGATTCTCCTGAGATTAGCATAGAACAACACATCTTGGTGTCGTTCAGATGTTCTCTCAAGGCTGTGTTCTTGGCAGTTATTCAGTTTGGCTGGTCTTTTTGTTTTTCCAACTGTATATGGACTTCTTTTGTATCAAATTATTCTGTTGATTGGCTGCAGATGTATAGTAAAACAAAGGACATTTTGGTGTACATTTTCGAGTGACTAATGATCAGCATTGGTTGGAAATTTTTCCATTGAAATGGTTTGACAAGCATTTGGGGTTCCAGCAAAGTTGATATTTTCTATGGAAATGTATCAGTTTTGCCAAAGGGGGTGAAAAAAACCTTTTTTGTCAAGTTATCCTGAAATTCATGGTTTATTTTAGGTCAGCTTGTTAATGGCTCTAAGTTGCTGCATTGTTTCAGGGTAGTACTTAAGGCTCCTGTGTTGTATGACCTCGTTTGTTGCTATGGGCTCCACTGATCAGTCTACCTTGTACCTCAGTGTCTCCTGTTGGACATGGCATGATAGCAGCCTGGGGATTGTAGGGGTTGCCTGTGATGCTTTCAGAGAGAGAAAATATCTCAGAGGAGGATGTGGATAAGACCACAACTCTTGTGGGGAAGCTGAGGCAGCATTAAGTTTGCAGTTTCAACTTGGTAGGGGATTTGGATGGTTACTGTGCAAAATGTAGTTGTGAAAAGTTCAGAGCTTCCTTTTGAAAAACACTTTTAGCCAGTCCTAATAGAATTAAAATCTTTTATTTATATGCTGCCTCCTACGAGCATCTGTAGTTCTACCATTCTACCACCTGACTTTTTTTTTCTTCTGTAAAGGTGCCTTCTTGCTCAGTTTTAAAATCACAAGGTTAAAAAAACCCAACAAAACGCAGCAACAACAATAATGAAGTTTTGCTTCTTTTTATCTTAATTCTGAGAGTATTTTTATAAATTCTCTTCTTCATAAGCACAAGGGCTTGAAACTTAACTTTCCTTAAGAAAATAAAAAAATCCTTAAGTAATTACTTGTTTTCAGGAACTGTGATGCTAAGGGGAAAAAAAATCACATCATTAGACTTTCATGGAAATCATGAGAACTGGCAACTATGGGATAGTGATAGTGCTGGCCTTCCAAAGACATGTAAGAGCTATTGTACAGGAGTAAATGTAATACTTGTTTTGGTGGCGATTGTTTTTCTCATCTCTGTATGAACCAGTAGATTCCAGGAGAACCTGGAAGCAACTTTGCCATTATTATCTTTCCTTGTGCTCCATGGGTACGGTAGTCCACATACAGTGCTATCGGTCAATGTGATCCCAAGACCAGATCACTTGAAGGAAAACGCTTCCCTCCCTTCCCTGCTTCCCCAAGAAAAAAATGGAGAGGCAAAAGGAATGGAGGGGAAGGAGAAAGGAAATTAGTCTGGAAAAAGGTTGGGAGACCTTTTGGGTCTCCCCAAACTCCTTTTGGGAGTTGGGAAAAGGTTGGGAAGCTGCCAAACTCTCACCTGGTGTAAACCATTTTCACTGATTCCAAGGGAACTATGTTGACTTATATTGCCCATATATTGGACACCCAATCCTTTAATAGAAACAAACTGAAAGAGCTGATTGGTAGGTCGTGTGGCACTTGTTAATAACTCAGAAAACTGCAATGTAGTCAGATGCATAAGATAGAAATCTTTCTGGCAGTGTTTTTGTCTCCTCCCTATCCTAGTGATCATTTCAGAAAGCCTGATGAATATCTGCAGTTCCCTAATATTAAATCATCAGGACTACCTTTCAGAATCCTTTTCCCACTAACTTTTAATTCTGCTTATAAACTACAGCTCAGAGCTGCTGCTCAAGGTCGTTCTGACAGTGAAAATATACTGAAGGCAAATATTTTTCCTTGAGTTTAACAACAGCGGACCAAAGTAATTTCTTTGAAGTCTGCAGTGATACACTTGGAATGAATTGGGTCCACTGAGTGCATCTTGGGCCAAAGCAAGGGTGGGATGTAAATGTGTGTAGTAACCAAATTTATTGGAAAACTTTTCGTTTATATTAAGTTTGTCTTTATTCTTATAAGTACTTTTCTCTGTGGCAAGATATTCACTCTAATGCCTCTTTATTGTTTGTCATACTTGTAAGATTCACTGAAGCTTTACATCTCCAACATGCCAGTGTCCTGAGGCAGAACATTTCTATTATTAATCAATTTGGGTTCATGAGGAATTTTGTTACAGTTTGTGCAAGAGAGAGGAAATCTCTTTTGCAGCACAAGCTTACTTTTTATAAAAAGACCCCTAAACTTTATGAAGTTATTTTTATAAAAAAATACTTTTTAGCAAAAAAGTAGTAAATGTCTTTTCCTCTATGTATCATTTCTCAAGCTTTTGCTAAAGTGGCTAGCTCTGGCTCTGAGTTTTGTAGTTGTTCCCATTTCTGTAATCACAAGTCATTAAATGCTCACAAAAGTGAATAAGCTGCTTGATGTCCTATACCCTTGTGACTTGAGACTTTATGTAAAAAAAAATCCTATGATAAACATCTTCCCAATTACTTAAACATCTGTCCTAGTATCATGCAATTGGAGCATGGAGGAAACAGAAGAGGCACACTAACCAAATGTAATTCTTGTAAAACAGGGACATAAGGAGATCAGATTGATAACTGAGCACATAAAGGATTTAATGTTATCCAAATACTTAAAGTACGTGCTCATGCAGGCACTAATAACCTCAGACAATATCTATAATATCCTTCATTTGAGGAGTGAATAGAAAAGCCCACTTAGTTGTACCCAGTAGTGTGTTGGTCTCTAACTTATTAAAATTAGTTTTACAATTAAAGAGCACACTGAATCTGTGAATTAGCACCATAATGACAGGAACAGATGTCACTTGCTGCTGAATGAGCAACAGAAAATATCAGGAGTGTACCCTGCAATGCTGTCTCATGCTTCCTGACAACCAATTCAAACACCCTGAAGTCAGCCTTCTCCTTAAAACCTTATTCTAATGTTTGTCTAGCCAGAGGCATATTGCAGCAGTGACAGAAGGCACCCCCACTGCAAGTCCTAACCCCTCCATCCCCTTGCCTCACTCTGCCAGATACCCTGGGCAGAGTCTGTTCAGTCTAGTCATTCCCTTCAGGCATGTGCTAAACACAAAATCTCAGAAATCTCTCTTTGACTAAAGCACATACAGACCTAAGATGATATATACAATATTCTGTTGTCAAATAAATAAATAAATAAATAAATCATTAGATCAAGATTTTACCAACATCTCATAAGAATATAATTTTCTTATGCATTAGGTTAAATTAAAGCATAGGTGTAGACTCTTGGTGCCACAGTTGTGTGATGCCAGCAGAAAAACAGGGAGTTTTTAAAGCAGAGTTGGGGGTAGAAGGGACTTGACAGGCACTTTTCTGTGGTTGCAAAGAGAAAAGTGAAAATATGACTACTAGAGCGTACAGGGGGAGCAGCCTGCAGGTTCCACTGGAGCAGACTGTTGATACTGTTTCAGCGATGGGAACCATTCCATTGCTGGTATGGATTTGCTTATTAAGAAAGATAGTGTTGGGAGGGTCAAAAAGGTTTTTACTTTTACACTTAAAGTAGGCATGTAAAACCAGCTGCATGTTAGTAAAAATGTGAAAAGGGGCTATTAATAGTGGTGGTCATCAGTGGTAGGGTATTTGAGAAGACCTGGTGGAAGAACCAGCCATGTAGTAGTTCTTCAGTGTCCTCAACAGCATTGCAATTCTGCAGAGAGCTATTTCTGTTTGTCCCACTCTTCGTGACTTCGCAGAAGAGATGGTGCAGATGAGCTACTGCCAAAAATGATGTGACAGTTTGATACTATGCAGATTTTAATTAGGCAGTGTCATGATGAAAGAGATTCTAAGGGAGGGAGTGTTCATTCCTGTTCTGTTTACACAATGACATGAATCTGTCACGGAGATGGTTAGTCACATAATCCAGATCTACTTTTTGTGAATGAGCCAGGGGCAAGATGCTTCCCACATGCACTTGAAAGTGGGAATAATGGGGTTTTGTCAGAGAAGGCCCTTTGCAGCAATATGAGATGTGATGTTAGGTCCTCAAGGTTTGTCAGCCTTATAAACCATGTTCCCCTTCTCCTTGTTTGATTCAGTGAAAGTGATTTTGTGGAGGAGTAATTAAATAAAAGCATCAAGTTCTCCAAAGAAATAGAAAAAAGCTAGCATAGTATTTACACACCATATATCCATGTTGAGCCTCTGGCTTGTTTAAGAGGGCTTTTCTGCTCTAATTCTTTTGATTTGCCTTAGTGAGTCAAGCAATTGTGTGACTTAAATTGTTCCTACACATGCACACTCATGCAGGCTTTGGATCATGTGCAGAACATTCAGGACATGGAGTTCTTGTGAAACAATGGTATGGTTGAGACGGAAGTGTGCTGACCCTGTCTTTTGATACACTGCACCTAAGGCTACACATTTTGCAATAGTCACAAATAGTTGCCATGTCTTTATTCTTTATTTCAGAGAGCTCAGTTTTCTCTCTAAATCCTCAGTGGAGAATGACTGGCTGATATCTTTCTATCCCAAGAAAGAAACACAAGCAAGATCTTTGAGATCTAGCCTGTCCAGCTTCAGACTTTCTGCTAGGGTTAACTGCAACGTGAATAAAGGAACATTGCGTCCTTGGAAGATTGCTGTTGAGGGAAGTCAACTCAACTTCTTCTGGAGGCACATAAAGGTGTTACATTAGTGCATAGATAAGATCTTACCTTTCTTTAAGCTGATTCTGGTGATTGTACATATGTGTTGTAATGCTGGGAAACCATATAAGGCCTAAACCTGTTGAAACTGTTAGCAAGCAGAGTTTTTTTGCATTGGACTTCAGCGAAAGTTGCAATGGTTCCTTAATATTGTTCATCGTAATCTCTGATAAACTCTGGCAGATGAGGTAAGGAATACCTTTTTGGAAACCTATTTTTAAAAACCTTTACGACATTCAATTAACAATTTCTTGTATTTTGCTTTTAGCTGTTCGACTAAATTATCTTTTCTCCAGGGTTCTAGTCTAGGTTTTCTGCCTAGGAAGTCCTGTACCAGGCAGTACCACGAGAGGGCACCCGGAATACACTGCTACTGGTGTGCTGCTGACTTGTGCCAGTCAAGTCTAGAGCAGCACAGGCACACCTTGCTTCAGAGCACTGTTCACTATTTTTCCATGGATATTTCAGTCAAAATGCCTGATGAGCTTGAGCTATTTTAATTCATCCTTCCACAGGTAAGGGATGACACATGCACACACATCTGCACATGCTGAAATCAGCACGCTGCTTCTGTGAAACATGTAGGCACCCAAAATTGAATGGGAAATCCTATGTCAACACCATGGGTCACAACATAAAAGCAACAATTTTATAGTAAAATCAGGAAGCTCAGAGAAATATTCAAGCTTGATAAAGCTAAAAATGAAATGAAACTGAATTGCTTTGAATTTCCAAGTTTAAATGAAGTTTATTCTTTTCTTACTGGGAAAACCTGATTTGTCTGAGGTATTGTCATATTAAGGCAGTCATTCTGTAACTTCTAGTCTGGATAAAAAATTTACAAAAAATATATGTAGATCCAGACATCTTTCATGACAAGATGTAAATCAGATAATTGCAGCCCGCTGTAGTTTTCTTCCTATCTCAATGAGTGAAAAGGGTTACTGCTGGAAGCAGAAAGAAGTTGTCAGAAAGGGTGGCCAGATCAGAATATGCTTCTGCCATCTCCCTGTAATTTCCTGGGAAAGGGATTGATCTAACCTCAGTTTTAGCTGCCTAAAAGCTACAATCCAAACAAGTCATCAAACCATCCCTTGAACTGTCAGAGAAAGATGCACCTAGATAGCAGTTCTTCCTGTCTATCTTGAAACTACCTCTTAAAATGGGGAAAACTGCCCTTTGGATTTACTTAATTTTATCTGGGAATGGCAGGAAAAGCCCAGGGACCTGACTTTTAGAAGGCTTAATTGGCCAAGGTAAATCCCAAGCTAGGGGACCATAACTGGTGAGCAGTTGGTAAGTGAAGAGAATCAAAGATCCTTATTGTCTCTTTGACACTACTGACCTTGTTGTGACGTGCTCAGGAGATAATCTGTGAAAGCTCCATTAAGTGGCATTAATTTGGCTGATAACATTTCCTATTTAAATTCTGGGACCCTCCTTAATGTAAAAATGTTGGTTTTGTTTTGATTCTTACATAAGAGAATATGTCTCAATAAAGAGATAAATCATACAGCGTGAATAAGACACCTGCTATTACTTATTTATTTTTTCTTTTTTTCTTTTTCCCTTTTCCCTTCCTCTGTACTCTTTCCTTCCCCTATTGCTAGAAGTGCTGGAACAAAAAGTAACAGTGCTTTAAACTATGGGAGACTTCATAACATCAGAAATAAGAAAGTAAACTTTGAGGCTTTGCTGGGGCTGCAGAAACACTGCACAACATTAGAGAAGATAGAGAATATATTCCATGACCTGAAAGCAGAACTGACACTGAACCTTCTCTGCTTTTCTTTGACTGTAAGTTCCCTGAGCAAAGCCTGTCTCTTCCTTTGTATTATATAAAGATTTGGACAGCATGAGCCAAAACCCAATGTGGCTGGGGCTTTTTGTGATCTTGTAATAAGGGTGATCAGTGGGTTTAATATTGTGGCAAACCATACAGATATCTGGTATGTTCTCCAATATGGTAAGGTAATGGTTATTTTGCTTATGCTAGACACAGAAATTTTTCATTAATATAGGAAGCTTTAAATACAAAAAAAAGGCCATCAATATGGATAAAAAGATCAAATTTCTGAAAATGTGTCAAGAATGCTCTTTTCTTCTGAAAGTAGGTAAGTCCTTTCAGACGAACATCCTCTGCACTTTTATCATATTCTTATTAAGTTTCAGAATAAAAGACTCAAGATATTCATGTTCACATTTTTAATTCATCATATCTTTCTGTCTTTCTGTAGCTTTAAATAATTTTTTTTTTAACCTACTCCTTATTTTGTTCCTCTATTTGCAAAATGTGGATAGCTCCACTTTACCTTTCAAGGGTGATGTGAGGGTAAAATCCATTAATGATTTTGAGACCTTCATATTAAAGTTGCAAGGGCCATATAAGTACTTAGATGTCAAGAAATATTAAACAATCTGCTATGAACATCTCTGTTTCTAACTGCCTTTCCGTGGGTTCATTAGTGTGCACTCAGAGATGACCTTACTGTTGCTTGTGGCACCCTTTCAGATCCTGTTTAAAGCAGCTATTGAATGACTCACTGTGTTAGGGATATGGAAACTTTCCCAGAGTGCGTTTATGCTCTACTCTCTTACACTTCAGGAGATGGAGCTGATCAGGAAGGCTGTTAGAGACGACTGAATATATTTATAATGGGTAGACTATTCTCCCCTCCTTTGGAACATCTGCTGATGATTTAAAAAAAAAAATCTTCTGGCTGGGCTTGGTAGCAAGCAAACACAGGTTGTTTTTGTATCACTGATGATACATCTTCAGAGGATTACGCATGCCAGTTGCTTGACTTCAAGGAAAATTTTCATGCTGGAGTGATGACACAGATGTAGTGTTGATCTAAAATAATTTTTCTTTTGCCAGTGCTTCTGTTCTCTCTTTGCTGCTTTAGGGATGGTACCAAGCCATACAATTCAAATCCGAATTCAAAGATTCCTCAAATGTGAGTTCAGATGTAAGCTTTTCACTGGGTTGTTTTCAAAATTGGGATCATTCCTACCTGGTTCAATTTCTTTCTTTTTGTTTGTTCCTTCAGTGAAATTTGTAAGCCCGTGTTTTTGCCATCGCTTGCTGTTACTGTGAAAATTAGTATGATGTCGTAAATCTGATACTGTGACTTCAGATTCAGAGGAAATAGACTGTCAAGAAGCAAACAGAACCCTGCTGAGTACACAAGTGTTAGAGACTGATGAACTAGGAGCAAAATTTATGTTTATTTGGAAGAAAAAAAGGGAGCTAAACAAATATGAATGGCAGTGTAAGAAAAATCAAAAGCTTTTGAGACTGGCAGGATCTAATTTCAATTCAGTTGTTGTATTTCCTTTTGAGTTGCCATTTTGCTTTCCAGCGTCTCCTCTTCCTCTTTTTCTCTCCCTGACTGAAAGTCTCTAGTAATTTGACTGGGAGAAAAACTTTGAAAAAAATGTCATAAGTACTCAAGTCTGTATGAAACAGTTTATCTGGAAAAGGATAAATCACCTCAGCTGGAATTAATGCAAGTATCTGGTTTAAATGTCAAAATTAACTCTTTTACTGCTGGTCAAAAAATGAAAAAAAAAAAAAAAAAAAAGATGATCACCTGAGGAAAATTTGCATGATTTCTCATCTTCATAAAAGTCAGTGAAAAATACCCAAGAGATCAAGTGAATAGCATTTCTGAGCTTTGCTTATTTTTCTTTATTGAGCATGGAGGAAAAAAAAAGGGGAAAATTATTAGTAGAGAAGGGGGAGGGTATCCTTTGGACCAACTAATTAGTAGATAACATTATAAATCCAAAGACAGCATCCAACTTCAACAGAGGAGCAGAACCCCCAATGCTCCTAAATTTTTGGTAAGTAGGTGATAAAGGTATCTAAAGATGTACATGTAGTTTGAACATCTACTGCTATCACCACCTCCTTTCTCCCAGCTGAATTAGAACAATGGATCAAGATTCACAAATGTATATATTCAGTTGTAGCAAAACTCTGCATGGGTAGAAGGAAAAGATGGGCTATGATGATTAAAAAAAAAAGTATCTCCAATACTTGAAAATTAAGGTATGTTGTGCTTTCTGTAAGATATTCCTATGAGATACAGGGTAACACTGTTAGGATAAAACATTGGGATAACTAGAGGGAGACGGCAGAAGATCCTGGTGATGATTCACGGTCTGGAAAAACTGCTTTACAGTGAAAGAATTGAGATATTCAGTGTAGTTTATAAAAAAGAAATGGCTTATTCATGGTATGAATGCTTGCATGGGAGAAGATAATGATGGGTTCTTTAACCAAAGAGGCAAAGTTACTACAAAATTGGAGGGAAATTTAAAAAAAAACAACTTAAATTGGATATAGAGCATGTATGTTAAGAGCCAAGGCTATTTAAGCACTGAATGGGTGCCTAAAGATTCTCTTTCACTGGAAGGCTCTAAATATCCATGGGATGTAGTTTGAGAAATATATTTTAGTGCAGTCAGAAGTACTGGACTTGATAAGAGAGTTTCACCCAAGAAGCCTGTGGCCTGAGTGAGAAAAACTAGAGTTTCCATGTTTTCTAGCCTTGTAATCCATGAATATTGAATACACTGCTTTTGATGCAGCAAAACCTGTGTTCATGTTGCAGGAGGGGAGCTATTTCCATGATTAGACATGATAATAGATCCAAATTTCATATGATATAGGTGATTTACTAATGCATATTTGTAGATTAAGGAAATGAAGAGAGGAAAAGAGAATTAGTCTTTCATATAGCAGAGATATATGAAAATATAAGTTCAAATAATGCTTTTGAATGCTTATTTAGGATTCATTGTTATGTTGCATCTCTTCACAATGGTTTTAATTGCATTCCAGGTCACTATTTTGTTAATCATGATTTTAGTGTTGTTAGGGTCCTAACACTTTGCAGTATATCACAATAAAGATTAATGAACTGTCACGAGTAAGGTGTCAAGGCTATTTGGTTTAAATACTTTTTGGAAGAGTAATTTTGGCTCATGAGTTGTCAGAATTTCTACTGGACAGGTTTTATTTTAAAGTAGCATGAGACTATATGGCTTATTTGAACGCTAACGAGATGTTCTACTTTCAGCTTGCGAGAAGAACCCTACTGCATTTTCAGAGCCATATATTACCCTCTTCATCTTTGATCAATAGCTTGTATTTCTAGATAATAAATATATTTGGGGTAAGGGATGGGCAAGGGAGCATGAAAATGGAATAGAATAATGGCGTACATCTCAATATGTGCGTTTAGAAGTTGAAATGTTATTTTTATTGTAAAAAGTTTACATGTGTAAAATGTTCCAGTTTTCCAAGAATAAACAGTACCCTGCAAACAGTATCAAAGACATCAAGGACATTTTCTTGGATGAACTTTTTTTCTGTGCTACTCGTCGATCTTATGTTGTGAAATGTTCTGGCAATTTGTGAAGCAGTGAACAGATGAGCTTCCTGTGGTTCTAGGACGTGTCATGGATATTGGACCACAGTGTTTTTACTAATTACAGCTGAATACATTGCTGACTTGTAGTCAATGTGACTTAAAAAGGAGAAAATAGATATGCCAAGTCTTTGTGCATATTCATTAGACTGATATATTAAGAGAGAATTATTTATGAGAACATGCCATCTCACTGAAGTTATCAGAGGTCTTTTTTTTTTTGCTGTTTTTTGTTTTTTTAGCTTTGTGTTTCTAAAACACTGCCAGGAAAAGAGATGTTCTGGTACATGGATAATGAAGCATTGCATCAAAGATAGTTCTTAAGTGCAAATGTTCACAAAACAAATTGAGAAGGGTGGTGAATTATCTGGAACACTTGCTTTTTAAAATACTACCCTTTCCCACACACCCCAATAGATGGACACAAGATCAATGCTACTGTCTTGCTGGTCTGTGTTACAAAAATCCTGGCTTGAATTTCCTTTGCTGCTGCTGAGGATTGAAGAGATTTAGCCCAAAGCAGTGCTATTGCATAGACTGCAGTGGAAGGCAACTCTGATCATTCCTTTCACTGTCATCTTGAAGCATTGCAGTAAAACTGTGGCTTCTATGGAGTAATCTGTACTGAAAAGATATTCTTCTGCTCGCAGGTTTGCAGGGGGATGCATGACATGAAGCACAACCAGACATCTGCCCATTTCCCACCTCCTGCCCACAGAGTTTGGGTTCAAGGTTTAAATCTGAGTAGGCAGTCCCTTATATCTTAGCTTGAATTCTTAGATAATCCTTTGAAATCAGCTGAACTGCTGATGGAAGGATGTGCAACTCATGAGAATCTGGGGAGAGAGAGGGATTAGAATCAGGTCAAGTGCTGGCATTTTTAGCAGAGGCACCTAAGGGGTTTCTGGGCTGAATTCCTTTTTTGATTCTGCAGCAGGCTTGGCTTGGTCTCAGTTGGAAAATATAGGGATGAATCTTGTACTAGGGCTTGTCTTTGGAGGGAATCACTTTAAAAATAAATCAAGGTATGATCTCAGGTCAGAATCATTATTCTGCAATAATTTTTGGATAGATGATTGTCTTATATTTTAGCTTACTCTAGTTTTGGATGCAGATGAAATGAAATAGGGTGAAGGCAGAGTTAATGTGAAATAAAAATGTCCATGTGGCAAGCCATGTGGGTGCCAAATTATTAGTTAGAGCACTCAGTAATATTAGATCAACTCTTACAGGTGTTTATACAACTCCTCTCCTGTCAATAATAGAGAACATGGGTCACTAGAGTTGTCAATCAGGCTCGCTGTTTATATTTATTTCTAGTGTTACTAAAAAAATTTTTTTTGAGTATTAATTACAGAATCACAGAATCACAGAATCGCTGAGGTTGGAAGGGACCTCTGAAGATCATCTAGTCCAACCCACCTGCTCAAGCAGGGTCACCTAGAATACGTTGCACAGGATCACGTCCAGGCGGGTTTTGAATATCTCCAGAGAAGGAGACTCCACAACCTCTCTGGGCAACCTGTTCCAGTGCTCTGTCATCCTCACAGTGAAAAAGTTTTTCCTCATATTCAGATGGAATTGTCTGTGTTTCAGTTTGTGCCCGTTGCCTCGCGTCCTGTCACTGGGCACCACTGAAAAGAGTCTGGCTCCATCCTCTCGACACCCTCGCTTCAGATACTTGAACACGTTGATAAGATCTCCTCTCAGCCTTCTCTTCTCCAGGCTAAACAGGCCAAGCTCTCTCAGCCTTTCCTCATAAGAGAGATGCTCCAGTCCCCTAATCATCTTTGTAGCCCTTTGCTGGACTTGCTCCAGTAGTGCCACATCCCTCTTGTACTGGGGAGCCCAGAACTGGACACAGTACTCCAGATGTGGCCTTAGCAGGGCTGAGTAGAGGGGGAGAATCACCTCCCTCGACCTGCTGGCAACACTCTTCCTGATGCAGCCCAAGATACCATTGGCCTTCTTGGCCACAAGGGCAGATTGCTTCCTCATGGTTAACTTGGTGTCCAGCAGCACTTCCAGGTCCTTCTCTGCAGAGCTGCCTTCCAGCAGGTCAACCCCCAACCTGTACTGGTGCATGGGGTTATTCTTCCCCAGGTGCAGGACCCTGCACTTGCCTTTGCTGAACCTCATGAGGTTCCACCTCTCCAGCCTGTCCAGGTCTCTCTGAATGACAGCACAGCCCTCTGGTGTATCAGCCACTCCTCCCAGTTTTGTATCATCAGCAAACTTGCTGAGGGTGCACTCTGTGCCTTCATCCAGGTCATTGATGAAGAAGTTGAACAAGACTGGACCCAGTACTGACCCCTGGGGGACACCGCTAGCTACAGGCCTCCAACTAGACTCTGTACTGCTGATCACAACTCTCTGAGCTCTACCATTCAGCCAGTTCTCAATTCACCTCACTGTCCACTCATCTAGCCACACTTCCTGAGCTTGTCTATGAGGATGTTATGGGAGACAGTGTCAAAAGCCTTGCTGAAGTCAAGGTAGACAACATCCACTGCTCTCCCCTCATCTACCCAGCCAGTCATTCCATCATAGAAGGCTATCAGATTGGTTAAGTATGATTTCCCCTTGGTGAAGCCATGCTGACTACTCCTGATCACTTTCTTTTCCTCCACATGCTTGGAGATGGTCTCCAGGATGAGCTGCTCCATCACCTTTCCAGGGATGGAGGTGAGGCTGACTGGCCTGTAGTTCCCTGGGTCCTCCTTCTTGTCCTTTTTGAAGACTGGGGTGACATTGGCCTTCTTCCAGTCCTCAGGCACCTCTCCTGTTCTCCATGACCTTTCAAAGATGATGGAGAGTGGCTTAGCAATGACATCCGCCAGCTCCCTCAGCACTCGTGGGTGCATCCCATCAGGGCCCATGGATCTGTGGGTGTCAAGTTTGCTTAAATGATCTCTAACCCCATCCTCCTTGACCAAGGGAAAGTCTTCCTTTCTCCAGACTTTCTCTCTTGCCTCCAGGGTCTGGGGTTCCTGAGGGCTGGCCTGAGCAGTAAAGACTAAAGCAAAGAAGGCATTCAGTAACTCTGCCTTCTCTGCATCCTTTGTCACCAGGGCACCCACCCCATTCAGCAAAGGGCCCACATTTTCCCTAGTCTTCCTTTTGCTACTGATGTATTTGAAGAAGCCCTTCTTGCTGTCCTTGACATCTCTCACCAGATTTAATTCCAAACGGGCCTTAGCCTTCCTTGTCGCATCCCTGCATACTCTGACAATGTTCCTATATTCCTCCCAAGTGGCTTGTCCCCCTTTCCACTTTCTGTATACTTCCTTCTTCTGGTTGAGTTTTGCCAGGAGCTCCTTGCTCATCCATGCAGGTCTCCTGCCTCCTTTGCTTGACTTCCTACTCATAGGGATGCACCGCTCTTGAGCCTGGAGGAGGTGATGTTTGAATATTAACCAGCTCTCTTGAATACCCCTTCCTTCTAGGGCCCTAACCCATGGGATTCCTCCAAGTAGGTCCCTGAAGAGGCCAAAGTTTGCTCTCCTGAAGTCTAGGGTTGCGATCCTACTTGGTGCCCTGCTGCCTCCTCACAGGATCCTGAATTCCACCATCTCGTGGTCACTGCAGAAAAGGCTGCCCCCAACCTTCACATCTTCCACCAGTCCTTCTTTGTTTGTTAGTACGAGGTCCAGCAGCACACCTCTCCTTGTTGGCTTCTCCACCACCTGTGTCAAGAAGTTGTCACCAACGCTCTGCAGGAACCTCCAGGACTGTTTGTGCCTAGCTGTGTTGTCTTTCCAGCAGATATCAGGCTGGTTGAAGTCCCCCATGAGAACCAGGGCCTGGGATCGTGAGGCTACTTCCAGCTGTCTGTAGAAGGCCTCATCGACTTCCTCTTCCTGATCAGGTGGCCTGTAGTAAACACCCACAACAGTGTCACCCATGCTAGCCTGCCCTTTAATCCTTACCCATAAGCTCTCGACTCACTCTTCATCCACTCCTAGGCACAGCTCAATACATTCCAGTTGCTCTCTCACATAAAGAGCAACTCCACCACCTCGCTTTCCTGGCCTGTCTTTCCTAAAAAGCACGTAGCCATCCATGACAGCACTCCAGTCATGTGAGCTATCCCACCATGTCTCTGTAATGGCAATGAGATCATGGCCCTGCGACCGCACACATATCTCTAGTTCTTCCTGTTTGTTCCCCAAGCTGGGTGCATTGGTGTACAGGCATTTCAGGGAGGTGATCGAGCATGCAGGTTTCCCAGGAGGGGTAAAAGAGGGTCCTCCATAGCCACATCCCATGCGCACTTCCCTGGCTGCATTCACCTTTTGGAGGCATCCTGACTTGAGCAGTCTTTTGCCAACTACCCTGGCACTATAACTCTCCCCTTCCCCTGTCTTTCCTTGTTTAAAGCCCTCCTTACCAGGTTGGCCAACCTGTTGGCAAAGACCCGCGTGCCCCGCCTCGTGAGGTGGATCCCATCTCTCGCCATCAGTTGTCGATCTTCAAACAGGGTCCCATGGTTGTAGAAACCAAAACCCTGTTGCCAACACCAGCGGCGCAGCCAGTTGTTAACTTGAAAAATCTGTCTCCTCCTCCTCTCATCCATCCCCCACACTGGCAGGATTGAGGAGAAGATGACCTGAGCTCCCAGACCCTTGACCACCATCTCCAGAGCTCTGAAGTCCTGCTTGATGGTCTCCAGTTTGCCCTTGGTGTCATTAGCGCCCACATGGAAGAGCAGCAGTGGGTAATAGTCCGAAGCATGGACAAGCCTTGGCAGTCTTTCCATGACATCTCTCGCACGAGCCCCTGGCAGGCCACAGACCTCTCTAGACATGAGGTCAGGTCGGCAGATAGATGCCTCCGTCCCCTGCAGCAGGGAGTCCCCCACAACAATCACCCGCTGCTTCTTCCGGGCGTTCCGGCAAGGCACAGGGTCTGTTGTCCCAGGTACTTCCCTTGCAGCCATGCCCATCTCCTCCTCATCCTGGAAGGCACTAAACCTGTTCTTCAGCTGCAAGTCTTCGGGAGGAGTAGGAGCCTTTCTCCTCCCACGAGCAGTGACCAGTTTCCAGCCTTCTTTTACAGTGCTATGATGTACCGTTTCACACAGCACAGAGCCTTTGAACATGATCAGCTAAAAACCATGAAAAACACATGGACTAAATCTTCAAGCTGCTCAAAATCCATCTAGGAGGAAAAGTTCCTCTTATTGCAACATACATATGTATCATATTTATACAAAGAATGGCGCATTAGAATTTTAGGTGAATAAAGAAGTTATTTATGGAGTAGCTCTAAAACATTGGAGCTTCTAATATAATCACAAATAACTATAACTGATTGGAAAAACATTTGCTCTTTAATGTCAGCCCAAAATTTTTTAGAGAAAAGATTGTTTCCTTTGTTTTTTTCCCATCAGAAATGCTGAAACTGATCACAACAAAGTTTTCATGTTGTTTCTAAACAACCTTTCAAAAATGGTTTTGAGGAGTGCGTAAGAAATTGGAGGGAGCAAATCTAATTTTCTATTTCTATTCTGCTTTCTAACAGGGCAAAAAAGACCCTAAGGAACAAGAAAGAGTGTTCTCATCTTCTCCTTCACTCCTAATTCCTGTTTCAGTCCTTTCTGTTTCTCAACCCTTCCTTTAAAAAAGAGAGACAACCAACTGGAAAGAAAAGCAGAAAATATCCTAAACCCTATGTGAAAAATTGTAAGTTTTGCATTTCCACAAAATGCAACCAAAGAACAATTTCAGATGAAGTGCAATGGTATGGTTTTCTTTTGAACTGCTGTGTCAACTAAATTTGAGGTTTTGAATTTTTTGTTGGAAAACTGGGAGGCTTAGTCAAAATTACCTTGTTCTAACAGAATGTGTAAAAATGAAACATTTCATCCGGGAAATTTTTCAGTACTTGCAGCACCTTGATTCATGAAGCTTTGTGTATGTATAAAATTTCTTCTTAACTTTATTGTATGTGCTGGTCAGGTCTGTACTGTATTTCTTTGTACGCTGTTGTGCTGTTCTAGAAGTGCCAATTTTTATGTGGGATGTGAAACTGAGTTTCTTCCTGCTTGTAATAACTGAAAATATGATGAGCTGCTCTAAATGTAGAGGAATTATTCACCTTTCAGTCCTGGAAATTGCCAACTTTGTAATTACATATTATTTCCCATGGTGCTCACCTTATTTCTCTGAGGGTAGCATTTTTCTGACAAACATCTTATATGTATAGGCATTAGGATTTTCATAGGTGATGGGTCCCAATTTCATAAAGGTATTTGATTCTGTCTTGCAATAACTATTAGTTCAAGGTTTTATAAAGGCAAATTTAACATCAAAATGAGTTTTGTAGAACAAGTAGTTTCAGATACTTTCAGCTATAAGCACATAGTTCTTTGGACACTGAAATAGAATTTAAGTGCCCAAAAACCTTTGCAGATTTTGGTCCTTAGAGAACTGGAGTTCGCACAAATTCCACACACAGTCTATGGTTAAATCTGTAAAATGTCTTGAGACCCGTTTGATCCTTGATAAGTTGGCTTAGTTATGGTAGACAGACCGAGCAAGGAAATTAAGAGGTACAAGGAGTATATTAAGCACCTCCACACTACAGTGGGAGAGAGAAGAGCTGAAATCTCTGTTCAGATGGAAAACATGGATCTTGATATGGGAGCTAAAGAATGTTGTAGGGAGGCAATAGTACATGCTGAGAATAACAAGCAAAGACCGATATTTAGGAACCTGACACATTTCTGAAATGTAGCTCAGTCATTATTTTGCGTGTTATTGTACGGGTCGGATTCTTAAAAATGCATCTAATGTTGGATACTAAAAGTGCCTGCTGTCATGCTGCAATAATAATTGTAATTAATTGTTGGTAATAGTTAGCTGTATATAATGTTGTTTATCTCAGAGCAGTTCACAAAGATCATCAATATTACTGTCCCCACTGGGAAAGTGTCCTTTTTTTTAAGGAAGCAAACCGGTAGCAGAGTCAGGTCTTGAATTCAAATTTCCCTAGTCCTAGCCCTTCGCCTTATTCTTAACTCACACTTTCAGGAGAAAGTGTGATTCAACTTTTTGTCCTGTTCTATCCTCAAAACCCTTTCTTTACAGCCCCCCTTACCTTCTTATGAGTGACTTCAGTTCTTTTTGACCCTTAATGTCATTTTTTTGTCACTCACCTCTGAGAGTTCCTTACTTTTACCTCTTACAGTATCCACATCTGAATGTTAAAATCTGGATGTCTACAGTCAAACAAGCACAATATTTAGGCCTGGGTAAAAAACCTCCTTGCAGAGCTGTAAGTGATAAAGAGTGAAACTGGATACAAATAGGAGGTACAGTGAAGTTATCTGGCCAATTATTTCACCTATGGACATTCAGACCTCTAAACCACAAAATCCACTACTGTTGATACCAGCTGGTGACTGTTTAAAATGAAAAAGAGAATGATCATCTATATAATCTGAACAGTCAAAACTAAAGCATGTGAATGGGCAGTGTAGAAAATCTTGCTGTTGCCTCTGCTTTTCCTGTTATGCTGATATAACTTGTCACAAATTTCTTGCTTTTATCCTGAAGATAGTATAAAGATCATTGCCTTCTGTATCATAAAATCCAGTACTGTCTTATTTCACAGCTGCTTTTTTGACTGTTAAATACAATCACATTTAGAGAGGATTTTCCAGCTGTTCAGTCATATGATTTCTTAGCTTATGTGGTCTAGTAAGAGGTTCTGCAAGTGTTCAGCAGTATACTTGGCAGACTGATACTAGTCTTTTTGTTTATACTGCTTGTCATCTCAAAGTCAGTCAATCAATGAATGCTTTTCTTCTTTGATTCTGAAGTGAACTCCTCCATAGCCATACCATACACTGAGAAGGATTTGGTTTCACCTTTTTTCTATTGCTTCAGGTGACTGAGGGCATTTATGGCTAGATCAGTGCCTGCATGTTTACTCTCCAGGATAATTTGCTGGTCCAATTTACTTTCTTTATGTTACAGAAGTTCTTCCCATAAGAGTTACTGGCCTGTTTAGGAGCCAGATCTGAAATATGAAATGCATCAGAACATTCTGGTTCAAAACAAGTGTTTGTTCATAGAATATGCTACCTGCTTCAGCTCAGCACATCCATTACTTCACTCTGTTAGTTTATGTATATATTAAGGATATATCCTATGTATAATCTCTGTCACAGGATTTTTGTTAATACTCTTTTTCCTTGCCCCACCTGTTTTTTTTTTGTTTTTTTTTTGGGGATGAATTTAATACTCCTGAACAGTAATGAATAAGTGGTTTACAATCTTCCAGATGCTTTCAGACCATCCTGCCAATGTATTTCAAAGCTTTTATTGCAGTGTTCATTTATTGAATAACTTGTTTATAAGAAAGAAGTTTAGCAGCATGATATATTCAGGTCTGGATATTTTCAGCTGAGGCTCTTGCCCAGGCTAAGATGAATCCCAACAGCAATGGTTATGGACATCATGTCCAACTGTTACAAAGTGGTCAGAGAGAGTGGTTTGTCTTCATCTGAACCATTGCCTCTATCTACAAACATCAATGACTTTTGATCACTATTAAGATTGTCTAATGATTTTGGAAAATTTCTCTTTTGTACTGTGGAGTGACTTACAGTTCAGGAAACCAGCAAATCTTACAAGGTTTTCTAACACAATATATTGATCTAACTTCAAAGGAAGGGGAAGGAAGAAGAATTAGGAGGATTAAGAAAATACATAAATGGTGAGAAAAGCTGTGCTCTTGGAGCAAGATATTTGATGTCAGGAATTTATTTAGAGTTTTCTTTAAAATTTCAGAGAAAATATCAAATTACTTCTCAAGCCCAAACTGGAAAACCTTTTTTCCTGGCACATGTCTGTGCACCAGTACAGGTTTAGAAGCAGTGACAGAGGAAGTGAATTTATGATAAGAACCTAGTCTTTTCCCCAGTTCCTGGTAGAGTTCTGGACGCCTAACTTGCTATGCAGAACAGGTGAAATTTGATCATCTGTCTGCAGATGTAACTGTCATGATTTGATATTTTAAAATCCCATTAATTTGGAGTTATAAGGAAGTGTCCCAAACTATTTTCTTTAAGCTTGTTTTGTCCAAAACATGTGAAAGAACCATTAGAGTAAATTCACTGCATGTAGACTTAATGTAGAATGTTTATACTCATGGGTTATAGGAAACTTCTCTGTCACAGTCTTTACTGTTATCAAGATGTTGGTACTTTGCTTACTGCAGTTAAAAAGAGAAAAAATTATTGTAGCTCCAGTTTATTAGGTATCAGATATTTCACAGCTGCATTACTGGAGGAACTGTTAAACTTCTGACGTGACATTTTGGAGCACTATTATTTGTGAAATTTGGCTATGTTATGCAAAAAACAACTCTTATGATTTGGACAAAGAAACTGCATATATTTCACCAGGAAGGCAAATACAGATTTGAGATGTGTGCTTCTTTGAAGCTCTTTAAAATTCTCACCTTAAATCCATTTCTTTATGTCACATTCAGAATTGGAAAAGCCCCTCAGTTTCATGGACCTTGTGTTGTGGTAACTGTTGTTAAAATTGACTTTTGAATAACAACTGTTGTATGTGTGATTTTATAAAGTTTGTGTTCTTGTAGCTGGCAAGGAAAGTTACTAGACTAGACTTTCACAGCTAGAAAATTAACTCCAGCTCTATCTGAGATTCCTGTTGAGTGAATAAAGTCATATTTTCATTAAATTGCCTTCAGTTATGTTTTAAGTAGAATTTTAGGGATTGACTGGAATGGTCACTGAAAGGAACTGAAGAGAGTATTTGTGGGGCGAAAGTTTTAAACCCATAATAATGACTATATGCAATGACTATATATGGAAAGCTAATTCAATTCTGTTCTTCTGAAAAAAATGAAACGTGACCTAAACGTTAGTGCAATGAAGGCAATTTTGAAAAAATGTATACTACAACAAACCTTTAAAACAGAAATTTTGTGTTTAAAGTGCCTATAAGTGCCTAAAGTTTAGTGGAAACTTCTCTGTCTTGTTTGTGTGTGTGCATGCTATTGCTTTAGTTTTGTTTCAATCAAAGCATAAGGCTTAAATCAGACATATGAAGAGGCTGCATTTGAAAAACATGTTTGCTAATAGTTATGCACCCAGGTCTTATGGAAGTCACCCTCTGTAGCCATGACGCTTGATTCTTGGGAATTACTTTTCCAGGAGACTAGTCCCAGAATATCTAAATTTGTGTGCAGAAATACTGGATTAGAATTATTTACTAAGTGATAAATTATTTCATAAATGATGACAAAAATAGTAAACTCTAAATTTTCAGTCTAAATACTGTTTGAGAATGCTATTACACGTAATCCTATTGTAATCTATGTAATGTTATAAGGACTAGAAGCCCCTAGTTAGGAATATGATCTTTCTGTACTAAGTGCTGCTGCAAAATACAAATGAAGATCCCTGCCAGAGCTGTTTTACAAGTGCAGGCCCTGGCCTTAAGATTCGGTGCTTTGTTCAAATGTACTCGCTCCTACTGATGTCTTCAAACCCTTCCACTAAGTTCTGCTTTTCAAATTTAAATAAGCTTCACTGATACCTAAGCTTCATGCATGTCTCTTTCACTTCAAAAACACAGTTCTGGAAAATACATTGTAAATTCAATCACTGCTTGCAAGACTGTACTGCAGCCCTCAATACTTCCTGTGGATTCCATGCAGCAATTGGATTTTGTTTTCCAGATGTATATGCAAATTAATTTAGAGTACCTATGGGAAATTAAAATAACATTTTTGCAAAAGTTGTATTTTGCAAGTTATTTGAACATATGGAATTATTGGTCTATTGAGAAAGATTTAGACCAACTGTTTAATTATGAAACCGTGGCATTTGTTCGGTCTGGGAACATCTCAGGGATGCTATGTATAAGCTGTTTACAGAACCTCATTGCTTTAGAGACTGTACCAGCATAATAAAGGCTTTGTTTCATCATATGCTTACAAGGACACAAACTGTACTGCCAGAGATCAGAGATTTTCCCAGGACTATAATCCCATACCATAGCTGGCAAATCTCCTGGAGTTCTTAAACTCTATGTACATGGAGATAAAATGTATGTAAACAAATACTGCGAATTATATGAACAGCACTTTATTATCAAATGCTGTAAATGGGTACAGTAACCTCTCATTGTAATTACAGGCTGATTATAGGCTGATATTTATGCTTTTTTTTTTTTTTTTAACAAGAACATGGTAGAAAATGGCAGAGTTACTAGAGAAGTGTTTGTTTACCATAGGCCCAAAGCTTTTGAGGGTTCCTTTAAAGGGAACATATCTCCTGCTATACATAAATGCTTTCAGAAAAGGATTTTTTAATTGTGTGGTGAACAGGAATGCAAATGGATAATTGCTTGCTCTTGATTTTGTAATAATTAAAATTTTGAAAAGACCAAAGGTACAGAGATCTACCATATGTTACATAGTGCATACCCCAGTGGCATGATGTGCCATGATAAATGTACCCATCCGTCTGTCCACATACTATATATATACACACTATAAACAGGCCTACAGCTGCATTTTTACACCTTTGAAAGCAGGGCAGATTTTTCCCTTGTGTATTTGTCCTGGGCATGAATGTTCAGACAAAGCCATTCCTTTCAGATCAGGACAGTGTTGCTCAAGAGAGGCAGAAAAAATTTTCCAACAGGGCAAGTTGTTGCCTTGCCTGCAGGATCAGTGTAATCCTCTTTAAGTGTATGCTGGCTACCATGACAGTTGTGGAGTCAAGCAGACAGAGGATCTGACAACACACTCCTCCCCAGGTTTCCCCACCACAGTGAGAAAGCCAAGCATTTAGGCTGCTTTGCTGCGTTGAAGTCAAATACCAAGGCCCCTCCACTCCCTTATTCTTATTCAACAAAAAGAAGATAACGATTTGCTACTAAAATCCATATATTCAGGGAGATTCCAGCTCTGGTGAGTGACGTGCAGTGCTTTCATTGTTTTGTTCATCTGTTTTCCTGTTAGACTTTGTTCTGTTAGAAAAAGCCTCCTGGCAGGCTTTTTTCATTAGTACTGATAAAGGTGCTGCTGATAACATTAGTGGCCCTTCCAGTCCCATCCTGAAACCATTAAAACTGGTCCTGAGGAACAGCAATCAGTTGTAGTGATACAACCAAAAGTTAAATGTACATCCCCTTTCATCCCCTTCTACTCCTTAAATTATTTTTGTTTGGAGAGATTCTGGCCTCAGTGGGTGGTGTGAGGTGATCATGAAGAAGGATCAAATGCTATTCTCTTTTCAACATTTTTGAAAACTCATGTGCTTATAGGCTCCATTCAGCCAGTCTTGCTGCTGTTAAAATCAGTAGTCAAACTCTGTGAAGAAAAGTTGGCCCTTCTTAGTGCTCTACAAGGATATTTAGATATAGTGCCTGTGTATTGCCTAGATTGACTGTTTCTCCTGCAGTGCTGGAGGCTGGTTTAACTCCCACTGAATTTTGTGAATTTCTATGACAGTTGGATTAGAAAATACTTTTAACAGGTACTTTGATGCTTTAAATGTTGATGAATCTGAAGGGTATTTGGAGACTTGGCATGACAGGTGGAAAAAAAAATAAGTGGCAACAGAAAAATCTGTGCCCTGAACTGTCTTGAAACAATTGGTAAGCAGTGCACGGTAATGGAAACTTAAAAAGGCTCTGTTCATCAAAAATGAAACTTGAGAAGTTTTACAATGCTTCAGTAATGAAGAGACTTAAAAAAAAAAAGAAAGAAAGAAAAAAAAAAGAATTCTTGGCTCACTGTAGCACTATAAAGTAGGCTATTTCTTTCATTCTGCTCCCTATGGACCTCATTCTGCAACAAAGCCAGTGGTATATAGACCTTCACAACTCCACAGAGTGTCTCTTGGGGTTAAGTATACTCCATAAAGACTCAAAGAGTTGGACTAATAGGTCCAGTTGCAGGGCTGAGATCTTTGCTTGTAAAATTGACATCTCACAGATGGAGCAAGAATCAGTATGATAATCCTTATACATGTAGAGGAGAACATAGAATGAAGAATTCTGAGCAAGTAGATATTTTTTAAGATTGTTTACTGGTAGACTAAAAGGTTAGTAGTATCCATTTATAATTCATTATTTCCTTCTCTTTGAAAGATCACTTAACTGGATGTTCTAATATCAGCTCGTATACAATATGTATATGACAGTACTATCAGAGATGGTTCTCTCATGTATTTGTGATGATTATAACACTGTATTTGTGACTCTTCTTCCACACAAAATACTCTGGAGAGTACATTTGGACTTGGAGTACTCTGGACAGTACTTACTGGAGAAAAAGGTATTTTGATATTTCTCTCAACTCATATAGATTGCAGCATCTTTAAAAGCAATGTAGGAGACTCCTTGAAATTTATTTCAAAACTACTTTTTTAGTATTTTTTTTCGTTCCATTCAAGAACAAGCATGTGGTCTTTCTGCAACCTGGTAGCAAACAAATAAAATGGAAAGGACAGCAATTACATAAATTTTCTTAGCAAATGATATCAGTTTAGATGGTATGTGATATCTGATACTCCAATGAAAGGACAGCAGTGATAGTTCTCCTTCAGTAAAGGAGACCTAGGGTGGAAAGATGAATCTTATTTAACCTGAACAGTTCTTACTTCCATACACCCAATTTCAAAACATTTACGTCCAATGAAAATATGCTTGGACTGAACCCTACTGGGTTCTTGGTGCTTTATTGAAAGTGTTTCCCATACAGTAGTTCTCCATGTTTCCAGTTTAGTTCTTATTTCCTGTCAGAAAAGAATATATTGACTGACCCTCTAATTATGAAATGTATCTGATACAGATAAGTGAAAAAAGGTGTGAGTCAGAGGTAGATATAGAGTAAGACTACTGATAACTTGCTCAAATATTGTATTTGCTTTACTTTGTCTTTGCCAGCTTGTGTGTTTGAGCATTACAAAAGATTGAGCACATGTGAGCAAACAAGTCTCTTACCGTAATCTATGCTGCTAACTTCTCTTTGTAAATGAACTGGAAGATGAATTGCTATTCTAGAGTTTCTAGGGTCTGGATCTCTAATTATGTAAGGTTTTTTTGGTACTGTGAAGTGGTTGCAGGGATGTAGACATCTCCTGGAATCAGAAAATTCTAATACTTTAATTTTGGTGACCAGAAAACTTGAAATGAAAGCCTTTGCAAGACAGATGTCACTCTTGCAAATAACAAATAGTTACTAGTCCTGAATTGTGAGATTTAATAAATGAGATAGGGGTTTTTGTTGCTTTTTGTTTTTGCATTCTGATTTGTTAATATTGGAATATATTTAGCTCCTCCAGTTCACATCTTCCCCTTGGTCCAGAGGGTTAGTATTTACTGTAAGTGCAGCCAAGATTCTTGCACCAATTTCAGCAGCTGGAGCTTTCACAATCACCAAATGTTGTGAGAGTCCATAATAACATGCAGAAATGTTTATTAACAGTTGTCCATTTCTTTCTTTAAGATTCTTTTGGGAGGACTTTGAGCTATGAAGTTGTGGAATCTTTGGAAGTTAACATGGATTATAATCAATGTATTCCAGTTAATCGGGACAAGGAAATTAGTCAGTTCCTTGTAGTGGTCCCCATGGATCACCACATCTTCAGTACCAGAACTTTAGCCAGACTGGAACAAGTGAAGTCACCTGAACTTTTCACTCTGAGGAAGGTTTGGGAAAATGTGTACAAGACCTCCATACTTTCCTAGAAGCAAAGAAGCCTGGGTGGATGATTGCCAAGTGTATCATGCCAGGAGTTGTTGGGATCTCCGACACATTCCAGTGGGAATATTAACAGGTCTGCATATTGCTGGGTAAAGTCTTGCAAACTTTCAAGAGTGCTGTGAATCTCTACTGTTTAATGTATGTACGGTTTGTGCTCCCCAGTTGTCCAGAAACACTCAAAACTCTGCAAATACCTTATGAAACTCTCACACCCAGACAGCTCTCCAAACATTCCTTCTCCCCTCTTTAAGCATATGTAGTCTCTGAATCCTAAAACCATCTGGAAGTATAAGCTATAGGCTTCCAATCATCACCTTGTAATAGGATTAGCACCCCATCAAGCCTACAGATGCCGGGCATCTGCTGAAATAGCTGTAATACTTTGAAATAGAAAATGTTATTAAAAGGGTGTGTGGAGCCTGATCCAAAGTTCACCGAAGTCAGTGAATTCTGCTGCCCTGCATGCTTCATTGGTTTTTGGTTTTAATCCATTGTCCACAATGGCTTTGAATCCTCTGGCACTTTATCCCATGCCATCGTAGACCAAAGCATCTCATAAAGACCAACAGAGAGGTATTTTGTCCCCTTATGCTGTGTGAAAGAACTGAAAAAAGCAGCTACCAAAATCCTATTCCTATCATGGCAAGACCACTCTGTGGAAGACTTCTAGAACTTCTGTAGTCCTTGGCACTGGGACGGTAAGAGAGGAATATGTCAGGTATAGGCCTTTTAGTACTTCAATGTCTCCTAACAGCACTGTAGCCTGTAATAGAGTCCAGCAAAACTGCAATTTAGATTTTGGATCGTCTAAATTACATTGCAGGCAGAAGTCAAGCAGCCTAGAATCAGGATGTGAAAGTGTTTGAAAGCTTTCTTTGCTCTCCCTCCTGCTGCATGCGGGTTCTCTGCTGTGCCTCCTGGAAGAGCAGCAAGGAGCCTTGCCCCTAAGCTGCATGCCCCTTACTAAGCTAAAGTTGTTCTGTAAGTTTATCAGAGTGACAAGAGACTTCAGTTCTAACGTAAAAAAAGAAGTTACCATTGAAGACATGGCTTTTACTATTTTGGAGGTTCTGCAAAAGCCCATGTCCATCATAAATGTCAAGATCTTTTATATGAATTACATGTAGCATACATTTTTCTCAGTCTAGTAGATTTATTAGCTTTCAGAGCTTATTTGACTTTATTTTTTTGTTCTTTCTTGGACATCCCATAGAAAAGTGTGACCTATATCAAACAACTAGTCCTTCCAGGTATTGCAAATTTTAAGTTATTTGGAAAATTCCTAAAGTAGTACCATTTTTGACCAGGAGATGACAATGGCTCTGTCTTTCAAGAAGCATTAGAAAGGTTATCAGGGAGTATTACTTGCCCACTGAAAGGTGGGCGTGAGTTCAAGTACTTTGCTGGATCTGGAATATACTGAGGAAATATACATTCATAGTAGTGTCAATATACATACATGATAGTAGGTTTTGGGTTTTTTTTTGTAGTTGTTGCCTTTTTTTTTTTTTTTTTTTTTTAGCAGTGAGGGATTTCTGCTGCAAAAGTGTGATATGAGTCAGGATCTAAACTTCCCCAAGAAACAGCAGGCATCTGTGTTTCTGTTCAGATTCATGTTTTCATTTCACCCATCAGGGACAGGAATCTAATGATGTTTGGATTCAGATCTGCACATCATACAAAGACATTTCAGTCTATGTTTTTGGTGTGGACCCATCTAGTCTTTAAAGTAAGGTCAAGAGAACTGTAAAGGACTGGAGCTGAAAGTCAAATTAGAATTTCTTCAGATGGGAAGGCATGCATTAGCTGACAGTAAAGGAATTTTAAGAGGCAAGCACCAGCTGTTACACTAATAGAAGAAAGACGGAACACATTTGACCTGGCAATTGGGGACTTTATTGTAGAAGAACAAAAGGACAGACTAAAGGCACATGAAAAGTCTTATGATTGAATGGGGGTGGAGGTATGAGAAAGAGGGGAGGGGGAGGAAATTGCACGTGTCTTTGATTCTCATTTACAAACTGGCCTGATCACAAATGAAAATTAAAATGCAAATTGATTTTGTCTTTTCTCATAGATTGTAATGCTTATAAGAACAAACTTGACTCAGATTATTCATGTTGGGCTTAATTTGCTCATCGAATTGCATTTTCCTGAATCAGTTGAAGTAGGCAAATACTATCTGAGCTGTCACCTTCCCTTGAGTATCTACTTGGAGCCAGGTACCTTTAAATTGTAGCCGTAGATTGCCTACAGTGAATTGTGTCACTGCTTCCCTCTCCATTGGATCTGCCCACACTGTTTTTCTGGCCAGCATGCCTTCCCTCTGGGATCAAACTGGATAGCTGGGAGTCCCTGGCAGGGATGGGTGATGGACTGTGGGAAAAGCACATCCCCAAGTCCCAGAGAGGCACTCTGCCTTGTGGGGCCCTGCCCCCTGGGATGCTCTGCCAGCCGTCAGGAAGCTGAGGGGTGTCCAGATTCAGGGTTAGGACTCTCCCTCACTGATGGAGGGGTCATCTGCAAAACTTGGATCAGCCTTCTGGCTCACATTTGCAAATATTTGAATCTGAGATTTTGATCTGTGTTTTCTGTAGTAAGGAATGAAGAAAACTGATTTGAATAAAATGAAAATGATCTCAGTGATCGCTCTAGAAATGAACTGAAACAGAATCTTTTCTTGCTGTTTGAAATTGCTTTAACTTTCCATTGTTTGAAAAAAAATGTTAATACTTCTCTTTTTGTCATCTTTTTTCCAGATTTGGCAACAAAAATTGGCTACCCTTGCAGAACGTCTGCTGTGTTGGTCATGTCAGCCAGGAAATGCACAGTCTTCTAACTGGTAAATGAATTGGTTCTTTGCTCATTTCATATTTAGACTGGTCATTTGTAAGTGCTGTTACTAGTTACTGATTTAATAATTTGGCACCTTGAACAAATATAAGGCTATACATCCAAAATGAAAATAAGATAAATGTATAACTACTAGAATAATACAACTTTGGAATGAAAGGTAACTTTGAAATAAAAAGTTGAAAAATGCTTAGAAACAGTGACATTTCAACAAACTAGTATTTTTAGTTATAAAATATTTCAGTGAAATGTCTCCAGGGATCTCTGATAGCCATATTTGTCTAGTTATTCAAATGTAACAGTGTTATGTGTGGAATATTGAATTGACTGATGAAGGAGTCAGCCACTCAGATTCATTTGATCATGAACCACTCCTGTAGGCATTTCCTAAAATTCTTATCTAAGCCTTATACTGCAAAAGGAATCTTTTCAAGGCTGGCTGGTACCTAGTTAAGACAACTAGTTTTAGTTATGTGAGAAGCTGTGAAAGGGCTTCCATCTTTTTCTGGGACTTAAACATGATTGCAACTCTTGTGCTGGGTAAGCTGATAATTATTTCTGTATGATAGTAAGAAATATGGAAAAATAAATGCAGGGTGAGTGAGTGTGGCATGCCATTTAGTTTCACTGACGACTAACTTTATATTTTAGAAAGAAGGCGCAGGTCTGTAAAACATAATAAGAATAGAAAATCCATTGATTTATTGTTTCAATAATATATTTATGAGACAGACCAAATGTGTCCAGTAAACTGAAAAATTCTGTTTAATTTAACATGCAGTGATCACTGGAGTAATGTGAACCTTTGTTTTATATATTTCTGTGGTGCAGTTCTTTTGCAATTCTTGGAATTTTGTGACGGTAACACATTATGAGGAGCAATTACATTGAACAGCTATATAAGTGAACTAAAACTTTATAGCATGTCAAAGGAACTACAGTTATATTTCACATGAACCTGTTCCTATTTGGTGTTTGTAGCTGTAATGACCGTATCATTGTTTTCAATGCAGGAGGGGC